>NC_084573.2:25602500-25732500 GCF_033978685.3 Nerophis lumbriciformis
GAATTGGGGGTTAAATCACCAAAAATGATTCCCGGGCGCGGCACCGCTGCTGCCCAGTGCTCCCCTCACCTCCCAGGGGGTGAACAAGGGGATGGGTCAAATGCAGAGGACACATTTCACCACACCTAGTGTGTGTGGCAATCATTGGTACTTTAACTTAACTTTAAATTTACACATACAAACTGTAGCACACAAAAAAGCACATTTAATTAAAAAAACGTTATTATGGTCTTACCTTTACTTATAAATGAAGTCCATGCGCCGCTCCTTCTGAACAAAACCATCGATAACTTGTTTATAGAAGTCGTCCTTATCTTTCTTCAGTTTTAAAAGTCTCTCTGTCTCGATGAAGATCTTCCTTTAATTATTACCTCCTGCTTCGATTGAAAGTCCAGTTTAGAAAACTGTTTTATTTTAGATATGTAATCCTCCATGTTAAATGTCCAGGCGAGAGGAAAAAATAAACGATCGCTAACTGTTGCTGCTTGTTGTCACTTATTCTGCAGCCGAGTAGTCGCAGAAATGATCTCTGGGATCACTAGCGCCCTCTACCACCATGAGGCGGGATTACTGCGAGCCTCAGCCAGTGCGTCTTCGCAGCCGTTTTATGATTGCTCAGCACAAGAAATACGTTACACACATACAGTTGTTGACAAAATACACTGTACATTATATACCTCAGCTAACTAAACTATGGAAATGTATAATATAGTTCATATAGCAATACGGTCTCACTGCACAGCAGGCCAGCAGTTAACCGAGTCATTGCGCAATCCATGGTGAGGCTCAACTGGCTGGTGACTCACCGCAAGTCTCTTCTCCGTATTTGAACGGCAAATGTGAAAATTCAGCGATTTTGAATAAAAATAATCTAAAACTGGTGAAGTTAAATGGAAAATAACTTTATAGTGTAATCACTAGATACATATAACAATTTACTTAATTTTTTTTGTTTTTACATTTTTTTTCTTTCCATGATGGCACGTGAGGCCCCGCCTCACCTGCCTCCCCTGACTGCACGTCACTGTACTGAAGCATTAAGGAGTGGGACTCTCCAGGACTGGCTACTGTGTGCTCAAACAACTACCAGGTAGAATCTATTAGCAGATAATGCGGTATCATCTCTTTCTCTTTCGGACTTATCAGGTCGGTAGTGCTCGAAGTGAGGGATGAGGAAAAAACTAACCTAGAACCGCTGTATGCCAGCAACATTAACTAAAAATGTGTAAAAGTAGCCTAAAAAGCTAGCATGCTAATGCATGCTAACATTAATGTTAATGTAAAAAATATATATATATAATATAGTGTGTGTATATATATACTGTATATATATATATATATATATATATATATATATATATATATATATATATATATATATATATATATGTGTATTTTCTAGACTATATAGGCCGCACCCACTAAATTTTAGAAGACATATTTCCCCATATATTAGTTCCACCCGTCTATAGGCCGCTGATATACATATTGCGAAAATATTTTTTTGGACAGTAAGATTCTGTAAATTTTTATTTACATACCTTAATTGTTTCCAAACCGTGTCTGTAACACGGCAGTAAAACGAAAGATCAAACAAAACTGAAGTCATCGTCATAGACCCACTAGCTGCGGAAGCTAGCTCTCCAATCAACTAAACAGACTCAATAACTCCACTTTGACCTTTTGGTGAATTTACTGAGGAATTAGTGAAAATGGAACAACACAAAAAGAATGCCATTGTTAGTTAATATTACTAACACAGACACTCATAAACGTGTTAGCAAATAAGCTAACGCTAACATTGCTAGTTTGATAACATTATGATAGCACGTACAAATATGCATGAAAAAAAACACTCCTACGGACATCTCACATTAGACGGTTTAGTAAGTAAGAATTGTTTTAGTTATACTGTAAAACTTACAAACATAGCTTGGAGTTGGCTAGAAGACTGAACAGCACTGCGGTTAAAAAAAAAAAAAATAGCACTGCCGGTAAATAGAAGGACAGTGAAGCACCCGCAGTGAGCCAACTCGTCCCAAAAATGGCATAATACAACAAAAAAATAAAACACCCTCTCAGTGTTTTTTTTTTTTAAATTAAAATACTTTTTTTTATCGCCGTCAGTGAAGAAAATTCCATTAATTAGCCGCTCCGTCTCATAAGCCGCAGGGTTCAAAGTGTAGGGAAAAAAGGCTGCACATAGTCCATATAAATATACCGTATTTTTCGGACTATAAGTCGCTCCGGAGTATAAGTCGCTCCGGAGTATAAGTCGCACCGGCCGAAAATGCACAATAAAGAAGGAAAAAAACATATAAGTCGCACTGGAGTATAAGTCGCATTTTTGGGGGAAATTTATTTGATAAAACCCAACACCAAGAATAGACATAGAGAATTTGTGGGGTATTGTGAAGAAGAAGCTGAAAGACACCAGACCCAATAATGCAAATGAGCTAAAGGCTGCTATTGAAGCATCCTGGGCATCAATAACACCTCAGCAATGCCACAGGCTGATTGCCTCCATGCCACGCCGCATTGATGCAGTAATCCGTGCAAAAGGATTCCTAATCAAGTACTGAGTGCATTAGTTGACATTTTCAAATGTTTGATTTAGGTTTGCTGTTATAAATCTTTTTTTTTTACTTGGTCTGAGGAAATATTCAAATTTTTTGAGATGGGATTTTTGAGTTTTCTTAAGCTGTATGCCATAATCAGCAATATTAAAATAATAAAAGGCTTGCAATATTTCAGTTGATGTGTAATGAATCCAGAATGTATGACATTTTTGTTTTTTTAATTGCATTACAGAAAATAAAGAACTTTATCACAATATTCTAATTTTCTGAGACAGTCCTGTATATATATTTTTAAATATATTGTTATGATTTGTTATGACGTGTGTATATATGTATGTATATATATATATATATATATATATGTATGTGTGGGGAAAAAAAATCACAAGACTATTTCATCTCTGGAGATGAAATAGTCTTGTGATTTTTTTCCCCCACACATACATATATTGCGCTCTACTACGGTATCGAGCACTATTTTTTGGATAACCTTATTAAGACATATATATATATATATATATATATATATATATATATATATATATATATATATATATATATATATATATATATATATGTATATATATATATATATATATATATATTTATTTATTTTAATATCTAATCTCAGAAATTATAATTGATTTAGAATCAGATTAAAAAATAATTTGGATGTGAATCGTTTTCTTTGAGCATCCCATCAGTAAATACCATAGTGTAGAATCGTGACCAAAGTAGTATAATAAGTATTGAAGAACTATATGGATAAATTGATGTTGTTGTTGTGCTGGGACTCTTCACCCGTGAGCGTACTCCGGTTAGGGAATAAGGACACCGTTTTACGTTTCAACTTCTTTATATGTGACCTTGTAGCAGCAGCAGCTAAGCACACTCTACATACACACTGTTCAACACATTGCCCGAAGGACCCCGAGAGGTAAACATAGCTGCCCGGTAAACTGCCTGACTCAAAAAAACTCAACTTAAAGGTGCATGACTACATTAGTAACTTGTTTACGTGAGCAATAATATAGTCAATTATATTCAACAATTAACATTAACTAGGGAACTTTATCTTCTATCTTAATCACTGACAGAGGGAATTTATAACAGCCGCCCCCTAAATAGCATGGCAATTTTGAAACAAACATAAATTCCCACAGCAATCCTTTAACCAGGATTATCTTCAGGAAGAGCTGACAGCTGGACCAGCCGAGCAACTGGTCTCAGGTAAGTCTTCTTGCCAACTTTGACTTCAGCAGTCCGTATACATCCATCATCACTTGCATTCAACTTTACCACCCTCCCCATTGGCCAGTGAGCACGTGGAAGCTGAGGATCAACAATCATCACAACTGTGTCCAGGGGGATATGATCTGTGTGTTGGCGCCATCTCTGGCGGGTTTGAAGAGAGGGCAAGTAGTTCCTGATAAACTGTGTCCAGAAGTGGTCGGCCATCATCTGGCAATGACGCCAGCGCCTCCTGGTGAGGGTGTCAGGGGCATAGGTAACTTGTGGAAGAGAGGCATCCTGCCGCCCCATCAACAACATGCTGGGCGTCACTGGGTCTGGATCGGCCACATCCGAGGATACGTATCCTAAAGGCTTGGCATTGAGGATGCCTTCCACTTCGATGAGGAGTGTGAGCAGAACCTCTGCTTGGAGCACTTGTGCACCTATGACCACTTGTAGGGATTTCTTGACTGATTGGATCTCACGCTCCCAGACACCACCAAAGTGGGGAGATGCTGGCGGGTTAAGACGAAACTTAATCTGTTTTTCTGCAAGCCGCTCCTGCAACTGTGACTCCATTGCTGCAAATGCCTCCTTCAGCTCCTTATCTCCCCCTCGGAAGTTAGTCCCTTGGTCAGAGAGGACCTCAAAGGGAGTGCCTCTCCGTGCGATGAACCGTCTCAGTGCGAGGAGGAAAGCATCTGTGTCGAGGCTGGTGAGTAGATCCAGATGTATACATCTCGTCGTGAGACATTTGAAAATGATCCCCCAGCGCTTTTCACTTCGCCTCCCAGCCTTGACCATGTACGGTCCAAAGCAGTCCACGCCTGTTGAGAAGAATGGAGGTTTGAGCAGCCGCAGACGGGCTGAGGGCAGGTCTGCCATCCTCGGCACCACTGGCTTCCCTCTCCACTTCATGCAACCAGTGCAAGCTCTCTGATACTTCTTGATAGCCTGCCTTCCTCGCAGAACCCAGTAGTAGCGCCTCATCTCTGCAAACACCCTATCAGGTCCAGGGTGGTGTAGCTGAGCATCCATCTCTTTAATGAGGAGTGTGGTGACTGCATGACGGGGATCCAACAGTATTGGGTGAATGTCAGTGGGGCTAGAGCTGTCTAAACGGCGCAGGCGTCCTCCAACCCGTATAAGACCCAATGTAGGGTCTAATTCTGGGGCGAGCGTACTCAGCCTGCTGCTGGGTGGTACAGGCTTGCCGGCTCTGAGGCATCTGATTTCTTCAGAGAAGCCGTCTGCTTGGCTGGTTTTGAGCAGGTGGACTTCAGCATCTCTTAGGTCACACAGAGGTGAAGCAGGGTCAGCTGCCGCCCCATGAAGAGACTGTTGCGTAGCCTTGACCAACTCTCTCCAGCTGCTGAATCGGGTGAGATCTGGTATCTTGGATGGTGGGCTGGTCTGTGTGAGAGCACAAAAAACACTGTGTTTTAACTCACCACGGTCCTCTGGCTCTGTGATGCTAGGACATGATGGCCATTCATCCGGTGGACGGCGAAGGAATGCTGGTCCCTGGATCCAACGATTTGGCGCAGCCAGCTCAGCTAACGTCTTGCCACGGGTGAGATCGTCGGCCGGATTGTTAGCTGTATCCACATACCTCCAGGTGTGTGAGGCAGTCAGCTCCTGGATCTCAGAAACCCTTGTTCCCACAAAAACCTTGAACCTGCACGACTGAGATGTCAGCCAGGTGAGAACTGTTGTGGAGTCAGTCCATAAGAAGGTCTGGGCAATACACAAGGTGAGCTCTTTGTGAAGGAGGGAGGACAGCTGGGCTCCTGTCAGCGCGGCACAGAGCTCCAACCGTGGCATTGACTGCTGGCGTTTTGGGGCCACTCTAGACCTTGCCATCACAAATGAGACATAGACAGTGTCATTAGTTCTTGTGGTGAGATATGCCACTGACCCGTAGGCTTGCTCAGAGGAGTCACAGAAGACGTGGAGAGTGTACTCTGTGGTGTCAGTAGCAAGCTCCAATGGTGCATAGGTTCGAGGGAGGGAGATGTTGGCCAGCTCGGGGAGTTCTCTCTCCCAGCTGGACCAGGCCTGGAGGATGTCAGGAGGGAGATTCGGGTCGTCCCAGCTCCTCTTCTTTGCCCACAGTCTCTGGACAAGAATCTTGGCCCGTGTAGTGTACGGGATAATGATCCCGATCGGATCATACTGGCGGGCGAGTACCTTATAGATGTACCGCATAGTAGGGGTCTCACTCTCTGGAGGCTTTGGCTTGAAACCGAGCCGATCAGATGGACAATACCACCGCAGACCAAGGGCCGGCTCCTGTGGATCGTTGCTCTTCTCGGCCAGCCACAGCTCTGTACTTTCAGATTGGGCACTGGAAGGCAAGTGGGAGACAACACATGAGAAGTTACTTGCCCACTGTCGAATCTCAAATCCTCCTGAGGCCAGACATTGTCGCATCTTGTCCACCAGGAGCTTGGCTGACTCAGTCGTTGACAGGCTCTGCAGACAGTTGTCCACGTAGAAAGACTGTTCGATGGACTGCAGGACGTCTTCATTTCCTGCAGCACATTCTTTAACATGTTTTTGCAGAGCAAATGTTGCACAACACGGGCTGCTCGTGGTACCAAATGGCAACACCTGCCATTGGTATACGTCAGGCTGTTTCTGCCTTTGCAGGTTTCTCCAAACAAACCTCAGCAACGGCTGGTCCTCCGGTAGAAGCCGAACTTGGTGGAACATGGCTCGGATATCTCCACTGATGGCGACAGCGTGCTGGCGGAACCGCAGGAGGACCCCGATGAGAGATGGGCCGAGGGTTGGACCTGGGAGAAGCTGCTCGTTGAGAGAGAGACCACCATGATTAAAGGAGCAGTCAAAGACAAGGCGATGTTTGCCATTGTGATGGACGAGGTGATGAGGTATGAACCATGACTCACTGGAGCGGTTTCCCTCTCCCTCCTGGAGCTTTGTGACACACCCACCATCTATAAGCTTCTGGATCTCTGCTTCGTATATTTTAGCTTTGACAGTGTCTTTAAGCAGTCGTCTCTCTGTGCTGCGTAGCTTTGGCATCACTGCTTCAACATCTGCTTTTAGTGGTGGTGCGCCTTTTACCCGGAGCAGGGGTGTAGTGTAGCGAAGTGTGTCACCAACCTTCACTCTCTTAGTGCGTGCTTCCAAGACGCTCACCGCTTCCTGGTCCAGGCGAGACCGCACTGCTAGCCGCTCGCTACGGAATGGGAGCACATCAAGCTGCCAGAGGCGTTCGACTTGTTGGTAGATGTCATCTGGTGTAGGCTTGAAGGCGGTGTAGTAGCATGATGCAGCGGGGGACTGTGAACCATCTGGGCCTTGGAGTGTCCAGCCGAGTGCTGTATGGATAGCCACGGGTCCTCCCTTTGGGCCAAACCTCACAGGTTCCGTAGCAGTGATCAGGTGAGTGTAATCTGCACCAAGGAGCAGCAGTGGTTGCACCTTATTAAAGGTCTGCAGTTGTAATCCTCTCAGGTGGCGGTAGCGTCTCTGGAGCGCTGCTATTGGATAAGATTGCTCTGTCAGGGTAAGTCGACCTGCTGTGTAGGCCCTCTCAACCAAATGCTGCTGTGATGGTGATGCTGGAGAAGCTACATGAAAGTCGACTGATGCTCCAGTGAGGTGAACCACATCCTGACGAACAGTCCGCAGGGTGAGGGACTCTGCTCTGCCTCTGAGCTTCAGGTCTCGAACTGCAGCCGGGAGTATTATAGTGCGTTCAGCTCCATCATCGAGGATTGCATAGGTCTGCAGTGATCTGGTCCCATGACTGATGATGATTGGCACCACCTTGAGGTATACTTTCCCTCCCTGCATCGAGTTAGCCACTGAGGTGCAGTCTTTGGGTGTGATGAGGAAGATTTGGGGGCCCGGCCTGGTGATGTCATGCAGCACTCTCAGGTGGATCTCCTGACACTCACTGCAAGGTTTCTTTAACGTGCAGCTCTCTTCATCGTGGTTAGTACGGCCACAGTTACGACAGCGCTTTCCGCCTGTTATCCACTTCTCGATTTCCTGTGTTGAGCGTTGAATAATATCTGGACACTGCGACAAGTAGTGCTCTGTACTCTTGCAGAAGAGACACATCCTTTTAAACCTTTGTTGCTTAGCTGCTGGCCGAGTCGTTTCGGCTGATTTGGGCTGGTCTGCACCGTGATACACAGAAACAGGCCGAGTCCGAGGCCGGGGAGTAGGGACAGGTCTGTCTCGATTGGCAGGCTGTGCTCCTTCAGCTCGATGGCGCTGTGCCATTTTTGCGGACAGTCTCTGAGCTTCTGCCTTCACCTTGAGCCACTCTGCGAGGTCTCTGAGGTTGTATGGATTTAGGCTGCTGGTGCTAAGGCGCCCCTGAACCTGCAGATGCTCCACAAAGTTGTCTCTCATGTGTCTAGGGAGTTTGCTAAGTAGCCGGTCAACATGGCCAGTAGACATCACTTCCATCCCATTAGGCCCTTCCAATGAGGTTAGCATTCCCACCAGCAAGTCAACGTTGAGGGCGAAGCTCTGGAAAGATTTAGGGTCTCCTGATTTGAGATCAGGAGAGTTCAGGATGTCTGCAATCTCACTTTGTGCCAACTGATGTGGTTGCCCGTACTGTCTCTGCAAAGCCTGCATGGCGACAGTGTAGGGCTGTACATAATGTCTATGTGACTGAGCTATTAGCTTGGCTTCATCCAGGACCAAGTGTTCCATAAGCACACGGTATTTGTAATGTTCAGAAAGTTCAGTGTGTGGATTGAGCAGGTGATCTAACGCCATTTTTAAGTCAGCAAACTCTCTCTCACTGTCATGCACCAACTTAGGTAGTTCAGGTATTGGAACAGGCTGTCTGGGGGACTGGGTAGTGTACGGTACCTGCAGTGGTGTATACTGAGACTGGGGGCTGTACTGAACCTGTTGAGCTGATGGGGGCTGTTGCAGAGTGAAACCAGCAGGGGGAGACACCAGTTGATATGCTGGCTGAGTTGACGGCGGAGACACAGGCTGGTAGAGTTGCAGCTGTTGGTTTTGCGGTGGCAGTGGTGACTGGTATAATGGCTGTGTAGCGATGGTTGATGGAGGATGATAGGCAGTCCCCAGGGGAGTGGCAGCGCTGTAGGGCGATGGATTGATAACTGGCTGAGTGCCAGCCGCAACAGGTAGCTGTGGTGCAGAACATGGCGCTGTTGCTATCTGGGGGGGTTGATAGCCTGGTTGTGCAAACAGTGGAGCGTGTTGCTGCACGGGCTGTGCAGACGGGAGTGGGGTGTATTGCCACACTGGCTGTGCGGACGGGAGTGGGGTGTATTGCTGCACTGGTGCTAGATTTACTGGTGTTTTCTGCATGGGCAGGTATTGCAGTTGTGCAGCTGGTGGCACTCTTTCCTGTACATTGTTAATCATTACTGTGGTAGGCTGGTTAGACGGGTAGCCTGATGTAACTGATGTCTGTGGGCTGGCATAACTCACTGCTTGTGAAGCTTGAGGTGTAGGCTGCAGCATAGAAACGTTCAGCGTAGTGAGGGGAGACGGTGCCCATGCAGATGTCACAGTTGAAGGCAGAGACTGCGTCAGTGTGTAGTTCTCCTGTCTACTACCTGGTGTAGGAGTCATCGCTGCTTGAAGCTGTAGTGTTGTAGAGGTGGTATGTGGCAGTGTAGACAGGTGTGGCTCATGCTGAAGCAGCCTAGATGATCCAAGATGGAGGCTGGATGGCTGTGACAGAGGGGTGCTGTGAACTACTGGACAGCTTAGCCAGGGTGATTGATATGTTGGGACGCTCATATTGAGAATAGCTGGTGGCCGTAGGACAGGAGAACCCTGCCTGCTTTGATAGCTCCGCCCCGCGTGTGCCGCCGATGGATGGCTCATATGGCATGTTAGCTGGCTGGGCAAGTCTCTAGCATGCATCGCCATGTTCCACTCGCTCACCTTGTCGGCCGCTCCCGGCGATAATGGACGATCGGGGATAGCGTGCGCTCCGTGCGGCTGGTCCTCCATACACACAGACTCGGTCTGTAGGCTGAGTGACTGCAGCCGCTGGGCGCCGACGCTCTCTCCTCGGTCCTCCGCGCGGGCACCGTGAGGAATGAGGGACTGTGGAAGGCTAACCTGGTAGCTTTCTAGACGAGTTGGAAGCTGTCGCTGTCTTGCTCCGAGTGCGCCGCCGTCTGCCGCTGTTGTTAGCGCGGTGTCCATTTCTCCGTCGCGAGTGAAGCAATCCGGCTCGAAGGACCAATATTGAAGAACTATATGGATAAATTGATGTTGTTGTTGTGCTGGGACTCTTCACCCGTGAGCGTACTCCGGTTAGGGAATAAGGACACCGTTTTACGTTTCAACTTCTTTATATGTGACCTTGTAGCAGCAGCAGCTAAGCACACTCTACATACACACTGTTCAACACATTGCCCGAAGGACCCCGAGAGGTAAACATAGCTGCCCGGTAAACTGCCTGACTCAAAAAAACTCAACTTAAAGGTGCATGACTACATTAGTAACTTGTTTACGTGAGCAATAATATAGTCAATTATATTCAACAATTAACATTAACTAGGGAACTTTATCTTCTATCTTAATCACTGACAGAGGGAATTTATAACAATAAGAGACCTTTAAGTCCGATCTTTATGGTGTTTTCACGGCTGTAAAAGTCGGGTGTCACACTACGATGTGATTCTTCCTGCACACGTTATCTCCTCTCAACACAAGTGTGCTTGGCCGTAATGAGAGCGGCGGGAGAATAATGAAACTTGTCTGGAACAATACAGAGGTTTGGATATCAAAGTGCGTATGATTACCATAATAAGTGACATTTCAATCGGCGGCTCTGGCCCCATAAAAAGCCGCCATTTTCGTAACAAGCTGGAATGAATGTCCCAGATAATGGAGTCTGGGTAAAAAAGAAGGCGAGTGTAAGTAAGACTTGTGTTTATTAGCCACAAAACAACAATAAAGGCAGACAGGTGCTGGGGAGAGGGGTGCAGGAATGGAAAGAAGGCGTATTGGAAAATGTTTCAACATGTCGTTGGCTTTCGCTTTCTCTCTCATTAGGCCACCAGAGGACCCCGGTAAGGAGGGCTGTGTGGCACTTTCATTTGTTCTCTTAAGGTCTCCTTATTATCACCTTTCAGCGCTTTCTTTTCTATGTCTCGTAGCTCTCGCCTACTTGCGTTTGCTCCCACAGCGGAGTTTCACTTGCAACTTTTCTGCTCTCTTCTCTAATTGCATGCTTGATTAATTATAAGGGGGCCAGAGAGAGTGAAAGGACCTCTTGGAGTAGCAGCTCACAAAAGAAGCAGAAAAAGAACAGGGCACACACTCGCACACACACACACACACACACACACACACGCACACGCACACACACACACTTAAGTTTAAGCTCTGATGTGTCAAATGCCAATCTTAAAAGTAAAAATTGATACTGTTCAAATTCGAACCAACAATCGATACCTGGGATTTGATACCGGAACTCAACTGTAACAATTTTCGGTACTTTTGTGTGTTAATACATATTGTTTTTGATAATAAAATATATTTTTTTATTGCGATATTTAAAAAATAGCTGATTGTGATAACAGTTTATGGTGTGTGTTTTTTATCTTTTTGTTGCGCCCTAGAAAGTGTTAGTGCTGTAAGTATTGTACTTATTTCGCACCATCTTAGTTGTAGTTTTCATTAACAAATTTGGAGGTGTTCAGATCGGCATGTAAAATCGATAATGCTAACTAATCATGTCAATTAGGGGTGTGAAAAAAAAGGATTTTCAGATTAATTGTGATTCTTATTTGTAACAATTCTTAATTGAGTCCAAAAAATCTAAAATCGACTTTTCTTTTCTTTTTTTTCAATCTGTCCCGTCCTGACACTCAGGCAAATCATATTGTTGATGTACAAAACCCAAAACCAGTGAAGTTGGCACGTTGTGTAATTCGTAAAAAAAAAAACAGAATGACAATGATTTGCGAATCCTTTTCAACTTATATTCAATTGATTAGACTGCAAAGACAAGATATTTAATGTTCGAACTGAGAAACTAAATTTTTTTTTAACAACACTCAGTAAACGTTTGGGAACTGACGAGACTAATTTTTGAAGCTTTTCAGGTGGAATTCTTTCCCATTCTTGCTTGATGTACAGCTTAAGTTGTTCAACAGTCCAAGGTCTCTGTAGTCGTATTTTAGGCTTCATAATGCGCCACACATTTTCAATGGGAGACAGGTCTGGACTACAGGCAGGCCGGTCTAGTACCCGCACTCTTTTACTATAAAGCCATGTTGTTGTAACACGTGGCTTGGCATTGTCTTGCTGAAATAAGCAGGGGCGTCCATGATAACGTCGCTTGGACGGCAACATATGTTGCTCCAAAACCTGTATGTACCTTTCAGCATAATGGTGCCTTCACAGATGTGTAAGTTGCCCATGCCTTGGGCACTAATACACCCCCATACCATCACAGATGCTGGCTTTTGAACTTTGCGCCTATAACAATCCGGATGGTTCTTTTCCTCTTTGTTTCGGAGGACACGGCGTCCACAGTTTCCAAAAACAATTTCAAATATGGACTTGTGGACTTTTCCACTTTGCATCAGTCCATCTTAGATGAGCTCGGGCCCAGCGAAGCCGGCGGCGTTTCTGGGTGTTGTTGATAAATGGCTTTCGCTTTGCATAGTAGAGTTTTAACTTGCACTTACAGATGTAGCGACAAACTGTAGTTACTGACAGTGGTTTTCTGAGGTGTTTGAGGCCATGTGGTGATGTCCTTTACACACTGATGTCGCTTTTTGATGCAGTATCGCCTGAGGGATCGAAGGTCCGTAGTATCATCGCTTACATGCAGTGATTTTTCCAGATTCTCTGAACCTTTTGATGATTATACGGACCGTAGATGGTGAAATCCCAAAATTCCTTGCAATAGCTCATTGAGAAATGTTGTTCTTAAACTGTTGGACAATTTGCTCACGCATTTGTTCACAAAGTGGTGACCCTCGCTCCATCCTTGTTTGTGAATGACTGAGCATTTCATGGAAGCTGCTTTTATACCCAATCATGGCACCCACCTGTTCCCAATTAGCATGTTCACCTGTGGGATGTTCCAAATAAGTGTTTGATGAGCATTCCTCAACTTTCTCAGTCTTTTTTTCCACTTGTGCCAGCTTTTTCGATACATGTTGCAGGCATCAAATTCCAAATGAGCTAATATTTGCAAAAAATAACAAAGTTTACCAGTTCGAACGTTAAGTATCTTGTCTTTGCAGTCTATTCAATTGAGTATAAGTTGAAAAGGATTTGCAAATCATTGTATTCTGTTTTTATTTACGATTTACCCAAAGTGCCAACTTCACTGGTTTTGGGTTTTGTAGATGATCATGTTTGTTGTACAGATTTACTTTAGAAAAGAGAAGTGTTGGATACTTCTCTTGTTGCCTTATTTGTATTTGACTTTATTAAATGTTTGGGTAGAATTTTACGAAACAAAACCAGTTTTCTTTTAAGTAATATAGAAATTGATCAGAGTTGTTTACCTTTGTCATGGAGGAATGTAGTTCATCATAGAACTGGCACCCAATGTTTTTAAAAAAGTATTGATTTTGAATCGAGAATCAATTTAAATCGAGAATCGTCTTGAATCGAGAATCGATTCTGGATCGAATCATTACCCCCAAGAATCGAATGGAATCGTGTGGTGCCCAAAGATTCACAGCCCGAATGTCAATATCAAAGCCAATGTATATTAACATCAGCTGTTTGATTATAACGCGCATCTTTTCATGAACACATTTGGAGGTGTTGAAAACGCCATGTAAAATTGCTAATGCTAATCAGTATTATGTCAATAGAAAAGCCAATGTACAATAGCATCAAGCTAGCACATTTTTTTAAAACTGAAGCCGTACTTTACTTACACTACAGCGTTTTTTTAAGTCTTTTCCTTTTTTTGGCATTGAAAGTTGCAACATTACCGAGAGGTGGTTTGGCTGAGTCCGTTCTCAGTGCTGCTGGAGTGATCGCCAAGCGTCGAAGTTGTGAAAAGCCGGCTGAGTCAGCAAACGCGCAACCCAGGTACCAAAACATGGCGGGATTCAATCGGTGCCAATAAAAAAGGACTGGATTCGGTACCCATCCCTACCAAGGAGTAGGTCTTATATCTTGTACTGACCATAAGAAAAACAAATAATCAATATTTGGTAGTGCTGTGAAAGGATTAGAAATTTTAAATCATGATTAATGGAAGTTAATGACTTCCTTGTATAATTTGAATTGGGGGTCTTCGTGGTTTTTCAGGCCACGGACACCAAACTGATGGAGAGTTGGAAGTTGAAAGTGTGAATCCCCTACTTACACATCTTGTATGGAATCATGATTGTACATTACATTACATTATACTGGTCTGAAAGGTACCTTTTTATTCTGTTATAATAACCATATTCAAATAATAACAGTGTTGTGTGGCAACTAGCATTCTAATCACTAGCTGGCAGCTAGAGCGTTAATTGCAATCTGACAATTAGCGCATTAATCGCTAGCTGGTACCCAATGCGCCAATCAGTAGCATCTAGGGCGTTAATTGCTAGCTGACAACTAGAGCGCTAACCGTTAGCTGGCAAATAGAGTGCTAACCACTAGTTGACATCTAACACGCTAATCGCTAGCTGTCAACTGGAGCATTAATTGCTAGTTGGCAACGAGAGCACTAATCGCGAGCTGACAACTAACGCGCTTATCGATAGCTGGCATTAGGGTGCTAATTGCTAGTTAGCAACTAGTGCGCTGCTCGCAAGCTGACAACCAACTCGCTGATCACTCGCTGGCAACTAGCGCACTAATCACTAGCTGACATCTAGCATGCTGATAGCTAAATGGCAACTAGAGCGCTAATCACTTGCTGAAAAACTGGCACGCTGATTGCTAGCTGACAACTAGCAGGCTGATTACTAGCTAGCAACTAGAGTGCTAATCGGTAGCTGGTTACTAGAGCGTTAATTGCAAGCTGGCAACTACAGTGCTAATTGCTCGCTGGCATCTAACATGCTAATCATTACCTGGCAACGAGAGCGCTAATAGCTTGCTTACAACTGGTGCGCTGATTACCAGCTGGCAACGAGAGCGCTTATTACTAGCTGGCAACTAATGCACTAATTGTGAGCTGGCAACTAGTGCTCTAATCGCTAGCTGGCAACTAGAGCGTTAATTGCAAGCTGACAATTAGCACATCAATTGCTCGCTGGCAACTAATGCGCCAATCATTTGCTGACAGCTAGAGCGTTAATTACGAGCTGGCAACTAGGGTGCTAACCGCTAGTTGACAACTAGAGCACTAATCACTGGCTGAAAACTAACGTGCTAATTGATAGCTGGCATTAGGAATGATAATTGCTAGCTAGCAACTAGTGTGATGCTCGAAAGCTGACAACCACCGCCTAGCAATTAGGGTGCTAATCACTAGCTGACAACTAGTGCTAGTGCACTGATAGCTAAATGGCAACTAGAGCGCTTATCACTAGCTGACCACTAACTTTCTAATCACTAGCTGGCAACTAGAGTGCTAACCGCTAGTTGACAGCCAGAGTGCTAATCGCTAACTGACTACTAACGTGCTAATTGATAGCTGGTATTAGCACTCCTAATGCTAGCTAGCAACAAGTGCGATGCTCGTAAGCTGAGAACCAACGCGCTGAGCACTAGCTGGCAACTATAGCGCTAATCACTAGCTGACAGCTAGCGCCAGTGCGCTGATAGCTAAATGGCAAGTTAAGCGCTAATCACTAGCTGACCACTAACCTGCTAATCAATAGCTAGCAACTAGAGCGCTAATCACTAGCTGACAGCTAGCGCCAGTGCGCTGATATCTAAATGGCAACTTGAGTGCTAATCACTAGCTGACCACTAACATGCTAATCAATAGCTGGCAACTAGGAGGCTAACCGCTAGTTGACAACAAGAGCGCTAATCACTAGCTGACCACTCACTTTCTAATCACTAGCTGGCAACTAGAGTGCTAACCACTAGTTGACAGCCAGAGCGCTAATCGCTAGCTGACTACTAACATGCTAATTGATAGCTGGCATTAGTACTCCTAATGCCAGCTAGCAACAAGTGCGATGCTTGCAAGCTGACAACCAATGCTCTGATCACTAGCTGGCAACGAGAGCACTAATCACTAGATGACAGCTAGCGTTAGTCAGCGGACAGCTAACTGGCAACTAGAGTGCAATCGCTAGCTGACCATTAACGCGCTAATCACTAGCTGCCAACTGGAGCACTTATCGCTAGCTGATAACTAGGGTGCTAATTACTAGCTGACATCTAACACGCTAATCATTAGCTAGCAACAAGAGCGCTAATCGCTAGCTGACACGCTAGCTGTGTTTGCTAACTGGCAACTAGACCGCTAATCGCTTGCTTACAAATGCCACGCTGATTACCAGCTGGCAACTAATGCGCTATTTGCTAGCTATTGTGAAGAATGCATATATATATATATATATATATATATATATATATATATATATATATATATATATATATAAGAGTTATTTATTTCTATTCATAGTCATATTTGAAACAGTTGGTGTTTTTCCATTTGTACTCTTTCTATTTTTTATCTTATGTCCGCAAGTAAACTATGTATGTGACCTTGAAGGTTTGCACTGTAGGAGATGGAATACTCCCTTTTGTCTTATCTTTAGTGGAACAATGAGGCCGTGTTCCTTTCCGGACAGGTAGGGGCTTTCTTTCCGTGTAAGAAGTGGGCTATTCAGTTTGAGGGTCAGAACAACTTAGGAAGCCGGTACGAATATATTGGTCTAGGTGGTTCTCCTGAAACTTTCAGTAAAACTTGATAATATTCCTATTCTGCCCTGGTGATCTTTCTTACTCAGCATATATGTCATCCAAAAGAATTTGGGATTGACCAGTAACTTAGATTCCCTTGGAGAAAGAACTGGTCCGACACAACACTATCTTAAATGCTAACATGAATACAATAATACAATTATTTCATTTACATTGTTCAGCAGAGTAATTCACTGCGATGAATCATGATTAGAAAGTGTGATTAATCGGATTACATACAAAATGTAATAGCTTTACAGCACTACTTTCAACACAACAGCGTGAGAGAAGTAAATCTTGTAAACAAAAGAAAAAAAACCCAATGGATGCAATTTGACCAAGCAGCTTTTTAGAAGTTTGTATTTGGTTTTATGTGATATTTCTAAAGCTCTTGGGTGTGCTTTGCTGTGGCTGTCGTCGTAATTCAATGTGGCGTCCGCTTATGTGCTTTCAGTGCACGTTTACATATGCAGATACACCTCTTTGCTTAAGTGTACGCGCACGTGTGTGTGCGTGTGTGCGTACGCATAAGTGATGTGATGTGATCAGACACCAATAAGAGCAAATCTCATCAACATCAAACTACTTTAAGACTAATCAGGTTACGGCGCCAGCAGCAAGCCAATGGCCGCTACTAATGCCATTAAGTCGCGCCGTGATTGGATTGGGATCTTATTTCCACTTCCTGAAGGCTGCCAGCATTTTAATCAAACAACACGAGCGCGGTGATGTCACAGTCCGTTGGAACGGCGAGGGAGTGATGTCACAGCTCGTTAAGATCGTTAGCAACGTCGGCGGGGACGACGGGAGTGCTTTCGCCGAGGCTTTTCTGCCTGCGATTGTGCACATTATTAACAAGAGGGCGACAATTAAAAGCGTGCAAGTGGAGAAGAAAGTGACACTTCAAACTGAATTCAAGTGAATAATGATCCCGACATGAACATTTTAATAGAATTAATTAGAGTGACATTCGGGCTACTCCAAGTCCTTCGTTCATTAAACTCCGCGATTGAGGAAGGCGAGAATACAATAATCCGGTGTCATGGATTCCGCACAAGTCGTCTCGGAGAGAAAGCGACAAAAGCATCATGGCCGCCTTATCGAGCAGGCCGACTGTGACATTCAGTTAAAACAAATCACTCTGGACACTTTCATCAATTTAACCTGGCCAATCTTGTACCCCCCCTACCTCTCGATCGTCTCAATTGTGCTCGCTCGCTCTCTCCCGGATCGATGGTGAGGGCGAAAAGCTAATGACCCGTCTCAGCGAGCAATTCACTCAGCACCGCCTCGCTCAGTGCTTGTCTAAAGCCACGGTAACGTAACAAAAGCCACGTGAGGACTCATAACCTTGTATCAGTAACCACGACAGGCTTTTAATTATCATGGTTTTTAAACATCCATCCATCTTTTTCCACTCATCCGAAGTCGGGTCGCGGGTGCAGCAGCCTAAGCAGAGAAGCCCAGGGAATCCCGAGGCGTTGCCAGGCCAGTTGGGAGACATAGTCATGTCCTGGGTCTTCCCCGTGGTCTCCTGCTGGTCGATAGTGCCTGAAACAGGCGTCCGGGGGCCATCTTGACCAGACGCCAGAACCAACTCATCTGGCTTTTTTCTTGATGTGGAGGAGCAGCGGCTTCACTCTGAGTTCCTCTTGAATGACAGAGCTTCTATATCTATCTATCTCTAAAAAAAACTCATTCCGGAAAAAAACCATTTCGGCCGCTTCTACCCGTGATCTTGTCCTTTCCGTGGCTGGGAACTTAGATCGACCAGTAAATTGAGAGCTTTGCCTTCCGGTTCAGCTCTTTCTTCACCACGATGGATCAATACAGGGGCCGCATCACTGCAGACGCCGCACCGAGGTACTTGAACTCCTCTACTCGGGGCAGGATCTCCTCCCCAACCCTTTTCCGGGCGGGAACCATGGACTCGGACTTTGAAGTGCTAATTTTTTAAGTTTTTAAACATAGTTAGCAACATATTTCAGTGAAAGAAAAGTTCCAGACGACTTTAAAAAGGTAAAATAATTCCCATTACTGAGGCAGTTTATGCTTTGGTCACGGAATGTAGGGTACCAGTCTGGAATAGGCGCCATCTGTCCTAAGTCGTGACCTGGAACGGACCACTCTTCTATGCATGAGTTGTTTGACGCGTCCCGATGTACTGGACTCACATGAGACGCACTTGTGATTAAGCGCTATACGGATAAATTATGATCGATTGATTTGAAAAACAAAAAAATAAAACAAATCAAACAAAATTGAATCAAATACCAAAAAAACTGATTTTTATTTTAGATTTCATATGACAAAAAATAAAATCACACCAGTCAGCAGAAATAGAAAAACTGACCAAAAACGGATGTTTGTTTCAATATTCCGACAACGAAACCGGAACTATTTAAAAACAAGGCCCGTTGGAAAAACAGTGTAGTGTTGTATCCCGCGTCGGAAAGAACAGGATCAATACGTTTTTATTCAGGCTGTTTAAAGATGAAAACATTTAATTGCGATGAATCACATTTTGTTCATGGTTAACTCAAATGTAATCGCGATAAATCGCAGATAGATATCGTTTTTCATCATTAATAAGTGTACCATAGGCAAAGGTTTTATTTAACAAGAATATTTCATATTTTTGGGCCACTGTAACATTACACACAGTTTGAACAGTAACACTGTGTTTGAATAGAGGAATATAGGGGGAAGAAATTTGGCGTGACAGCACCAGTTTCACACATGAAATTAAACAAAATGTGGATTGTTACGATCTTGCTTTGTCAAAGATATTTCTTCCTGAATAATTGCTTCTGATATTCTGTACATTGCATGGTATTTATGCCGCTATTTGACAAGGTGTTAACCTACTCTATTTATTAATAATGTGTCTTAATCAGCCTGTTAAACATTCTGTAATTGGTAAATGGGTTATACTTGTATAGCGCTTTTCTACCTTCAAGGTACTCAAAGCGCTTTGACACTATTTCCACATTCACGCATTCACACACACACATTCACACACTGATGGTGGGAGCTGCCATGCAAGGCCCTAACCACGACCCATCAGGAGCAAGGGTGAAGTGTCTTGCTCAAGGACACAACGGACGTGACGAGGTTGGTAGAAGGTGGGGATTGAACCAGGAACCCTCAGGTTGCTGGCACGGCCACTCTCCCAACTGCGCCACGTTGTCCCCGTAATTAATGTCTATCAACCAGAACATGTTGAAAAGAAAATACACTTTATTTCTATCTGCCACAAAATGTCCCCCTCAATATTCCTCAACTGATGTACTCGTTTTTATTTAGGTAGAACTATCACAGATTACATTACAAAACATCTTTGACAAAGCATGATCGTAATGTAAGACAATTTTCATTTTGGTTAGTGTAGTTGCACCGGATGTGACGCAGAACGCTTTTATTTTGAAGCCGGAAGTGTGTGATTGGTTTGAGAAGAGGTATCTCGACAGACAAAAAACGCCTCCTGTCTTTCATTTCTGCTGAATTTATTGTAATTTATTGTCTTTATTGTTATCAAAAACACTATGAAGGAACGATGCATGGATTTAAAAGATACCCTGACCCTACTGTTACGTAACAACCGGACTTATTCAAATTCCGACGTTCCCACCATAAGAAATGTTGTTTTCCGACATGAATCCACAATAAAAGCCTAAAAGCTGAGCAGAGCTGCAGTGTTGTCAGATGCACGGGTCGTCACATACCATCACGTCACCTGTCGGCCGAAACGTCTCCAAAAGTGCTGTCCAACTACGCGTCTGACCGCTTTGGCAGCTTGGCAGTAAGAGCGCTTTCAAATTGATAATAAAAATAATTATTAACAATGTTAAATGTTGATGTGATGTCATGAGGACAGTTGTACATAAAACGATATGAGTTTATTATTTGGATGATGGTCTTTGCCTGTTTTATCCTTTTAATTCACATTTTGTCTAAACTACTCATGTTTTTTGACTAATATTTTTTTCCTTATAGCATGGGTACTTTTTTGGCACCGACAGATTCATGCCGGTCCTACAGGGCACCGATTCACATAAAATCCACTTGGGTAAACTACCTCTAGTTAATGTTGCAATTTTTAATGCCAACAAAGTAATTGACCCAAAAAACACTCCAACGTTAGTAAAGTGATGCTCCACATTAGCTTGATGCTAATATACATTGGCTTTGCTATTGACATGCTACTTATTAGCATTAGCGATTTTACACGGCGATTTCAACACCTCCAAATGTGTTAATAGTGTGGTCCCGATACCAATATTTTAGTACCGGTACCGATACCAAAATGTATTTCGATACTTTTCTAAATTAAGGATGACAACAAAAACTTGTATTATTGGCTTTATTTGAACAAACAAATCTTATGGTACATTAAACATATGTTTCTTATTGCAATCAAAGAACAATTTTGCCCTTAAATAAAATAGTGAACATACTAGACAACTTGTCTTTTAGTAGTAAGTAAACAAACAAAGGCTCCTAATTTAGCTGCTGACGTATGCAGTAACATATTGTGTCATTTATCATTTTATTTTGTCAAAATCATGAAGGACAAGCTGTAAAAATTGATTATTAATACACTTGTTCATTTACTGTTAATATCTGCTTATATTCTGTTTAAACATGTTATGTCTACACTTCTGTTAAAATGTAATAATAATTTATTGTTCTGTTGTTTGGATGCTTTACATTAGTTTTGGATGATACCACACATTTAGGTATCGATACCAAGTACCGTATTTTCCGCACTATAAGGCGCACCGGATTATAAGGCGCACCTTCAATGAATGGCATATTTTAAAACTTTGTTCATATATAAGGCGCACCGGATTATAAGGCGCACTGTCAGCTTTTGACAAAATTGGAGGTTTTTAGGTGCGCCTTATAGTGCGGAAAATACGGTAGTTACAGAATCATACATTGGTCATATTCAAAGTCCTCATGTGTCCAGGGGTGTATTTCCTGAGTTTATAAACATAAAATAATTTTTTTTTAAAGGAAAAAATATTTTGTGACGATAAAAAATATTGATGTAATCATAGTAGTATCGACTAGATACACTATTGTACTTGGTATCATTACAGTAGATGTCAGGTGTAGATCCACCAATGGCATTTGTTTACATTCAGGGTGCTAGCTTGCTGTTAGCGGTTATCTATCGTATCCTCCTACGGTGTGTAGTAAAACATGTTTAGCTATTCCTCGTCCTGCAGGGAGGATACTTGTAAGAAACGTACTTTATTTGTCGCCATGGAGGCGAGGATTAGTGATTTAGAAGTAGCCAAAACACTGCCGACTGCGAATGGACGTTCACCGCTAGCTAGTTAGCCATGTCTTAAAGCACCTCTTCCTGAGGGCATTTCAGTGTTATAACTTCACCTTTATCGTTAGTTTTTGGAGCCAAAATGCATCCGTTCTTTCTTTTCTGTCAACACACTGTGTCTGCTTGTAAGTACTCTGTGATTGTGTGCTGTCGAACATGCTCCTCTGCTCGCAAAACCAGCAATGTCACAACGTGACGACGCGTCGTCATGCCCGGGAACCGGTACTTTTCAAAAAGAGTATAGTACCGTTTTTGATTCATTAGTACCGCGATACTATACCAGTATTGGTATACCGTACAACTCTAGTAGGTGGCAACAAAAAGACTATATTCAGAAAAGACCGAACTGACTAGCCAACATGCCATAAACTATACACTAGTGCCATCTAACGTCTTGGACTTGAAACTGAAACTTACTTGAAACTTATTGTTATACTTGAAAAGACTCAGAAATGTGATAGTAAAACTGGATGACCATTATCATAATCAGCTCATTTTCAAATGTCTCAATAAAACATGGGATTTTATCAATAACAAATAACTGCTATTTATTAACCCAGATAAAAGTACCATAAATTGGTACTGTTGAGTACCGGTATTGATTTCCAGGTATCAGAAATCGGTTCATATCTCTACTGGACATCCTGATACTGATATCCTGCTGAAAAACTGTTTTTGTTTTTGCCTATTTCTTTTGTCAGTGTTAAAAATATCCCTGCTGTGCGAAACACATATGTCCACTCCAGAGGACGCCGGTTCACAGGAGGAAATATAAAGACAAGAATGCTTTCCAAATTCAGAGTGAGGAAGTCCCGAGACCGATCGAAATAGTCCCAGGATCAACTCGTCTGTGCAAAGTGGCAAATGGATTGTATTTGTATCGCGATTTGTCACTATTACCATATTTACCTACAGATGATGCAGCATCAGGAGGGGGTTCAGTACCTTGCTCAGGGATATTTCAAAGTTAGCATGCTAAATTTAGCATGGCCTTGTTAGCATGCTAACTTTTTTAGCCAATTTCGAAGCCGCGGACCTCAGAGAATGGGAAGAAAGAACAAAGATGCAGTGAAATGCACTCAGTATAACTGATCATATCATCAAAATATTTTCTATATTTTCAGCATTTTTAAAGCGGTTATCGCTGGTCCCCACATTTCACATTGATGATCGAAGTCATGCGAGTGATTATTTTGTGTGAGTGGAGAAACAAACTTTTCCTGCCTTTTTATCTCTTCAACTTCCTGCCTCCCTATCCAACCATCCATCTCCCCTATCCCCTTTAGTTAAGCTCCAGTGCCTATCACATCTGAATTCATTTGTGCCTCCGGAGATGATAATACGTGTTGTTCTGCTGTGTGTGTGTGTTTGTGTGCGTGTTTGTGTGTGTGTGTGTGTGTGTGTGTTCATGCATCATCAGTGCTAAATGATTATAAAGCATAGTTATTAAAACTGCCATAATTACCACGCCTTTAGCAAAAACCGTCAAATATAAATTTACCTTCTGAGAAAGAGACACACATACACACACAAAGAGCTTGGAGAAAGTGCACAAACATAAACGCACACACACACACACACATGCACACACATCCCCTGGCAAGAGCAAATAGAAGCCTGCTGTAATTTTTCATGTTCTATGTCCTTTCTGCCACACGGTCTATGCCAATTTATAAGCCTTCTGACCCTAACTTTGGAAGGTGATCACTTTGATCTTTAGGGAAGCATCCAGTCGTGAAATTTACGGATGAACTATCGATTTTTACAGAGAGTAATTATAGTTTTTTCTATGTAATTTGATCATTTAACAATCACTGCAAAGTCAAATGTGCTACTGTTGCTCATGTAATTAAGTTAAGTTAAAGTTAAATTACCAATGATTGTCACACACACACTAGGTGTGGTGAAATTTGTCCTCTGCATTTGACCCATCCCCTTGTTCACCCCCTGGGAGGTGAGGGGAGCAGTGGGCAGCAGCGGTGCCGCGCCCGGGAATCATTTTTGGTGGTTTAACCCCCAATTCCAACCCTTGATGCTGAGTGCCAAGCAGGGAGGTAATGGGTCCCATTTGTATAGACTTTGGTATGACTCGGGGTTTGAACTCACAACCTACCGATCTCAGGGCGGACACTCTAACCACTAGGCCACTGAGTAGGTAATGTTGCTGATGGTCCCAGGTAGGGATGGGTACCAGAATTTGGTGCGGTTATAGGTACCGATCAAAGTCCGTCGGTACTACCAATTCAAAAAAAATCAAACAGTGCCATATTTTGATGGCTTTGTTGCACGTGACGGTTGCAAACTCAAGCATTTGGCCGGGAAACAAGCACTCTGGAGGACTCAGCCGGACTGCCTCTAGGTAACAACACATTTCCATGCCAACAATGCAAGAAGAAGGCTCGCAAATGTGGAAAATGTACTAGCTCGATGCTAATTTATATGGGATTTTCTATAGACATGCTACTGATTAGCATTAGCGATTTTGCATGGCGATTTCAACAACTCCACGAAAGCTATTTTTGCGCTTGCGTCAAACAGCTTATGGGAAAATTTGCACTCTTTCCGCAACCTTCAAACACGGTGGATAAAGAGTAAACAGATGCTATTGCTAGCAATGTAGAATGTATAAACCACATTAAATAAATGTAGTTCACACGTTATTTTTTACATTCAGAGCAGCCATCTTTGAAGGCAAAGCTCCGACTTTCTGAGTAGGAAATCCGACCTCCAGGGGCGTTCCAGTTGAAACTCTGAAATTCCGACTTCCCCATACAAATTAAATGCACCATAGGATGCATGTTACAATCAACAGCTCCTGCCATGATGTGTCTGTGTGGCGGCCATATTAGTCAGGGCAACGGTCGAATTCAATGCATGTAAAATTAAAATAAATCCTAACTTGCTTATTTTTCAAACAATTTTTATGCGCTTCATTTTATTGTCAACATCAAAAAGTGTGTTATTAATGGGAAAAAACATTAAAATAAAATAAAAAAAATACAAAAACTATCCTTACTTATTAAACTTGTTTTCTATCTTAAAGGGGCGTGTCAATGCTCGGCTGTAGTTAGTGTAGTCTTCTTGTTGTGAAAATGTTTTATTTATATAATTGCTCAAAAGCACAATTGTTTTTGAGATTTACTTGCAAATGAAACACAGAGTTAACAATGTATGCAAGAACGCTATTTATTTAAAGCAGGGGTGCATTAAGTGCGACCCGGGGCCTGTTGCGGCCCGCAGCTAATTTTTTTACGGCCCTAATTACAATTACAAAAAAACATTACATTAAAAAGTGAATTAAAAGAGCATACAGGTGAAATGTAAAGAGAGAAAAAGTTGTAATATTGATAATAACACAAAGCTGCCATGCAGGCTGTTTTTTTACTTACTGTCATTGCTCAAAAAATAATAACGAATCATATTCAATTTTGTTGTGAATTATTGACCTATTTAAGGCTACAATTACTTCACATCTAATATTTCACATTAAAGTATTTTTTGGGGGAAATATTGCATATTTTAAGTGAGAGCCATAACAAAAAAAAGTTTTTCTTTGACAAAAAGGCCATAAAACAAACAAACAAAAAAACTACATAAAAAATAATAAAAACTCATATTTGACTGAAAGAGTTGAAGTTGATCTAAAAATATAAGCGTTGAAAGTAAAAAAAAAAAAAAAATATTGTATGACTTATTTTTCAAAAAATTATGAGTGGAGCCTTTTTGGATCCCATAAACTTTTTTTTAAACTGTCATTAGTCAAAAAATAAAAATTAATCAAAATTAATGTTATGAGTTATTGACTCATTTAAGGATCCAAATACTTCACATCAAATACTCCACAGTTAATAATTTGGGGGCGGGAGAACTATGTTTTCCACAAATATATCAACTTTATTTAACAAACAAAGCATACAGCATTTTTTTTTTTTTTAATAAATACAACTTTATAAAGACTGATTTAAAGTTGGTCAAGGGATTCAGGCATTGAAAAAAAAAATACATATGATTTCTTTATAACATTTTAATGACTGAGACCCTTTTGGGTCCCCAGGACCAAACTTGAGGGGAGCCCTAAGGGTAAAAAAAAAAAATATATATATTGTAATGGTTTTGAAAATGAAAAATATCAAAATGGCCCCCGCATGCTTTGATTTTTCAGTGTGCGGCCCTCAATGGAAGAATTTTGGACACCCTTGCAAAGACACGTGTAATGCAAAATAGACTTTGGAATGGTTTTAATAGTAATACGTGTCCCCGGAACTTGTTTAACAGCACCAAACGTAAGAAAAATCTTTCTTCCTTACTCGTGAACATGCCACATTCTTAGCTTTATTTAAAAAATAAAACAAAAGCAGGCTTCACTACAGACTTTAAAGTAAAGCGTGGATCTTTGCCAACTATGTGACCTAGCATGATGTTGCTGTTCAAATTGTAAGCATTGCAGCTAAAAGTGTCTATTCAGGTCAAAAGGTCAGCCCGCTATACGATACTGTACCTACATGTCAGCATTTTGCTGGGCAGCATTGTTCACGACTTCAGAAATGACACTGTCAGAAGCCCAATATTGATTTTGAATTGCGTGTATGACAAGTTGACTGCCATTTCTTGGGTTAAAGGTCAACTCAATTTAAGAGGTCAAAGGTCACGATAGTGGACTATCCGTTCAGTAGTGCTGGTTGACTTCCAAGAAATTGTGGAAAAGTCCATTTATTTATTCGTATCCAGTGCAGGGTGATGTTTTTTGTCATATATAGTAAGTATAAAGAGAGGTTTACCACTGTATCGTGAAACTTAATACAACCAAAATAAAGTAAAACTATGAAATAAGATGGCTGATCATGTCTGGAGATTGTTCACAATTTCAGGTGTTATTTATCGCTGCATGTAATGGGGTCAAAGGTCGTATTGATTCTTGACATTGATGTTTTGTTGGCTATGAATTTGTTAGTCATGAATATATTTCATGTTGTTTATTTGAAGAACACAGTGGAACATGGAAGGTGAATCCAAAAAAGATGTTTTGACCAATAAGTTAACTTTACACATCTTTGTAACAATATTACATGTACAATGATGTGTACACTATATTTCAAATTAGGGGTGACAAAAAAATGTTTTTCTAATTAAGCGTGATTCTTATTTGTAACTAGGGATGTCCGATAATGGCTTTTTGCCGATATCCGATATTCCGATATTGTCCAACTCTTTAATTACCGATACCGATATCAACCGATATATACAGTCGTGGAATTAACACATTATTATGCCTAATTTGGACAACCAGGTATGGTGAAGATAAAGTACTTTTAAAAATAATAATAAAATAACATAAGATAAATAAATTAAAAACATTTTCTTGAATGAAAAATAAAGTAAAACAATATAAAAACAGTTACATTGAAACTAGTAATTAATGAAAATGAGTAAAATTAACTGTTAAAAGTTAGTACTATTAGTGGACCAGCAGCACGCACAATCATGTGTGCACATCTCTATTTGTAACGATTCTTAGTCAGTTCAAAAAACAAAAAAATCGGTAACATTTTTTTTTTTTTTTTTTTATCTGTCCTGTCCAGCCACAGTGACATGTTGACTTATTTGTATTTTATGAAATGTTTGGGTAGAATCTTACTAAACAAAAACAGTTTTCTTTTAAGTATTGTAAAAATATATCAGAGCTGTTTATTTTATGGAGAAATGTAGTTAATCATAGAACTGGCACCCAATGTTATTAAAAAAGTATTGATTTTGAATCGAGAATTGATTCTTAATTGAATCAAATCCTGTGGTGCCCAAAGATTCACACCCCTATTTCACACTTTCATGGAGAAGAGGTTTTAATCGCCCGTGCGTGGCACGCTGGACAAAACGAAAGCGAAATTGGTATTAAGTAAATAGCTTCATGTTTTGTCGTTAAATAAGGTTTAAAAAATGAAATCATCTTGAGTATGGAAAGCATTTTTTAAATCCATTTCCCAAAGTTTAACATGTAATTGTGACAAATATTAGGGCTGTGAATTGTTGGGCACCACACGACTCGATTCAATTCTTGGGGGTAACGATTCAATTCAGAAAGGATTCTCGATTTAAAATCACACTTTTTTTTAATTACATTGGGTGCCAGTTCTATAATTAACTACCCAGCAGGCACAAGAACTTGTTGCATTAGGTCCTGACGTTGTGCAACTCAAACATAACGTTAAAACAACATGCTTTTTGACTACGTTTAATCAATGTCGGTTTCTGACGTTGATTTGACCATTAAAATTTGGTCATTTCCCAACCAATATTCTACAACACAAATACATCGTAGAAACAACATGCTTTTTGACAACATTTATGCAATGTCAGGTTGTGACGTTGATTTGACCATTGAAATTTGGTCATTTCCCAACCAATATTCTACAACACAAATACAACATAGAAACAACATGCTTTTTGACAACATTTATGCAATGTCAGGTTGTGACGTTGATTTGACCATTGAAATTTGGTCATTTCCCAACCAATATTCTACAACACAAATACAACATAGAAACAACATGCTTTTTGACAACGTTTATTCAATGTCAGGTTGTGACGTTGATTTGACCGTTGGAATTTGGTCATTTCCAACGTTGGACATCTACGTTGTCTCAATTTACAAGTACAACTATTTTTCAACATTGTTTAAAAGTCAGTTTTAAAGGACATGCATGTATAATCAACGTTGTATCAACGTCTTGTGCCTGCTGGTTACATTCCTCCATAAAGTAGACAAAAAGCTTTAATAAATTTCTATATTACTCAAAAGAGAAAATTGTTTTGTTTGATAAAATTCTACCCAAACAGTTATTGAAGTGGCTGGACAGGACAGAAAAAATAAGATATATATTTATGTACCGTATTTTTCGGAGTATCAGTCGCTCCGGAGTATAAGTCGCACCGGCCGAAAATGCATAATAAAGAAGGAAAAAACATATATAAGTCGCACTGGAGTATAAGTCGCATTTTTGGGGGAAATGTATTTGATAAAACCCAACACCAAGAATAGACATTTGAAAGACAATTTAAAATAAATAAAGAATAGTGAACAACAGGCTGAATAAGTGTACGTTATATGAGGCATAAATAACCAACTGAGAACGTGCCTGGTATGTTAACGTAACATATTATGGTAAGAGTCATTCAAATAACTATAACATATAGAACATGCTATACGTTTACCAAACAATCTGTCACTCCTAATCGCTAAATCCCATGAAATCTTATAAGTCTAGTCTCTTACGTGAATGAGCTAAATAATATTATTTGATATTTTACGGTAATGTGTTAATAATTTCACACATAAGTCGCTCCTGAGTATAAGTCACAAAAACTGCGACTTATAGTCCGAAAAATACGGTATATATTTTTTTGCAAATCAAAGTATATTTTATTTGTATTATTTGCTTGTTTTATTTAACTTAGTATTTAAAAGTTTACGTTTCAATAACAATGTTGAAATATCTGAGAAATACAAGTTAATTGCATTTGAAAGTGTATGCTTGCGTTATTATTATGATGTATTATCATTACATTAGTGGTTAATTTGGTTTTTAAAAAATAATGGCAATAATGTTGTGATAATTTGTAGGTCAATATGTCGTCGAGCAAAATTTGTTATCGGCCCAGGTCTACAGAGGGGTGGTGGCAAATGTAGGCCAACAGGAAGTAAAACAAAAAATAAGAGCGCTGGACAGGAAATAACACAAATTACATGACACATAACAATAAACAGTAACAAAAGCCTATGCTGTCTGTCATGATACACGCTTGATGTTCTGCGTGTATCATGATCAATATGAAGTGTGACTCACTCGTTGTCTGTTTGGTCCAGCTGGCCGGGGACATTATTTTCCGGTTTATTTGGGTAAGCACTCCATTTATGTCGAAATAGCATGGCTTCAAATTTCACATTTTGCAGATTCGATTCACTTTCACCTCACTCTCTCGGCTTCCGTCTGCTCCAACGTCTCACTTTTCCTTCGTGCTCGCTTATAAGCAGTAGTTCATCCTCCATAAATTCAGATTAAAAAAGATAAGGGTGTGAATCCTCATTTGTCCAAAAATAGTCCTCTTAGTTGTCTGTTACCAAGTCTGCCATCATTAGATGCTTTTGTTTCTGGGATTAGGAACACAGTTGTTGCCAGAAGTCGGAAATGCACTGCTATGCAAACGGCAATAAATGCGTTGAGAAATTAGTTTGGGAAATGATTAAAATTATCAAAATGCGGTAAATATTGTACATATTATATTATGAACGTGTCTGTTACTACATTATATACATACTTGCAGTGTGTATATAAAAGGCTACAATGGTGACTCCTATCTTTCAAGCGTTTTTTATCATCTTTAAGACCAAAAAATATGTTTGTCTCTCATAATGATTGTGAACGACAGGCAAAATTTCCCAAAAAGTAAAATTCCTCTTTAAGTTGTATTATTTGATATTTTTGTTATGAAGGCACACAATAAAATCAACACACCGGCCTGACAGTTACGCAGTCAGCGTGGTTGATGCGCAAATTATTCATTGATTTTCACACAATCCCCTTAATTCATGTATTAAAGCCAGCATATCTTTTCACATCCCCGTGTGTTCCAAGCAGAGCTCAGCGAGGGAGTATGATATTGTAACATCCAGCGGCCCGCCGTTATGAAAACATCATTCCGTTCATTGATCCGTCTTATGTATCCACACGCTCGGCGATTTGAAAGATTAGATGGATTGGAAGGCATGATCAACGGCGAGAATGACCCCGGGAAGGGGATTGCTTCATCAAACAGAGCCTGCCGACAGACATGTTATGATATGAGAGCAGCGAATATGATCTGCCGGCATTTACTTCCAAACACACCCAGTGCCATGCATGCAGAAGTTGTTGCCAGGTGACAGCAACAGTAAACATCATCACACCTCCTTGTCAAGTGTGTCGTAATTATCATAAATATCATCAGTGTGGCGCATTGCTGTTGCATGTTCATGCAACCTTTTGGACGATGATATCATCAAATAGTAAATGTTCGGCAACACTTGTGAAGAAATTAAAGCAGATGACAAACAATTGTGTTTGAAGCCCCTGACAAACATAACGTTGAAGAATGAATGAGTAGTAAAACATATTTGATTTTAATACAAGCTTCAGTGTGTGGGATCACTTGTTTTTGTATTCATGTTGTTAGACTTAGACTTAGACTTCCTTTTTATTGTCATTCAAATTTGAACTTTACAGTACAGATAAGAACGAAATTTTGTTACATAAGCTCATGGTAGTGCAGGATAAAAAAGCAATAAGGTGCATATATAAATAAATAAATAGGTTACTGTACAGATAAATATATTGCACTTTTTCACATGCATCCACGTTTATGGATGTATGTTATATTGTCTTTTTTATTCCAGCGAGTTAATCCCTTTTGGGGTGAGTTGAGGGGATAATTATGATGCGTTCAAGAGTCTTACGGCCTGAGGGAAGAAGCTGTTACAGAAACAAACTGCAGCCTCCGAAGCAGAACCTCCAGGTTCTGCTTCGGAGGCTGCGGAACCTCTTTCTAGAGTCAAACTTGAGTCACACATGTGTGCATGTGTGAATGTTATCCTGATTATGATAACCCGACAATTTAAAAAAAATCTAAAATGTGCCCCAACATATCATAGGTGCATTTTTTAAAATTTCCTTATTCATATCCAAAAGCTAAGATTACTTTTTTTATTGTTATTCTTCTTCAGAGACACGCTGAAGGCTTACACACACACACACATATCCATCCATCCATTTTCTACCGCTTATCCCTTTCGGGGTCGCGGGGTTTGCTGGAGCCTATCTCAGCTACAATCGGGGGGAAGGCGGGGTACATCCTGGACAAGTCGCCACTTCATCACAGGGCCAACATTCACACTCACATTCACACACTAGGGCCAATTTAGTGTTGACAAACAACTTATCCCCAGGTGCATGTCTTTGGAGGTGGGAGGAAGCCGGAGTACCCAGAGGGAACCCACGCAGTCACAGGGAGAACATGCAAACTCCACACAGAAAGATCCTGAGCGCAGTATCGAACCCAGGACCTTCGTATTGTGAGGCAGACGCACAAAACCCTCTTACACCGTGCTGCTCACACACACATATGCATCCACAAAATATACACACACACACACACACACATACAGAGGGACGGGAATTGATCAGATTTTTGTGGTTTCGATTCTGCTTAAAGATTCGGTTCTTTATTGGTTCTCTCATCGATTCTTATTTGGAAACAAGAGATAATATGATGGATTAGCATCAATTTTGTTAAGTTTAGAGCTAACATGACCTTACAAAGCCACCCTTGAGGTACATACAATTATGTTGTGCTAAAATGAATAAAGTAAATTAATAATGAATATGCTTCTTAAATAAACTGTCAACAAAATTAAAGCGCAAATTAAAAAACAGCGTCATAATTTTTGCGCTGAAGAAACTTCTCTATGACTTTAGCCCCAGACTTCATCTGTTTGTTTGCTATTGTCATTACTGCCACTAGTGGTGGAAAAGTGTATTACAACTGAGTACCGCTGCGGCTCATACGGACCACAGCTAAGACAATATTTTTAGCGACCAAACAATGTGATCGGCCCTTTGTTTAAGAAACAGTGACTTAAATAATACGATAAGTTACTAAGATTCTTCACAAAGAAAAAAGATTTTGTTTTCCCAGAACAATCAGACTTTTTTAAGATGAATGAAAAAATCAACGGCCTTCAATTGTAGCTTTTAAAGTTTGAATGTGTCATGTCTGTGATCATGTTTTGTTTAGTTATGTTTTGCTTGGTTTTTGGACACTTTTTTGTTCTTGTCTTCACTCCCTTGCTTTGTCACCATAGTCAAATCAAATCAAATCAACTTTATTTATAGAGCACATTTAAAATTTACCACAGGGGTAGCCAAAGTGCTGTACAATGAGCAGGTTAAAAGATAAAACGAGTACCGAGCAAACACAACACAACACAAACAGAACACAATAAAAAATAAATAATTAAAATAGAATTAATAAAAACATAAAAACATAAAAACAGGATCACAGCAGGTGTATTATGGGGCGCCATTGCAGGATGGATATCACTCAGTGTTAAAAGCCATGGAATAAAAGTATGTTTTTTAGTAATCATTAGTTTCACCTGGTTCACATCCTCATGTCACGCATCTGTCTCACGTTTTCACATTTTGAGTCACTCACCTGTTTTCACTAATTATGTCACCAGTATTTAAGCTTGTTGTTGCCAGGCAGTCGGCCTGGTGCCATTATCCTTCCTATCTTACCTCTGACATTCTGGATTTGCTCTGTGCTGACTTATTTCATGCTTTTATTCCATGCCATAGTTTTCATGCTTTTCACGTCACAGTAAGTGTAGTTTTTCTTGTCCATAGTTTCTGTCTAAGTGTTTTTTGTTTCTTAGCCAAGTTTATCTCCGCCTTTGTGTGCGCCTTTTGTTTGCACCTTTTTTTGTAGTTTAGAGTTAAAAATAAATCATGTACTCACCTTCACGCCTTGCCCGCGCCAACTTTCCTTTGCATTCCGGGAAAACAAAACCCCCCAAGATCCACGTTTTGACAGAATGTAACGAATGGAATATGTCTACTTGGGGGGGGAAAGCTACTATTGCAGTCAAAATCTGAACCGTAGCATCTCCTGCTTGGACAACTCTGTTTATTTTAAGACAAATAAACAAGAATGAATGTTTTTCACTGTTTTGCTCGAACAAATACCCGTGAATGCAGTCCTTGAACAGCGGTTATGGATTTAAATAGTCATTTTTACTGTTTTTTTTTTGTTATCGTGGTTTGACAAGTGTGTCGTGCTTTGTTTTTTCGCAAATAAGTTGGGCCTGTGGGGGTGCTTCTCTCTCACTGACAGGTTGATAATGATACCTTTAAAATAGAAAATGGGAATTTAGCGTTTCACCGCCTGACTCATCCCCCGATGCAGCCATGAAAAATCATTTTCCCACCACACCATCAAAATGTGGAGATTATTGCTTGCAGAGGTAGGCTAGTCCTGGGATGGCGTTGTAGTATCTGCTAGGATGTCAACACAACTGGTCAAGCGAAGAGTTGTGATGATGAATTGGTATCAGCTGGGCAGACTTGCGCCCAGAAGAGCTCTTAATTACATGTATGGCGTGGGGATGTTTGTCCTTGTTTGTGACAACAGATACACATAAAAACATGATTATCTAATCCCTACACTTAGGTTTACCCCTTTGGGCCATCTGATGTTGTTGCACAAGGGCCATTGTGGGGGCGGGCTGTATCCACGCACAGCAAGGATGATGAAGCCTGAGTTGCAAGACTCTGCAGGCAGTTTGCAAGCAATGTTTTAACCGAGCATGAAAAACAGGCCTTAAAGTGAAATTTTGTGACAGCTATCGCCGCTCTTGCTTCTGCGCAAAACCGTGAATCTGGTCACATAATTGAAAACGTACAATCTGAATGTGTCACATGCAAATTGAGAATCACACCCAACTAAACAAAGTGCATTCAAAAGAATGAGCAACTTCTGCACATATCATTATATTAGGGCGGGCCTAGGGACGGGTATGGTTCACATTTGAACTGATACCGTACCAGTTTCCACTACCTGGGAAGCGATACCGTTACTCAACGGTACCACTTTTTGGTGCGTTTGTCTGTGTTAATAAATGTTAATTGCTTGACAATAAAATGTTAGTTTTAAATGTAACATTTTAAAATAAACAAACAGTTTTACATAAACAAACAGATGTTTATGAATGTACATCTGTTTGTTTATGTAAAACTGTTTGTTTATTTTGTTGACCAATGACCGAAAAAAATAATGAACTAAAATGAGCTGACTATGAGAACTGTGCTGTCCAGTTTTATTATACAATTTCTGAGTATCATTTGCAATGCAGTTGCATTTCCAAGACATTAAATGGCAGTACTGTGGTATATTGTCTAACTAGGAAGTAGCTTTTTCCATGAAACTTAATGTGTGATGTTGCGCCCTACAAAATGTTTACACTGTAAATATTGTGCTTATTACACACTAGCTGTTTAATTCCAACATTCATCTTAGTTATAGTTGTCATTACCACATTTGGAGCGGTTGAAATCGTCACGTAAAATTGCTGTTTAGCAGCCTGTCTATGGCAAATACAAATTAGCATCAAGTTAGCGCATTTTGAAAGAGTCTTACTTTATGTTTGAGCATTTAGTACAAAGCATATGCGCTTTGTTGGTGTTGATGACAGAATCTAATTTAAAAATGAGCTGACTGTTATAACTACTGTCCATTTGTCAAATTTTGTTTTATTATCACATTTATGAGTCTCTTTATGACATTAAGTTGTAATTTAGTTGCAAGTCTGAGACGTTTATGACGTGTTGGCTAGTCAGTTCAGTCTTTGCTGAATCTAGTCTTTTGTTTGCAGCCTGCAGCTGTTTAATTGTACCGTGCATCTTAGTTGTACTTTTCATTACCGAATTTGGTGTTGTAAAATCGCTAATGCCAATAGTAGGCTGTCTATGGCAAATCCAATGCAAACTAGCATCAAGGTAGCACATTTTGAAAGAGTGGAGCCTTACTTTACGTTTGAACGTTTTCTACCAAGCATACTTGCTTTGTTGAGGTTAAAAAATGCAACTTTACTTAGAGGGAGTTTGGCTGAGTCTGCCTGCTTAAGTGATAGTTTCTTTGAGCCGATGATTAATTTGCAACCGGATGTGACGAGTCTGCAGCCGGACGTGACGTCACATGCAACAAAGGTATCGAAATAGGGCACCGTTTGATTTTACGCGAATCGATAATTCGGTCGTGCCTATAAAAGTACAAAATTCGGTACCCACCCCCAGGCAGGGGGTCCAAAGTGTTTTGATGGTCCGCAGCATATTTTCGAAATAAATCAAACACAATAACAACAATATAAATGTAAATTAAAAGGCAACATAAGAATGAATGAGAAATGTTATGTTAATACTAATTAGGGGTGTCGTGATTCAGATATCTGTTCGGTATCAGCAAAAAAACTAATATTGGATGATATCGGTTTGCATCTAAAATGTCCGATACAAGCAGTCCTTCAGCGTGTGTACTTGTGCAAAATTGGACAGCCAGTGAACATCTAAATGCCCTCCAATAAGCACACAAAGTTGGTCTTGTCTTGTATTTTATCCAAGTCATTTACAAAAGGTAAACATGGTAGGCTATGGTACACGTACGTAATAAGTGTCCTTCATTGAACAATATTGCAATCTAAAACAGCACATTTGTCAATATAAACAAGTATCAAATAATTACAGTCGCATATTACTTACACATACAAAGTTTCCAAGGCAGAAGAGCATAATACAAAGTATCCAGTAGCAAATGTTTCCGCATCTTTTCAACTTACAACATCATGAGCTCAACTTATTGAATTATGACCACTAAGCCATAAGTTTTTTTTGTTTGTTGTTTTTTACCTGCTTTAAAGACTTCCAAGTTGTTCTCTGAGTAATTTCACTTGATCAAGCATTTTCTAACTCTACACTACATTAAAAAAAAAAAGATCCGTGCTGATATCATATCGGATTAATATTGGTATCGGCCAATGCTCAATGTCCAATGTCGGTATCGTGCACCCAAAGCACTTATTTTTTAATGTATTTTGGCCTCTCGTCCACACGCAAATGTAAGTTTTGGTCCAATTAACCAATCTTTTAGAAAACTCATGCCAACTGAAAACTCCCGATCTAGCGTTTGTGTGTGGACATGTAAAAATTTGCCTTTTTACTCAAGTCATGAAGAAATGATCTCTTGTGTTTAAAGTGTATTTAAAAGGTAGCTTCACTTTTTTTATTTTATTTTGCTCATCATTCACAATCCTTATGTATCACAAGAACACACATGTTTTTCTCTTTTCTGTATGTTCTAAATAGTGAAAAACTGCTTACAATAGGTGGCTAAAGATGCAAGTAATGAAGAGTCATCTTTTTCGCCTATAAAGCACTCTTAAAAACATCCAAAAACCGCCAACAATGTTTATTTACATGCCGTGAGCTGCGTATTAAACAAACTGTAGCGACATTGTAGCGTCTCTGGGGGTTTATGAGGCAGAGGGCTGGCGTGGGCTTTGGGCTTCTGCAAGATGATTGGATGATCTGTCTGAGGATGAATTCCTTTGTGATTGACAGTGGAATTAGGGAATCAGTGATCTTGAACTATAAACCACCACTGCAGCATTTTGGATGTTTCATTATGTCGTTCCGAGTTGATCTGGAGGCTTTTCCGATACTGTTAGTGGCTTTTTTTCTTGTTAAAAACGACTAGCGACAAATCTCGCATTTTTTTTCTGGCGGAGACTGTACTCGTGTTTGGAGACTTTTGACTTCTGTCTCTCAGCAGTTGCAATCCCCAACAAGCAACGGGGTCTGCTGCGAGCCCTTCCCAAGTATTCACACTAGCCTCACGCAGCAGCCCAAGCTAGTGACTGAACAGAGGGTAGACTTTACATGTAAATAAACGAACGTGTGTTATAATGTAGGGCAAAAGTGATTTGACTCACTAGGAAACCAAGAATTCCGCGGCATGTGTTCAACCTCGACACAGAATCTTGAAACTGCGGGATTATGACTATACGGGAGTATTATTGGAAGAGGGTAAAACAAATAGTAAACAAATTCAAACAGGAACACTTTGCCTCCATGAACTACCAAAGGTAATATTTAAGACCTCGAAGGCGTATTTGGTTTGAGATTATGTAAGGAGAGTAAAATCATCAGTAGTCAGGGACAGATAACCTAAGATGTACAGACGGTTGGGTCGCCCTAAACCACAGACACACAAGGTCGTTTCTGGCCAAAAGTACATACTGGCCATTTGTGGGCTGCATTTCTCAGTAGCTGATCACAATTTGAGCAAGGACTTTTCACAATATGCACGGATGATTGTGAGTATCAGTGTTCAGGAGTCAGTTAAAACACACCAGTAGCTTTATTCTATAAACACAAGCCCTGTTTTATTCAGTCTCGCTGTTTGATATTATCAGCACCAAACCAGACCCGACACACACTCACTCCCACCATCCACCTGTCATAACCAGCTGGCAGATACACCTGGCTCACCGGAATTGGCCCCCCAGAAAAGTTACCATAGCAACCATATGGCGTTGGCCTGGCATTGGTGGGCATTGTCATGGCAACGGCTGAAGAGACAAGTGGGCAATGCCCAAAGCTGGCTGGCTGAGCTGGAGCTGGAACACGAGCTCACACACATAAATCTGACATACTTCTGCCCTTGTGAGGACCTGCAGACCACCAAGCTCAGTTTTAGTTTGTCTTACTCACTCACTCACACGCTACTAGTTACGTCTGTAGCCTCAGATTGATTACCTGGGGTAGGCTGACAGAAATGTGGCTGCCAATTCACGTCAATGGCTTCTCTGACCACCCCCAAACATTCAATGACATTTATGTACCAGTGTGGGATGCACTGGGGGAAAAGTTTATTGCCCAAGGACACAACAGCAGTGACTGGTTGGTCAGGGACAGAGTTAAGTAGGGTAAAAAAAACGACTTTAGTGCAGGGGTGTCAAATATACGGCTCACAGACCTGACAGGTTTTAATCCAGCCTGAGGTCTCCAAGATGAGTTTGCCAAGTATAAAAATCAGCTGCAATTTTTTCATGAACAAAACTGCTGTTCTTAATGTGTCCACTGGGTTTCGCAGTAGCAATTCAAGTGTAGGACACGTCACACATGACACTACTTAAAGGTAACGTGTCAGCTGACTGGACTTGCTGACAAGAAGAAATCAGCGCAGGTGCAAGCAATCATCTGCTATTGTTGTGGCTGGCAGTAGAAGGCGGTAGATTGATGCAGTATCGACGCACATTACCTTTTTTTATTGTAAATTATCCACTCAACAGATGAAATGACGGTAACGGTAAGATGCAAAGACTTAAGTCAGCAGGACCATCATCTTTGTAGTTCGAGTTCCGTGCAGCGCTTGCAATTGCTTGACGGCGTGATGTGCACCCTTAACTCCATTGTAAAAATGTGTGTTTCTACATTTGTTGTATTTTTAATGCTTAAATCTACCATGTTCACATTGGTTAAGTTTGTAGTTATGTTACTTTGATTTCAGCTATGGTGTCATGTTGACAATTGTTTGTTCACATAAGCTAATGCTAGCATATGTGAGGCTAAAACATCTACAACTTACCGCAACAACTTAGTTGGAAGTGTAATTCTTGTAGGCTGAAATGGGAAAATTTCTACTGACACAGATGACAAGGTATGATATAAATGTTATTTTTCATAGTTTGTAAGTAAACTTTGAAGAGTTGTCACTGTTACAGTGTGTATTTTGAGCGAGGTCATTTGACTGCCAGGCTTTGTTTGATTGGTGAAAAGGAGTCAAAAGTGTCTAGTCTTTTGTTGGATTGGTGAAACAGAGTCATGTGACAGTGCCCGCTGGAAGAAGTCTCCCTAACAAGCCAAATGAATATAAGCCCTTGTGGAGGTTTCCCTCTTGTCGGGGGTTCTCCTGGCGGACAGATCTTTGTGAGCCCGGTAGACAGTTTGAATACAGTCCGTTTATTATCATACACACAAGTGCTCAGGACTTTTCAGTCAGGCGTGTCCATGCTTCCTCTCTCAGTCTCTTCGTGTCTGCGTCTTTCTGGCTCCAACTCCCAACTCCAACCACCTGTCTCATCCCGGCTGCTGCTAATAAAGGCGACAGGTGATTAGATAGCAAGGCCCATCTGGGCCATCTACTCACTTGTCGCTGTCTTCAAGGCCGGTCCTTGCACACCCCGCTCCGCAGCAGGCCCGCAGGCCACGCCCCCCTCCACAGCCCTATGATTGGATGATTTAAGGCAGGGGTGTCCAAACTTTTTCCAGTGAGGGCCGCATACCCAAATATTTAGGGATGCAAGGGCCATTTTGTACATGAAAGATATTATAACCAGTACAAGGTAGGTCAATATATGGTAAACTATCAGAACAAAACATCCACATCTTTGTGTTGTAGGTAACAAAGCAATTTAGATTAATAATAGGGGTGTACAAGAATCACGATTCTTATTCATCCCGATTCTAAATCGATTCATAATGATCAAAAATGTATTAATTAATTTTTTTAATATATAAGAATCAATTTGTAAAAATACATTTTAAGGCCATATCCATGCAACCAGAAGGCACTTTTGTTTTTGTTTCGAAAAAGTTTCCTTGTAATTGTTTTACCAAATATAAATTGCGAGAATCAGTTTGAATCGAGAATCGTGTTCAATCCATAGTTGATTCTTAATCGAATCGTAACCCCAGGAATCGGATCTCATCGTTAGGTGCCCAAAGATTCACACCCTTATTAGTTAATGATTTTTTTTATGATGATTGCATTTTTTTAAATAATTTTGTTCACCTTCTGGTAATTGTATACATTTGTAAAGAATTGCCTTGCATAAGACATTCCTTCTAAACATTCCTTGGTACTTGTACTATATTTGTAGTTGGGAAACTTCTGCACAACATGCACATTTTACATTCACTTATGTTGTTATAACAAAGCTAATGCTAACATATGTGCAGCTAATACATAAAAAACATTTACAACTTACCGCAACATCTTCTCTTAAGTTGGAAGTGGAATTTTTGTAGGCTGAAATGTGAACATTTCTACTGACACAGATTACAGGGCATGATATAAATGTTATTTGTGTATGTATGTTTGTAAGTAAACATTGAACATTGAACCTAACTAACCCCCTTGAGATATTACATTTATTTTAATCATTATTCTTCACTAATATTGTTATTATACGGCCAACATTATGAAGGCTTTCGCACGCCTAAAAATCTACCATATGTTGCAAGAGATATGTAGACATGATCATGACAGGATGCATGGGAACCATCAAAGACCGCGTGCAATCGTTGGCCATATTGGTTCTCCGGTCCCATTTTTGGTGGAAGATGGTGCCAGTATCATTTTTTCTTATTTTTTGTGGGACGTGTTCATTTTGTCTTTAGAATGGGAACAGATGGCACCCGGGCCACACTTTGGACTGATCAAAGGCTTTGGGGATCCATCCATTCATTGTCTACCGCTTGTCCCTTTCGGGGTGGCGAAGGAGGTGAAATTCCAGATTAGCGTTTCATGGCTGAAGCCCGTAGACCCCTGTCAATCCTACTGACATACATACAAACACACAAAGTAAAAGTTTATTTTTCACAAAAAAAAAAGCTCAAGCAACAGTAAAAAAGTATTTGGCTTAAAACTACTCTGACAAATACAATTTAGTTACTTTAGTTAATGTAAAGTAAATGTTGAGGCACGTGATACTACTCACCTCTGGACTTGGACCACCCCTATGAAAAAATAAATATATATATATATATTTCTGACAATTTTAATATTTAGTTTTTTTGTATATGTTATATATTATTGTTGTTGTGTCCTTATACAAAACCCTCAATTTTCAGTTCCGTAAAAACCGAGTTAACCACATATTTCTATTGAAAACAAAATAAAAGGTGTGCAGCTTTTTTACTTTAAAGAAGGTTGGCAGCTTTTTGTGTATTCGAAACACCAACCAAGCATGAGAGCGCTGCAACCAGTGTGGGAAAGCTGGCTCCAGTTGAAGTGTGGACTAATCCCGGCCGTGTCCCAGTGGCTGACTGGCCTATGTGGGAATAGCACGCATGAAGTGGCCAGGACAATGAAATACGGAATAAAAAGGTTTGCACTTGAAAAACTGGAAGACAATGCTGTGCTTGTTTGTGTAGCTTGTAGAGGATAATGTATTTTATTTGCTTTACTGTACGTGCACGTTGTCCCTTGTGGTCCATTGAAAAACGGTCCCATATTTAGAAACAAAAGCACGCGTTCCGAATTGAGCTGTCAAGGGACGCACTTTGTCTTGTATTTTTATTGCTGTGAAGGGAAAATAGTCTGTAAAATATTAATAGATTGCATCTAATGACAACAGTTTATTACAGACTAAGCCAATGGATGCCCGAGTGTCTGACCTCAGTGCAGTTCCACCTTTCTGGAATCTGGGCATTCTTTTGGCCTTGGCTGTCACTCTGCTAGCTAAAGTTATCTGGCAATCAGACTCAATGTGACTTTTTACCACCGTGACATTTTTTCTTTATAAACAAGGAGCAGAAAGGGAAGTTTGGAGAGTTGTTTTGTCTGATGGGGGAAGCTACATGTGCTATAACTAAGCAGTAGTGTCATGTGGTAACTTTGCTCTCTTGTTGTCATTATGATAATGATGTCTTGTCCTCAAAACTCTAGTTGTGTGTTGAAGTTATTAAACATAGCTTTATGGTAATACACTTTAAATGCAGGACTAATAGACTCAAAAACTCTTTTTCCTGAGGGAACTCTCCTGACGGAATCAATAAAGTACTATCTATCTATCTATATATCTATCTATTTATGAACACCTAATCATAGTGACATTACACTTCATCATAGTGACACTACATTTTATCACTTGGTAATAGGTTATACTTGTAAAGCGCTTTTCTACCTTCAAGGTACTCAAAGCGCTTTGACACTATTTCCACATTCACCCATTCACACACACATTCACACACTGATGGCGGGAGCTGCCATGCAAGGCGCTAACCATGACCCATACGGAGCGAGGGTGAAGTGTCTTGCTCACGGACGTGACTCGGTTGGTAGAAGCTGGGGATCGAACCAGGAACTCTCAGGTTGCTGGCACGGCCACTCTCCCAACAGCTCCATGCTGTCCCCGTACCAGCCGCCATCCCATCATTGTGACACTATACTTTGTGATATTAATACTACACTCTATGACAGTAATACTACACTTAACGAGGGTCCCTGGTTCAATCCCCACCTAGTACCAACCTCGTCATGTCCGTTGTGTCCTGAGCAAGACACTTCACCCTTGCTCCTGATGGGTGCTGGTTAGCGCCTTGCATGGCAGCTCCCTCCATCAGTGTGTGAATGTGTGTGTGAATGGGTAAATGTGGAAGTAGTGTCAAAGCGCTTTGAGTACCTTGAAGGTAGAAAAGCGCTATACAAGTACAACCCATTTATCATTTATTATTTAATGATCGGGATACTACACTTATTGATAGTGACACTACGCTTTATAATAGTGACACTACACTTTATCTTAGTGACACTACACTTTGTGACAGTAATTCTACACTTAATGATAGTCATAGTACACTTAATAATGGTGACACTACACTTTACAATTGTGACACTACACTTAATCATAGTAACACTACACTTTATCATCGTGACAATACACTTTAAAATAGTGATACTAAACCTAATGATAGTAATACTACACTTTAAAATAGTGGCACTACACTTAATGATAGTGACACTACGCTTTGATAGTGACACTGCACTTTATGATAGTTACACTACACTATATAATAGTGACACTACACTTTATTATAGTGATACTGCACTTCATGATAGTGACACTACACTTTCATAGTAACGCTACCCCTTATGATTGTGACGCTACACTTTATGATAGTGATACCACACTTTATGATAGTGACACTACACTTTTATAGTGATGCTACACTTTATGATAGTAACACAACACTTTATAATAGTGACACTAGACTTTAAGATTGTGACACTACATTTTATAATAGTGATAATACACGTCATGATTGTGACACTACACATAATAGTGACACTCCACTTTGATAGTAAGACTACACTTAATGATAGTGATACTACACTTTATGATAGTGACACTACACATAATAATAGTGACACTACACTTTGATAGTGACAATACACTTTGATAGTGACACTACACTTTGATAGTGACACTACCTTTTATGATAGTGACACAATACTTTATGATAGTGATACTACATTTTATTATAATGATACTATACTTTCAATAGTGATACTACAATCAATGATAGTGACACTACATTTTCATAGTGACACTACACATTATGATAATAATATTACACTTTATGATAGTGACTCGACACTTTAGGATAGTGATACGACACTTCATGATAGTAATATTACACTTTATGATAGTGACACTACACTTTATGATAGTAATATTACACTTTATGATAGTGATACTACACTTTATGATAGTAATATTACACTTTATGATAGTGACACTACACTTTATGATAGTAATATTACACTTTATGATAGTGACACTACACTTTATGATAGTGACAAAAACACTTTATGTTAGTCACTCTGCATTTTGTGACAGTGACACAATACTTTGAGTGACACTACACATAATAATAGTGACACTACACTTTGATAGTGACACAACCTTTTATGATCGTGACACTACACTTTATAATAGTAATATTACACTTTAAATAGTGATACTATACTTTATGATTGTGACACCACAGTTTATGATAGTAATATTACACTTCATGATAGTGACACTACACTTTGATAGTGACACTACACTTTATTAAAGACATTAAGCAGAAGAGATGTCTGTTAGGAAATATTTTATTTTTATTCTGGTAAGTAAAGCAGGTAGTTTTTCTATTAAAAAATCATATTTATATTACAGTTACATTTGTTATATTTTGCACTAAAAAAAGTGTATTTAAACACTTTGTTTCTTGTGTATTTGTATTACTCCAAAACCTGTTTATCGTTTGTGGTTGGAGTAAGAAAATATAAAGGTTGAACCGATGCTACTGGTCTTAAGAGTACTTTTACACTGCAGGCCAAAGTGGACCCAATCGGATTTTTTGGAAATCCGTTTTTTTTTCGAGCCGACTGTTTAGATTACAGGTGTGATCATGTTTTGTTCTGTTAGTTTCGACTACCTTGGTTCTGTTTTCTGCACCCCTGGGTTTGTGTTTCAGTTGCCATGACTGCAGATTAGTTTCACCTGCCTCTGATTAGTGTTCGGGACGCTCACCTGCTCCTGGGAAATAATCAGAGAGATATTTATTCCCGTTTTTCGCCACAATCAGTCTGGCTTCCTTGTTTGCATCACGCAACAGTTAACGACGGCTATAGTTTTTTGATTCGTGAATCCTGTTTATATTCTAGCTCCCGCGCTACCCTCCTCCTTAGCTTTGCCTCCCGTTCTATCGGCACGTTTTTGTTTTTCTGCATTTCCTGCATGATTTATGCAAATAATCCGTCTGCATCTTGTGAGAACGACCTCCGCATAACCATGCGACCAAGTCGTTACAGTGATCTTTATTAGACTCCAGTATAAACGCGCACAGGCCCCAAAGTGGCCCCAATGTGTCCCCGTTGGAAGTTAAGGAAGGAAGTTAACCGGATCCTGTAAATGAAAAAGGAAGTCGCTACTATTATTACTGCTACTTTTCAAAATGAAAGGCACCACACCTAAAAATGAGGCCTTTTTTACGTGAAATCCAATTAAATTAATACTGTATCATGTAAGAATGGCTATATAAATACTGTAATATGTTTGGGAGGGTTCTAATCTTTTTATGACTTAAGTAGAGGTGTAAAAAAAAAAAAATCTATTTTGAAATTAATCGCGATTCTTCTTTGTACAGTTTCTTAATCGGTTAAAAAAAAAAATCGAAAATCTATTTTTTTAAAAGATTAATTAATTTATTAAAAAAGTATGTCCTGTCCAGTCACTCAGACAAATCATATTGTTTATGTAGATGATCGTATCTGATTTACAGATTTACTTTAGAAAATAGAAGTGTGTTATACTTCTCTTGTTGCCTTATTTCTATTTAACATTATTAAATGTTTGGGTAGGATTTTTTTTAAACAAGACTATTTTTTTTAAGTAATATAGAAATGTATTAGAGCTGTTTATCTGTTTTATGGAGAAATGTAGTCAATCAATCAATCAATCAATCAATCTTTATTTATATAGCCCTAAATCACAAGTGTCTCAAAGGGCTGCACAAGCCACAACGACATCCTCGGTACAAAGCCCACATAAGGGCAAGGAAAACTCACCCCAGTGGGACGTCGATGTGAATGACTATGAGAAACCTTGGAGAGGACCGCATATGTGGGTAACCCCCCCCCTAGGGGAGACCGAAAGCAATGGATGTCGAGTGGGTCTGACATAATATTGTGAGAGTCCAGTCCATAGTGGATCCAACATAATAGTAAGAGTCCAGTCCATAGTGGGGCCAGCAGGACACCATCCCGAGCGGAGACGGGTCAGCAGCGCAGAGATGTTCCCAGCCGATGCACAGGCGAGCGGTCCACCCCGGGTCACGACTCTGGACAGCCAGCACTTCATCCATGGCCACCGGACCTGTGCCCCCCCCCCTCAAGGAAAAGGGGAGCAGAGGAGAAAAGAAAAGAAACGGCAGATCAACTGGTCTAACAGGGGGGCTATTTAAAGGCTAGAGTATACAAATGAGTTTTAAGATGGGACTTAAATGCTTCTACTGAGGTAGCATCTCTAATTGTTACCGGGAGGGCATTCCATAGTACTGGAGCCCGAATAGAAAACGCTCTATAGCCCGCAGACTTTTTTTGGGCTCTGGGAATCACTAATAAGCCGGAGTTCTTTGAACGCAGATTTCTTGCCGGGACATATGGTACAATGCAATCGACAAGATAGGATGGAGCTAGACCGTGTAGTATTTTATACGTAAGTAGTAAAACCTTAAAGTCACATCTTAAGTGCACAGGAAGCCAGTGCAGGTGAGCCAGTATAGGCGTAATATGATCAAACTTTCTTGTTCTTGTCAAAAGTCTAGCAGCCGCATTTTGTACCAACTGTAATTTTTTAATGCTAGACATAGGGAGACCCGAAAATAATACGTTACAGTAGTCGAGACGAGACGTAACGAACGCATGAATAATGATCTCAGCGTCGCTAGTGGATAAAATAGAACGGATTTTAGCGATATTACGGAGATGAAAGAAGGCCGTTTTAGTAACACTCTTAATGTGTGATTCAAACGAGAGAGTTGGGTCGAAGATAATACCCAGATTCTTTACTGATTCGCCTTGTGTAATTGTTTGGTTGTCAAATGTTAAGGTGGTATTATTAAATAAATGTCGGTGTTTAGCAGGACCGATAATCAGCATTTCCGTTTTCTTGGCGTTGAGTTGCAAGAAGTTAGCGGACATCCATTGTTTAATTTCATTAAGACACGCCTCCAGCTGACTACAATCCGGCGTGTTGGTCAGCTTTAGGGGCATGTAGAGTTGGGTGTCATCAGCATAACAATGAAAGCTAACACCGTATTTGCGTATGATGTCGCCTAGCGGCAGCATGTAAATACTAAAGAGTGCAGGGCCAAGAACCGAACCCTGAGGAACTCCGCACGTTACCTTAACATAGTCCGAGGTCACATTATTATGGGAGACGCATTGCATCCTGTCAGTAAGATAAGAGTTAAACCACGACAAAGCTAAGTCTGACATACCAATACGTGTTTTGATACGCTCTAATAAAATATTATGATCGACGGTATCGAAAGCAGCGCTAAGATCAAGAAGCAGCAACATAGATGACGCATCAGAATCCATCGTTAGCAGTAGATCATTAGTCATTTTTGCGAGGGCTGTCTCCGTAGAGTGATTTGCCCTGAAACCGGATTGAAAAGGTTCACAGAGATTGTTAGACACTAAGTCTTCATTTAGCTGCTGTGCGACAATTTTTTCGAGGATTTTCGAAATAAAGGGAAGGTGGGACACCGGTCGGTAGTTTACCATGAGGTCAGGATCAAGGTTAGGTCTTTTGAGCAGAGGATGAATAACCGCTTTCTTGAATGCTAGGGGAACAGTGCCAGAGGAAAGTGATAAGTTTATAATATTTAGCACTGATGGACCTAATAATACAAAAAGCTCCTTGATAAGTTTCCCAGGAAGTGGGTCGAGTAAACATGTTGTTTGTTTTATCCCACTTACACGCTGTAATAGTTCCTCTAATGTTATTTCATCAAAAAGAGAGAGACTATTTTGCATTGCAGTATCCGTCGTAGATATAGTTGTAACTGTGTTCATAGAACCCAGTTGTAGCTGGGATGCGTTGTCTTTAATCTCCTTTCTAATGAGTTAAATTTTCTTATTAAAGAAATTCATAAAGTCATCTGCCGAGTGGGTGGAGCTATTGGGAGGAGTCCCTTGTTGGGTTAGGGATGCTACTGTACTAAACAAAAATTTAGGGTCGTTTTTGTTGAGGCGGATGAGATTTGAGTAATATTTAGCTTTAGCTAAGGTAAGCATGCGTTTATACGATATTAAACTATCACTCCATGCTTGATGGAAAACCTCAAGCTTGGTCGCGCGCCATTTGCGTTCCAACTTTCTACATGATAATTTATGAGCTCTGGTTTCTTCTGTAAACCATGGGGTGCGCCTTTTAGGGGCCCTTTTTTGTTTTAGCGGTGCTATACTATCAATGGTTTTGCGCAGGGCATTGTCAAAGTTGTTAGTGAGGTTATCAATAGAGCCGACATAATTTGGGAATGGTGCCATTACCGAAGGCAGTAGGTCAGCAAGAGTCATCGTAGTCAATCATAGAACTGGCACCCAATGTTTTCAAAAACGTATTAATTTTAAATTAAGAATCGTTTTGAATCGAGATTTGATTTGTAATTGAATCGTTACCCCCAAGAATCGATTCGTGTGGTGCCCAAAGATTCACAGCCCTACTGTTAAGTAGAGGTGACACGGACATCAGCATGGAGCTACGCTAACGTTATTTTTCAACGCACTTACAAAAACAACTTGCGCAATGTACGTAAGATTTAAGCAAGTACGCCACAGCGTACACATCATTTCTGGAATCAAAGTATATATATATATCTGTCTTTTCCTGCGATTGACGTAGCTCGACCAAAGAAGTCGCAAACAGGTCGCATTGCTGTTTAGACTGCGGTCACTTTTGAAAAGATCAGATTTGGACTACCTCCTGATGTGGCCTGAATCTGATGCCAAAAGACCAAATTTGAAGCACTTTGAAGCGTTTGGACTGGCAAAAAAAATACTCAATCCGTGTCAATTGAGGGCAAAACAATCCGATTTGGTGTGCAGTGTAAACGGAGACTTTGAAACATCGTCAACAGCTGCCTTCGTTCAACCTTTGCTGGTAATATAAAACTCCTTTCACACAAATAAAAAAGGCACAAATTATGTCGACCAGCCCTGCAAGGTGTCACTTTTTTGAAAGTGAAACTGAGGAGGATTGCAAGCATGTATGTTTCTTTTTTCTTTTCTTCCAGTGTTGGTTGTCGGATGAGTTTCTAACATCGGTCGAGTACAAAAGCTTGTTAAATGACGAGCTGCAAAACTGGCTTCTTGGTGAGAGTGCAAGGTATGTGAACGTGCGCGCATTCCCACACCAGGCTACATACCTGAGACCTGAGCGTGACAGAATGAGCAAACGCAAACTCTGTCTCCCCCTCATCTTTCTTTGGAACATAAACACACTTCTACGCAGCTGTTCTGTGCAATCGCAAAGACCTTGGGCCTGGACGTAAACAGCACACATCGTTCACACACAGACCTCAAATGGTTACACCATGACTGTATCGACTGAAAACTGCACATTCTTGTCATGGAGTCGAGAAACATTTGTCCAATCCTGACTTGGGAGGGAAAGCAGACATCGCAGATTCTGGCAACAAAGTTAGTAGACTAAGTTCTGGATTTGAGAGCAGAAAAATGTATGGCATGAAATATGTATGTCACACTACAGAACCACAGAACGTTGCTAGGCTGTGTGAAATAATACATTTAATTGAGATAGAATCTATATATTTTTACATTTGGCAATGTCAGCTATAACGGTATTATCATACCAAGAAAACATCTGAATGAAATCCTTATTTTGTATTGATTATATTTTAAAGGTGTCAACCTTTGGGCACCTAAGGATTCGATCTGATTCCTGGAGTGACGATTCGATTCAGAATCGATTCTCGAGTCTAACCGATTCCAGCAATGTATTATATGGTGTAATAATTATAATAAAACCTTTTAAAAACAGGTTACAGGTTAGAAAAGCTTCTTCTGGTAGCATGGCCTAAAAACCTCTTTTTACAAATTGATTCCTATGAAGAAAAAAAATATATAGTTATACATACAGTCGTGGTCAAACATTTACGTACACTTGTAAAGAACGTAATGTCATGGCTGTGAAGAAACAAGTCTGTGTCAGAAAACCAACAAATTTAGCTGAACTGCACCAATTTTGTCAAGAGGAGTGGTTAAAAATTCAACCAGAAGCTTGTGGATGGCTACCAAAAGAGCCTTATTGCAGTGAAACTTGCCAAAGGACATGTAACCAAATATTAACAATGCTGTATGTATATTTTTGACCCAGCAGATTTGGTCACATTTTCAGTAGACCTATAATAAATTCATAAAAGAACCGAACTTCATGAATGTTTTTTGTGACAAACAAGTGTGTGCTCCAATCACTCTATCACAAAAAAATAAGAGTTGCAGAAATGATTGGAAACTCAAGACAGCCATGACATCATGTTCTTTACAAGTAGATGTAAACTTTTGACCACGACTGTATATATATATATATATATATATATATATATATATATATATATATATATATATATATATGTAGACTTAAACAACAAAAATTACAGATATTTGTAAAAAAAAAATATATATATATAAAAATATAAACGTGCACTGAAAAAATATAAAACCAATACTGGTACTACCCTTGATATCGATATAGTGTGACTAGACTTGAACAACACAACAACAAAAAACACAGATATTTGTAAAAATCAACATAAGAGAGCACTTTCTATTCTATCTATTCACACTGGTATCACTACCAACGGAGTACCAGTATCAGATTGATACTAGTGTAATGAGATCAATATTTTTCAGTGCTCTTTTATGTTTATTTTCACAAAGATCTGTGTTTTCTGTTGTGGCGCAGTGAAAGAGTGGCCGTGCGCAACCCGAGGGTCACTGGTTCAATCCCCACCTAGTACCAACCTCGTCATGTCCGTTGTGTCCTGAGCAAGACACTTCACCCTTGCTCCTGATGGGTGCTGGTTAGCGCCTTGCATGGCAGCTCCCTCCATCAGTGTGTGAATGTGTGTGTGAATGGGTAAATGTGGAAGTAGTGTCAAAGCGCTTTGAGTACCTTGAAGGTAGAAAAGCGCTATACAAGTACAACCCATTTACCATTATCATTTATTTATACAGTGGAACCCCTATTCATGAACCCCTCCATTTGCGAACTTTTCAATTTAAGAACTTTTAAATCGAGCCTAATATGCCTCTGTGTGCAAACCATGTCATCAATCAATCATCCATCTATCCATTTTCTACTGCTTGTCCCTTTTGGGGTTGGGAGGGGTGCTGGAGCCAGAGGTGGGTAGAGTAGCCAGAAATTGTACTCAAGTAAGAGTACTGTTACTTTAGAGATTTATTACTCAAGTAAAAGTAAGGAGTAGTCACCCAAATATTTACTTGAGTAAAAGTAAAAAGTACTCAGTACTCAAGTACTGAGTAACTGATGAGTAACATACACACACATATCATATATATATATATATATATATATATACAGTATATAATTTATATTTATTTATTTTGCCGTTTTTGTTTACATGTTAAAGGTGTTTTAATGAATATACATGCATGTTTAACACATATAGATTCCTTTCTTTCATGAAGACAAGAATATAAGTTGGTGTATTACCTGATTCTGATGACCTGCATTGATTGTAATCAGACAGTAGTGCTGATAGTGTCCACGTTTTCAAATGGAGGAGAAAAAAGTTCCTCCTTTCTGTCTAATACCACATGAAAGTGGTTGATTTTTGGTATCTTATTTGTCCAGCTTCCATATTCGTTTTTATACACTTTACAAGAAATACATTGGCGGCAAACTCCGTAGCTTGCTAGCTTGTTTGCGCTGGCTTTCGGAGACTCTTGTTTTGAAAGCGCAGGCGCGATGGAGCGGCACTTTTATTGTGAAGACAGGAACTGTGCAGTCAGTCTTTAGGCTTTTGACGGGATGTACGGTTGAAATAAAAGGGTCTTTTTTCCTTCACACTTTTGATTGATTGATTGGAACTTTTATTAGTAGATTGCACAGTACAGTACATATTCCGTACAATTGACCACTAAATGGTAACACCCCAATAAGTTTTTCAACTTGTTTAAGTCAGGTCATGTGACCGCCTGGCTCTGTTTGATTGGTCCAACGTCACCAGTGACTGCATCTGATTGGTGGAACGGAGTGAACGTCACCAGTGACTGTATTTGTTGAAACGCAGGCACTATGAAGGTCTGTCTGACAGACTAAAACAAACAAAGCGTGCATTAACAGATCGATAAAAAATAGTAGCGAGTAGCGAGCTGAATGTAGATAAAAGTAGCGGAGTAAAAGTAGCGTTTCTTCTCTATAAATATACTCAAGTAAAAGTAAAAGTATGTTGCAATAAAACTACTCTTAGAAGTACAATTTATCCCAAAAGTTACTCAAGTAGATGTAACGGAGTAAATGTAGCGCGTTACTACCCACCTCTGGCTGGAGCCTATCTCAGCTGCATTCGGGCGGTAGGCCACCTCATCGCAGGGCCAACACAGATAGACAGACAACACTCAATCAAAGTTTATTTATATAGCCCTTAATCACAAGTGTCTCAAAGGGCTGCACAAGCTACAACGACATCCTCGGCTCAGATCCCACATCAGGGCAAGAAAAAACTCAACCCAATGGGCACAATGAGAAACCTCATAGGGGACCGCAGATGTGGGACCCCCCACCCCCACCCTCCCCTGGTGCAATGGATGTCGAGTGGATCTAGTTAATAGTGTGAGAGTCCAGTCCATAGTGGGGCCAGCAGGGGATCATCTTGAGTGGAGACAAGTCAACAGTACAGATACGTCCCCAACTGATGCACAGAGTGGTCCACAGCTAGCACAGAGTGGTGAACAGCTAGCACTTCATCTGTGGTCACCTGATAACCTCTCCACGCAGGAGACCGGGGCAGAGCAGAAAAAAAAAGAGACGGCAGATCAACTGGTCTAAAAGGAGGGTCTATTTAAAGGCTAGTGTATACAAATGAGTTTTAAGATGGCACTTAAATGCTTCGACTGAGGTAGCATCTCTAACTGTTACCGGTAGGGCATTCCAGAGTACTGGAGCCCGAATAGAAAACGCTCTATAGCCCGCAGACTTTTTTTGGGCTCTGGGAATCACTAATAAGCCGGAGTTCTTTGAACGCAGATTTCTGACTAGGACATATGGTACAATACAATCAGCAAGATAGGATGGAGCTATATACGTAAGTAGTAAAACCTTAAAGTCGCATTTTAAGTGCACAGGAAGCCAGCATAGGCGTAATATGATCAAACTTTCTTGTTCTTGTCAAAAGTCTAGCAGCCGCATTTTGTACCAACTGTAATCTTTTAATGCTAGACATAGGGAGGCCCGAAAATGATATGTTACAATAATCGAGACGAAATGTAACGAACGCATGAATAATGATCTCAGCGTCGTTTGTGGCCAAAATGGAACACATTTTAGCGATATTACTGAGATGAAAGAAGGATGTTTTAGTAACACTCTTAATGTTTGACTCAAATGAGAGAGTTGGGTCGAAGATACTGAGTCGCCTTGTGTAATTGTTTGGTTGTCAAATGTTAAGGTGGTATTATTAAATAGGTGTCTGTGTCTAGCAGGACCGATAATCAGCATTTCCGTTTTCTTAGCGTTGAGTTGCAAAAAGTTAGCGGACATCCATTGTTTAATTTCATTAAGACACGCCTCCAGATGACTACAATCCGGCGTGTTGGTCAGCTTCAGGGGCATGTAGAGTTGGGTGTCATCAGCATAACAGTGAAAGCTAACACCGTATTTGCGTATGATGTCACAAAGCGGCAGCATGTAGATGCTGAAGAGTGCAGGGCCAAGAACCGAACCCTGTGGAACGCTGCACGTTACCTTTACATACCCATTTTAGAAAATTTAAATATGGACTTTTGTCAAGGCTCAAACCAATTTTTCATATTTATATTGTTTCTTATGGGGAACAAATGCTTTACTATACAAACTTTTTGATTTACGAACCATGTTCAAAAAGCAACTAGGGCTGCAACTAACGATTCATTTGATAATCGATTAATCTGTCGATTATTACTTCGATTAATCGATTAATAATCGGATAAAAAAGACAAACTACATTTCTATCCTTTCCAGTATTTTATTGAAAAAAACCAGCATACTGGCACCATACTTATTTTGATTATTGTTTCTCAGCTGTTTGTACATGTTGCAGTTTATAAATAAAGGTTTATAAAAAAATTAAATAATTTCAATTAAAAAAAATTGCCTCTGCGCATGCGCATAGCATAAATCCAACGAATCGATGACTAAAATTATCGCCAACTATTTTTATAATCGATTTAATCGATTAGTTGTCGCAGCCCTAAAAGCAACTAAGTTTGTATATTGAGGTTCCACTGTATGTTATATAGCAAAGTATACATTGCCAATGAATTTGAATGAAAGCCGATACTACCCTCTGTGGTATGGGCTTTCTGATGTTCCTATTCGTATTTGCCTCAATGAACCGTAGCTCCCTATTGCCAGAAGCACTCATATATCCACAGACCATGCTTGGCTGTGGGAACAGTATTTTGGTTCTTCTGCGATTTGGACACTAATGGCTGAGCATTGTGTCATTTTCAGTGGGTAGTAAATCCATACCGCGATACAAGCAGTGACAATGTGAGAAAGAGATACACAGCGACAGGAAAACGGGATAATTTGCTGGCCAATTGCAGGCCAGGAATTCACATTTGCTGCTCGGACAGCAAATCACAGTTTGCACACTAGCAATGCGGCCGCTGTAATAACCTCATTAGAGGTTTTGCTCCTCCAGATCCCGACTAAGATTGCCTGTGCTAGCATTCCAAGAAATGCGCCTTCTCTATGGAAAATGGTGCTGTTGTGTCTATTGTATATTTATAGCTCAAGAGTGCAAGAATTCCAAAATGTTTCTGTCGTGAGTGAGATGGTTGGAGGCATCCAGGCAACTTATTTACCCAGCAGGAAAAGCTCAGATAAAGTATGATGCGAGTTAGCGATGATATAAGTCAGGGAGGAACTAAAAAATGACTTAGAAGCACTGAATGCAGCTTTCTGGCATTTAAAGTAATCAATATAAAGGTCATCCTTCAAGTGAAGTGGCGCAGTGGTAAAATGATTTTTATCAAAAACTATTCGCTGCTACTCCGTTTGAAAGCAGCTTTTCTGTTCTTCAGACACACCATGGCACTCATCGATGGTAACTGTTTGTACCTTTGGAAGCACCAAAATGGGATCAGGTGTGTTCCACTGCTGTAATGACATGTAATGACAAGCCATTGTATCCCTAACTCATGTACTGAGTGCAAAATCACACTTAAATATTCATCTAGAAGACGTTTATGTCAATCATAATCATGCCGAGACTCTTTGAGCCTGTCAACAGGCTGCACAGGCACTAAGTTAGATGTTTCTTTTTCTACGTACGTTGGATCAAGGGGGGCTTCAAGAAATCGGTCATAAAGCAAATCTATTATCAGTATGTGAATTCACCGTCTTGCACTACATACAGTACTAAACCAAGAGAACAATAAAGGATCCTTATTGAGATGTAAAAGTAAAAATACCATGTGAAATGCCCGAAACCAGTGTTTCTTAACTCATTGTCGGGCCGCAAGCGCCCCCTAGAAGGCCACCTAAAAAAATATCTGTTCCTCAGCTGCGGCCGTGTGGGGTGAAGCGGTACTCAGTTGTAATACATTTTTCCACCACTTGTGGCAGTAATGACAATATCAAACAAACAAGAAATCTGGAGATAGAGAAGTTTCTTAAGCGCAAAAATTATGACAAAATTGGTGAAGCTGTATTTTCATTTGCACTTTGATTCTATTGACAGTTTATTTAAGAAACTAATTATTATTATTTCTTATGAATTTCATTCAAATGTATTCATATTAGCCTTGCATTATTACATGTAATGTTTTTTCGTCAGTTTTTATGAGTCCCTTCTTTTGCAGTTTATTTGATTAGTATATTATTTTTGTAATCAGCCTGACCTAAGCCTTAATAATAATATTTGTCATTAACTGTTGATGTTTTCATATCATTTGACAAGGTTTATTCTGTTAAACTGTAAGCAGGTTTGATACAATTATTGAATACGATTCAAATCAAATGAAAGATTACTAATTCAGTGTTGTGATGAACATGAAATATGAGTGATGAACAAGTTGGGTCCTGGGGTCAAAAAGGTTAAGAGCCCTTGCCCTAAACAACTTAAAATACAATAAGGGTACATTTGTATGTCTTTAAATACTTCAAAGATTCTATATTGTAAATGTAAAAAACTAAGAAAATAATGATTATTGTCAGTAACTGCATTATTTAGAAGATAAGAGTAGCGACTTGTCCAGGGTGTACGCCGCCTTCCGCCCGAATGCAGCTGAGATAGGCTCCAGCACCCCCCGCGACCCCAAAAAAGGACAAGCGGTAGAAAATGGATGGATGGATGGAGTAGGAATAGGTTCTGAATTCTGTACTTTTATTTGGTACCAATCAAAATACTTGATACCAATTCACGTAAAATCAAACGGTGCCATACTTTGATGCCTTTTGTTGAACGTGACGTCACGGCCGGTTGCAGCCTCGGCACCGGCTCAAGCATTTGGCCAGGAAACAAACAGTCAAGAACTTATAGCGAACTCAGTCGGATGCTTCTTTTTAATGTTACAATTTTCCAACAAAGCAAGAAAAAGGCGCTCAAAAGTACAGTAAGGCTCTACTTTTCAAAATGTTCTAGCTCAATGCTAATTAACATTGGATTTGCCATACCCATGATATCGATTGGCATTAGGGAGTTTAAATGGCGATTTCAACACCTCTTAATTTAGTAATGAAAACTATAACAAGAAGCACATTACAATCAAACAGCTGGTGTGTATTAAGTACAATACTTACAGTATAAACACTTTGTCAGGCTCAACAAAAGACAAGACTGGCACACTCAACTTAATGGCAAAGACTACTTCCCGACTAAGGTAACACACCGAAGTCTGTATATTACTGCTATCTAACATCTTGAAATTGCAACTGCAAGCAAAGTCTACTATATAATACAGTACAGTACAGTACTTGAAAATGAGACACTGAAGTTTCGTTATATATATATATATATATATATATATATATATATATATATATATATATATATATATATATATATATATATATATATATATATATAATCCCCCCCTCATAATTAACATTTACCACCCGATGAGCACACAAAAAAGTACCTACAATTGGTACCGTTGAGTGGCGGTATCGATTGTTCCAGTATAGATTGAATTGCGAAAGGTACCCATCTCGAGGTAAAGGCATACCGATTGAACAAATTATTATTAATCAGTTCATTTAAATTTTGTTTTGAAGCAGAAAAAAGTGCACTACTTCTTAGAAGCAGCAGAGGCGCTATGAATTTGGAGTTAACTAGTTTCGTTCGGTCCTACAAGGGGTGTTCAGTATCCACGTACACATTTTCACTTTCAACACGATACTGAAATTGAAGCCTTGAGTATTGGCCGATATGAAATCAGAATGAACTTGAAGTCATGCGTCCTTTTATTATTTCGTAGTGTGGAATGTTAGAAAAGGTTTGATCAAGTGAAAGTACTCCAACAGTAGAACAATGGTAGGCATAAAAAACACAAAAAATGTTTATTATTACCTGCCTGGAATGGACTTATGTTGTTTTCAAGTTGAAGTGGAGTGATAATTTTTTTGGGCCGACACCTAGCGGCCACAATAATTCATTAAGTGTCATGGCGCAGTAAGTTGAATGCTGCGGACACGTTTGTTACTGAATACCTTCTAATACATTTCTGCCTTGGAGACATTGTGTGTAAATAATATGCAACAATAACTATTAGATACTTGATTATATTGACAAATGTGCTGTTTTAAACTGCAATGAAGGACACATATTACGTAAGTCTAACTTGTGTGCTATTGTGTGCTTAGCTGTTGTGTAGCTGCTAGCTCCAAGTAGCCTAAGTAAACGAGCTGCAGGACTGCTTGTATTGGAGATTATATCTGAGATTTTTTTGATGCAAACCGACATCGTCCTATTTATAATCCTGTTTTTTTGCTGATATCACATCGATCGCATCGGGACACCCCTATTGACTAACTCCATGTTCATACATTCCAAGAAAGTTTCTCTCATAAAAATAAAAAAAATACATTTGACAAAATAAGTTAATTATTCGTATCATCATTGGAATGTGAAGTTCACCACCTGAGACTCAGTTCTGTTGCTCTGTTGTGTTGAAAGCAATTGTCAGACAAGTACTTTATACGTCATGGTACAGATATCACGCATGTAATTACCTGATAGCCTGCTGCTGCGTAAACACCATCGCAAGCAGGGGTAGACTCCAGAGATGTTTTGGCACACGTTGGAACCCGAATCTCTTTGACTGTAGTGAGGCAGACATGCTAACCAGTCAATAAAAGCATGTTCTTGTTTATCAGACTGATAAATAAAAAATAAATCTCTGTCAAAATGGTAGTGGGGGTGTTTTTTTTTTCTGGAGCTTAAACTTAGTGAGCAACCACTCATCATGGCAATTAAAGGATACAAGAAACTTTATTTTCATGCCAGCACACACAAGAAACATGAGATGACACGAAATATACGGGGAGTGTTATTGCAGCTGTAACTTATCAGTGTGTTTCAACATTCACTTGTGTTGCGAATATTCATCCAATGTGATGCATTACATTGGAATTGTATTGTATGCATGTGGGGAATAAAGTGAAACTAACTAACTAAGGTGAAACATATTTCACTTACTCAAACTGGAATGGAAACGTGCCAAATAAGCGAAAACATTTCGAGTTGTGGTCGTTAGCGGAAGCCAAAGTAACATGTGAGTGCATAGGAAATAGTTGAAAGCATAACAAACGTAACAGAACATATATATATTTTCACAATTTCTATATTTTTCACAATTATTTAAAAAAAAACACAATCACAAAATCCAGGGCTGTCAAAAATAACCATTTAACTCATGTGATTAATCACCCAAAAAATTACCACATTAATCATGTATATACCCAGATGGTTAGCGTGTCCGCCCTGAGATCGGTAGGTTGTGAGTTCAAACCCCGGCCGAGTCATACCAAAGACTATAACAATGGGACCCATTACGTCCCTGCTTGGCACTCAGCATCAAGGGTTGGAATTGGGGGTTAAATCACCAAAAAATATTCCCAGGCGCAGCCACCGCCGCTGCCCACTGCTCCCCTCACCTCCCAGGGGGTGATCAAGGGTGATGGGTCAAATGCAGAGAATAATTTCGCCACACCTAGTGTGTGTGTGACAATCATTGGTACTTTAACTTTAACTTTTTAATTAATGACACAATTTATTTATCCCGTATATGCTCCTTTGCTTCAAGGGTGAGGGTTGTTTTACATTTAGGTTAGATCAGGGATTCTTAACCTTTTTGACCTCGGGGCCCAACTTTTCCACTACGGAGGGGCCCGAGGCCCACTCAAATATTAACACTGAATTGGTAATCTTACTCTTGATTTTATTCCAATTCAATAATTATATTTAACCTACTTACAGTTTACAACCTTGTCAAATGATATGAAAGCATGTGTTAATCATAAATAATATATATTTATGTAACACATAAACCTTAGGCTTAGGTCAGACTGATTAGAAAAATAAGTACTAACCAAATATACTGCATAGGAAGGGACTCAAATAACGGTCAAAAATTCAATTAGCATACAATTGTATAAACTAAATTAATAATGATAATGTTTCTTAACTAAACGGGCATTAAAATGAAAGTGCAATTGAAAATATAGCTTCACCACTTTAGTCGTAATTTTTGCGCTTAAGAAAGGGACAAGCGGTAGAAAATGGATGGATGGATGGAGTGTTATTGTCATTACTGCCACAAGTGGTGGAAAAGTGTACTACAACTGAGTGCTGCTGCCGCCCATACAGACCACCAGTGTTGGGTTAGTTACTGAAAACCAGTAACTAGTTACAGTTACTAGTTACTTTATTTCAAAAGTAACTCAGTTACTAACTCAGTTACTTACACCAAAAAGTAATGCGTTAATGTGAAAAGTAACTATTTAGTTACTTTTTTTTTTTCTTCTTTTTTTTTAAAAGCTCCCATTAATGCCCTATTAGCCTTCATTTCAGTACTGTTATTGCACTGGAGAATAAAACAATCTGTTCATCAACTTGACTTGCATTTGCATCACTGAACTCTGCTAAGCAATGTGGTCTACATACAACACACAAAGACAAAGATATGTTTCAAAGGGCCAATTTATTTCAGGCCACGACAAATTGACAAAACTATTTTAAATAGCTGCAACATAACATACATATATAACAAACAGCATAATAACAACATAGCTGTAAACCTGGTTTCACCTAAGGAAGGCACACGTGACATACACAAAGCCTAACCAGGCAGATTTGAATTGTTGTTTTGGGCAGTAGACGGGATCTTTGATCCAAGACACAACTTACATTTAACTAAAATGTTCTTTTCTTTGTGCTTGACAAAAGAAAAGAAGTGAGAATATCTCCATGTTAAGACATTCGACTGCGGCTCCGTTGTTAGTAAACACAGACACGCCCCCCCCCCCCCCCCCCCCCCCCCCCCCGCCCCCCTCTCCTCCCCACACCCACACCCAGTACATGAATGTGCATGTACGAGCCAGTCTACCCCACAACAAGAGGATAGAGAAAAAGAAAGAGCTTATTGACTCTGGCGGACTCGCGCAAGGCACTCTGGGCACACTAATACCATATATGGACGTTTCTCACATCTGCGGTCCCCTCCAAGGTTTCTCATTGTATCCCATTGGGTTGACTTTTTTCTTGCCCTGATGTGGGACCTAAGCCGAGGATGTCGTTGTGGCTTGTGCAGCCCTTTGAGACACTTGTGATTTAGGGCTATATAAATAAACTCTGATTGATTGATTGATTGATGAATGTGCATGTACGAGCCAGTCTGTCCCACAACAAGAGGATGGAGAAAAAGAAAGAGCTTATTGACTCTGGCGGACTCGCGCAAGGCACTCTAGGTACATTAATACCATATACGGACGTTTCTCCCAACCGGTGAGGTCCCAGGTTGTGCAAATTCCAAACGGCTCGTTTGGCTGAAGTAGGAAGGCATGCAAGATCATTTTATAAATATCTCCGAAGGATGGATTTAAAATTTTCAGGACTTATGCGGATCCCAAATAAACAACTGCAGGTACCAATAGTTAGGAAAAGCTGGTTTTGCGTAATAAAGCCCCTTTAAGTAACACAATAATTACTTCTCCCAGTAACTCATACTTGTCAACCTTGAGACCTCCGAATTCGGGAGATTTGGGGGGGGGGGGGGGGGGGGGGGGGGGGGTATTTCTTATATATATATATCTATAAATAAAATAAATACTTGAGTGAATTCTAACTATATATATATGTATTTTATTATTTATATATATATATATATATATATATATATATATATACATATACATACATATATATATATATATATATACATATATATAAATATATATATATATATATATATGTATGTATATGTGTATATATATATATATATATATATATATATATATATATATATATATATATATATATATATATATATAAAATAAATATTTGAATTTCAGTGTTCATTTATTTACACATATACACACACATAACACTCCTCTACTCATTGTTGTATTTGAAAGTGCAATGCTTTGCAGCCAGTAGCACAGCCTTTGAAGGAGCATAGGTATGGGCAACATCTGTGAAATTTAATTTGCAGGAAAGGAGTGAGTTTAGGTTTGAATTTGTCCATCCTCATTCTATTCTCTGTCACTCGTCGTCGCCATGACTGTCTCTTCTTCGTTCTTCTGCTTCGTCTCCTTCTTGTTGTGTGTGCAGTTGTGCACTCTCTAGAGATGCGCGGTTTGCAGACACAACCGCGGAGTCCGCGGATTATCCGCGGATCGGGCGGATGAAAAAAAAAAAAAAAAGATTTTATCCGCGCGCGGGTCGGGTCGGGCGGATTAATTAGATTTTTTTTTTCTTTTTTTTTCTTTTTTGCGGTTGGCAGTTAAACCAATTCGGAAATATATATACATAGTTAAATGTTGTTACCCACATACGAAAAACGAGCAGGCACCTGCTGCATATGCCACAACAGAAGAAAAAAAAAGAAAAGAGATGGACACTTTTACGGAGCGGAGAAGGGACGCCTCGCCGGGGTCCGGGACCGAGGCCCCTTCCCCCGAGAGGGCCCCACCGGGAGCCGTAGCTGAGGCGATCCGCGAGAAGGGCCCGACGCACGTCCAGGGTCACTACCGCGCCCACCGCACCAACACCCCGCCTCGTCCGCTTTCGCCGCGGCCGGCGTCACGCGCAGCAGGTAAGCAGCTTACCTGCCCGCCACCCCCGTGGCCGGGGGCTCGTAACATGGGTCACTCCGCGCGCTCCGCCCGCGCAGCTTACCTGTCCGCCACCCCTGTTGCCGGGGGCGCGTAACAGGGGTCACTCCGCGCGCAGTGCGCTCACGAAAGGGGTGGGGCTCACCCTGGTTGATATAGAGAGCAGGACGGTGGCCATGGAAGTCAGAACCCGCTAAGGAGTGTGTAACAACCCACCTGCCGAATCAACTAGCCCTGAAAATGGATGGCGCTGGAGCGTGGGCCCATACCTGGCCGTCGCCGGCAGCGAGACGCGCTTGGAGGTGCGCTCAGCGCGGCTCCCATATGATTGCGCACTGGTGTGCGTCTGGGTCGTGACAGCGTGGCACGCGCAAGTCTGTGCTGCATTGGATCAGTCTCCTTTCTTTAACAGGCAAAAGCTTTATAACCTCACCATACCTGCCAACTTTTAAATCAGAAAAACCTAGTAGCCAGGGTCCAAGGGCCGCAGGCCCCGGTAGGTCCAGGACAAAGTCCTGGTGGAGGGTTCAGGGCTTCGCCCCCCGACGCAAAATGATTACCGTATTTTCCGCACTATAAGGCGCACCTAAAAACCACAAATTTTCTCAAAAGCTGACAGTGCGCCTTATAACCCGGTGCGCTTTATATATGGATAAATATTAAGATTCATTTTCATAAAGTTTCGGTCTCGCAACTTCGGTAAACAGCCGCCATCTTTTTTCCCGGTAGAACAGGAAGCGCTTCTTCTTCTACGCAAGCAACCGCCAAGGTAAGCACCCGCCCCCATAGAACAGGAAGCGCTTCTTCTTCTACTGTAAGCAACCACCCGCCCGCGTAGAAGAAGAAAAAGCGCGCGGATATACTGTACGTTTCATTTCCTTTGTGTGTTTACATCTGTAAAGACCACAAAATGGCTCCTACCAAGTGACAGGGATCCGGTTCATGAAAAGACGCAATCTCTCCATCCGCACACGGATTACTATTTCACAGCAACTGATATTCCTGTGAACCGCACTGTGGATACAACGGGAGCACGTACGGTGAATATTCGCACCACAGGGAATGAGAAGTCATCCTTCACTGTGGTTCTAGCTTGCCATGCTAATGGCCAGAAACTTCCACCCATGGTGATATTCAAAAGGAAGACCTTGCCAAAAGAGACCTTTCCAGCCGGCGTCATCATAAAAGCTAACTCGAAGGGATGGATGAAGAAAAGATGAGCGAGTGGTTAAGGTAAGTTTAAGTTTACGCGAAGAGGCCGGGTGGCTTTTTTCAGCAGCTCCGTCCATGTTGATATACGATTCCATGACTGTTTTTTTGACATTCCTTTAGCGCAGTTAGATGCGGCTTACAACACGGGGCGGCTTATGGGTGGACAAAGTTTTGAAATATGCCGTTCATTGAAGGCGCGGCTTATAACCCAGGGCGCCTTATGGTGCGGAAAATACGGTATTAGCATTCAGACAGGTTAAAATGTTGCTAAAACCATCACTTTTCTATCAGTCACAGTGACTTTTCAAAACAAAAATATTACAGCAAAAATCATATGGGTTGATTGACATGTTTATTCTGTAAGCTAACTTCAATAGTTTGAAATTATTTTGACAGTTAATGCCAGTTATCCTGTCAACCTTTCACAAGACTTCAATTTGTTAATTGAAAGTATAAATAGTATAAACACTTTTAACAGTATGTCGTGCTGTGAAATACAGCCGACAGGCAGGCCCGGCCCTAACCAATCTGGCGCCCTAGGCAAGATTTTAGGTGGCGCCCCCCCCCCCCCCCCCCCACATCGGCAGTGAAGTGTATATACTCACAAGAACCCGAATAGCTTTGTCTTTGACCTTTTTTTTTTACTTACAACTATACCTAATATATAAAGGGGTGGAAAAGTGACTATTACCTGCAGGGCAAACATTAGCTAACCAGAAGGCAATAATGTAAACAAAAAACACCTGCTTAAAGATCTAATACAAATGTCCCTGAGGAATGTAAGGTGGGAGTACTGTAATTACCTAACGTTACATTATTATTTCATTAGTCTTCAGTAATGCGGACGCTGTATCGATCCGTTGTGGTGAAGAAGGAGCTGAGCCGGAAGGCAAAGCTCTCGATTTACCGGTCGATCTACGTTCCCATCCTCACCTATGGTCATGAGCTTTGGGTCATGACCGAAAGGACAAGATCTCGGGTACAAGCGGCCGAAATGAGTTTCCTCCGCCGAGTGGCGGGGCTCTCCCTTAGAGATAGGGTGAGAAGCTCTGTCATTCGGGGGGAGCTCAAAGTAAAGCCGCTGCTCCTCCACATCGAGAGGAGCCAGATGAGGTGGTTCGGGCATCTGGTCAGGATGCCACCCGAACGCCTCCCTAGGAAGGTGTTTCGGGCACGTCCGACCGGTAGGAGGCCACGGGGAAGACCCAGGACACGCTGGGAAGACTATGTCTCCCGGCTGGCCTGGGAACGCCTCGGGATCCCCCGGGAGGAGCTGGACGAAGTGGCTGGGGAGAGGGAAGTCTGGGCTTCCCTGCTTAAGCTGCTGCCCCCACGACCCGACCTCGGATAAGCGGAAGAAGATGGATGGATGGATGGATACATTATTATTTTCCATAACAATTTAGCCCCCTCCACAATATTAACCCGACGTTAAAACAGAACTAGCTATTTATTGATTAGCAATTGCCGAATCATGTAACATTAGCTTAATGCTAAAAAGCCAGGTTACTATCACATTCTGTAACAGACAAATAATTTCATGTAGGCTAACGTTACCTACCTGCTACCTCTGTCTTTTCTAGTTTCTCCTCTTCTTTTCTCTTTTTTCTTCCCTGGGCACCTGACAGTTTTGGCCGTTTTGACATCTTGTGTTGATTTTTTGATGTGGTGACGTCCAAAAAGAGTCATGATACGGGAAGGGAGGGGGCGCACCGTGCGGGGGGAGGAGGGGGGCGTAATGTTGTAACAAATAATATTTCTATTAAATAGGCTTTACTTTGCATTTTAATTAACGTGAGATTATTTTTTTGTATTTAGAAATAATAGTAACAACTTTTTTTTTTTTTTTTTTTCTCCAACATTTGTGGCACTGGCATGGCGCCCCCTGATGGACGGCGCCCTTAGCATTTGCCTATACGGCCTATGCCACGGGCCGGCCCTGCCGACAGGATTGCGCACCAAACACGAAGCAAGGCCATGGTGCAGGAGAACAAAGGACTTCTTTCATTTAAGGTTTGTGATAAACCATCAAACTCATTCGTTAAAAGGACTCTATAGTAATATAAAGCGAATTTTTCTGGACATTATCATGCAAGAAAAGTTTATTTTTGGGATCGCGATCACCGCGTAATGATTTTTAAAGGTTGCATTACATTATTAACTGTCCCATGTGATCAGCCAGTGCGATTGGAAGTCCATGCTCAATTATTGCCTCCGTAAATAAAACTTCGGCATTTATCACATCCAAAGAATCTGTTTGGGCGACGAAAAACGTTGAAAGTTTTCCACTTGTATCGCTAGCAACGGCATTAGACTTGTGTTTGTTTGTCCCAACGTGGTCTTTTACATAGCTAATTCCTCCGTGTCCAATCGAAAAATCTTGTCTGCACAAGGTGCAATTCGCGTAGTTTTCACCCTTTTTTTTTTTTTTTTTATTAATATTAGATATATAACAACGGGCGGATGGCGGGCGGGTGCAGTTCTGATCAAACGTTACATCGGGTGGATGGCGGATGGTTGACGACTTTCTGACGCGGTTGCGGATGAAATAAATTGCCTATCCGCGCATCTCTAGCACTCTCCAAAAGACGTAGATGTTATAACGTGACTGGGCCGGTACGCTGTTTATATGAAGGAAAAGCGGACGTGACGACAGGCTGTCCTCACTCAGGTCCGCACGAACCTGGAGGGGGCGTGCCTTAAGTCTGGCTGGAAATCGGGAGAAATTCGGGAGAATATTTGTCCCGGTAGATTTTCGGGAGAGGCACTGAAATTCGGGAGTCTCCCGGAAAATTCGGGAGGGTTGGCAAATATGCAGTAACTGATTCATTACTTTTTAAAAATCATCTCCCAAACACTGGTTATCATTCAGTGTTTGTGGGGGGGTCCCCACATCTGCGGTCCCCTCCAAGGTTTCTCATTGTCATCCCATTGGGTTGAGTTTTTCTTTGCCCTGATGTGGGATCTGAGCCGAGATGTCATTGTGGCTTGTGCAGCCCTTTGAGACACTCGTGATTTAGGGCTATATAAGTAAACTTTGATTGATTGATTGATGTGCATGTACGAGCCAGTCTGCCCCACAACAAGAGGATGGAAAAAAAGAAAGAGCTTATTGACTCTGGCGGACTCGCGCAAGGCACTCTAGGTACACTAATACCATATATGGACGTTTCTCCCAACCGGTGAGGTCCCAGGTTGTGCAAATTCCAAACGGCTCGTTTGGCTGAAGTAGGAAGGCATGCAAGATCATTTTATAAATATCTCCGACGGTTGGATTTCAAATGTTCAGGACTTATGCAGATCCCAAATTCACAACTGCAGGTACCAAAAGTTAGGAAAAGCTGGTTTTGCGTAATAGGGCCCCTTTAAGTAACACAATAATTACTTCTCCCAGTAACTATGATTCATTACTTTTTTTAAATCGTCTTCCAAACACTGGTTATCATTCAGTGTTTGGGGGGGTTCCCCACATCTGTGGTCCCCTCCAAGGTTTCTCATTGTCATCCCATTGGGTTGAGTTTTTCCTTGCCCTGATGTGGGATCTGAGCCGAGGATGTCGTTGTGGCTTGTGCAGCCCTTTGAGACACTCGTGATTTAGGGCTATATAAATAAACATTGATTGATTGATTGATTGAGAACGGTAATATTAACCGTCACCATGAGGATTCTGGCGGGAACTCTCGTTCAACCCTTTTTCGATCACGCATGCACCTCCTGGTACCCTAGCACCTCAAATCTAAACTCCAAACATCCCAGAACAAGCTAGTCAGATTACTTCTAGACCTCCACCCCAGATCCCACCTCACTCCTACCCAGTTCTCCAAAGTGGGCTGGCTCAGGGTGGAGGACAGAGTAAAACAACTTGCACTGAGCCTAGTCTATAAAATCCGCTACACCTCCCTGATACCGAAGTACATGTCAAACTACTTCCTTAACGTAAATGACCGCCATAACCACAACACCAGGGGGAGCTCCACTATCCACGTTAAACCCAGATTCCGAACTAACAAAGGTCTTAACTCATTCTCTTTCTATGCCACATCAATGTGGAATGCGCTCCCAACAGGTATAAAAGAAAGGGCATCTCTATCCTCCTTCAAAACCGCAATAAAAGTTCACCTCCAGGCAGCTTCAACCCTAAACTAACACCCTCCCCGGATTGTTAATAATCAAATGTAAACAATCAAATGCAGATACTTTTCTTATGCCTTCTGATCTCTCTCTCTGTCTCTCTCTCTGTCTCTCTCTCTCTCTCTCTCTCTCTCTCTGCCCACTACTTGCTGTACATATCCTCCAAGTCAGACCTACACTGTTCCAATATCCATTTCTCTGTTCTCAATTGTTGATGACTGATGATAACAACCAAACCTAACCCCCCCCCGCCCCCCGCCCTCTCCACACCCCAATTGTAAAAAACGTAAATAATTCAATGTGATTATCTTGTGTGATGACTGTATTATGATGATAGTATATATGATAGTATATATCCGTGTCATGAATCAATTTAAGTGGACCCCGACTTAAACAAGTTGAAAAACGTATTCGGGTGTTACCATTTAGTGGTCAATTGTACGGAATATGTACTTGACTGTGCAACCTACTAATAAAAGTCTCAATCAATCAATCAAAGGGTTTTTACTGCGGTCACATCTTCATACTTAATCATTTGACAGCACTAAATAAATCATTATTTTGTCCATACAAAAGTGTAAAAAAAACAACTACTCGTTACGATTAATAGCTTTTTTAACACCCGGAAGTGTTCAAAAACAATGTTGTGTCAACTCTCCCTTTGTGACGTCACGCCCTCTAGCGCGTGCGGGCGCCTGTGCTGCGCTGCCTCAGTCTAAAGTGTTGAATCCTGCCAGCCTGTTGGGAAGCCAAAAGCCAGAAAAGACAAGGAGAGAATGGAGCGCTCCACTCGGCTTCGGCAGGAGGAATAATCACTCAGACGCCACTGAGGACATTGGAAGACGGACAAACTCCCAGGGAGAAAGAAAGTCAACTTGAGGGGAAAGTGTTCCGCACTTCTCGCCAGGACGCTGTTTAAAAAACATGGATACACTTTTCTCTCTTTTACCGGGACTCTTCCTCCTCATCTCGGCTGTTGGGAATGTCTCCGGGCAGATGCTACAAGGTAGGCGCCAACAACCCCCAAAATCTGACTTTAGAACGCTTTATTTTTTCGCTTGTTCGGACGTTTTTTTGGAAGTGAAACCTCGCGTGTGTAATGAGGCGAGCTCCTGCCAGGTGCGTTCAGGGCGCAGCGGAAAAGTTCCTAATTACCGCCGTGCTTGTTGCCACCGACTCTAAAACACGCCTAAATGTCCCAAAACGCCACAACATGTCGATTGTAACAGTTTATTCTCTCTCAATTGTCGTTACCGGTGTGTCAAATGTTGTTATTGCGAAGCGTGAAACTGGTTCGCCTCACGTTTGAATTCGGGCTGTTTGCCAAGCAGACTGATATTTGCTTACCTTGCACAAAAAACCTCCACTAACATGTTTTTTTATTGACATTTTGACTTCTACACTATTAAAAATGTACAAGTTTACTTTAATCAGTCGCATTTGTTAACCATAGGACGACGAGCAGGCAGAAACGGAGGAGCAAAAAGTTCTGCCCATTCATTATCAGCCACGAATTGTGTTATTAATATTGCTTATTTTCATGTTTCTTCAGTTATTGCCATTGTAATCACTGTTTGCGCAGCATAATCAGCCGTGTTGGAAGCGTCCCGATGTTCGGCAGGCTTCGGCTTCACACACATCCTAATACACACGATGTGCAGAGGCATATATACTGTATATACAGTGGTGTGCACATTTATTAAAACACTTGCCATGAACTTATTTCAATGAAACCCCCCCCCCCAATGTAGACCTAAAATTAGGGGTGTGAATCAATCCGATTCCTGGGGTCACTTTGATTCGGAATCGAGTCTCGATTCAACACGATTCTCAATTGAAACCGATTCTCACAATGCATTATTTCGTGTAATGATTGTAATGAAACTTTTTCAAAACAGGTTACAGGTTAGAAAAGCTCTTTTTAATTGATTTTTGGAAATTATTCATCAATTTAGAATCGTGATTCAAATGTTAATCGATGCACCTCCTACATAAAACTATTGTTTCTTTCACAATGGGACCCTTCAACCATTATGGTATTGCATAATGAACGTTCCAGAGACCCCCTGCATGATACCGGTTGTCAATTACTGGAGAACATAATGCATTTTGGAAATGCTGAATAACAGTCAAATCTCCCTTTTTATATTCATTACAACCGGCTTCTGAGAGAGTGGAATGACTTCAAGGTTGAAACTCTCATAAACACTTGGATACAATGCCAGAAAGATGACTGTTTTCAAAGAGGGCCACACTCAATATTAGAGTAAAAGGTTAAAAAACCCAAAAAGTACTACGCTGATAAATTTGTGTGTGAAATACCTTTTGCTAATGGCCAACAAGTGAAATTCGGGTTCTAGGAACAAATAAAACACCTGTTTCTTAAGATTTGACAAATGCTGTAATATTTTTGCACACCATTGCATGCATATTCTCAGTTTATGGATGTGTGTCTTGTACTGTGGGTGCAGGCTGTCTCCGGTTGAATTTGTGCAACATGTTTTAAAAAAAGTGTCATTAGACTTTTATGAAATTATAATTGCAATATTGCAGAGGTAGTCTTTGCAAAACACTCAGGATGTAAAAGAAGCATGAATCTGCAAAGCAAATACTTTAAAAAAATGAAACTTTGTGACCCCCACTTGTGTGTTTTTAGTGTTTTTTTTCCTGCATTGTGCATCTCACCCCACATAAAGCTTGATTTATGTGCCGGACATTACTAGAAACTGCACGTGGGTGGGGGGTCCAGCATGCCCAGGCTCGTTGATGATTTGCATAAAAATTATACATTAATTACCACTTCTTCTGTGAGCTTTATTGCTTCGCCCCCCCTTCTAACCACCCCCAACTACTCCCCTCTTTCCCCTCCCTGGGGGCCATTTGGTCTGCAGGGCAACAAATGTGTGGAATTTCTTTGAGGCCTCTCCGGGAATGCGCTTGCTGTTAATTTGCAAGTAAATACGAGATGCTACTTTACATAGCTTGGAGGAGGGCCGTCAATGTGGCAAAGAAGGTGAAAGATAACATTTAGGGGGGGTGGGAAAATGGTTGCAAATATACAGTGGACGGTTGGAAAAGAGGACATTTGTTGTCGCAGTCATTATGGGATGGACAGCGAAGATGTGTGTTGTGTGGCTTGTCGTCCTCTTCTCCTTCAAACACACACGAGGACAAGTTGAAAATGAATTGAAGAAAACTCAAAAGTGTCATCATTACCATAGTCATTGTTCAGATGTCCTTTCTCCAAACTAGTCTCATTTAGCTGCATTATTCTCTACCCCCCTTGTCATGTATAATGCCCAAATGAAACAATGCAATACTAAATGGTGTTTTATGTGAACAGGGCTCTCTCTGGCGTCTGCGCTTATCAAACGCTGCTTCGCAGCAGCCTTATCACCTCCACGCGCTTGAGTAATAAATGTGGTCTGTCGCGGCGCCTTTGCAAACGCCAATAACCAACTGGATGCCAGTGTGACAACTTTTCCATGCGGCGCCTCGCGTTATGACGTCCTTAATCTTAATGAAGTGAAGTAATTGATTGCCATTAGCTCCCCGCGACGCATTGGAGGGCTGCTGCCAAACATCACAGTCCGCTTTAACTGTAAGTCTAAATCATGTTTTTTTTTCTGTAGTTTGAGTGTAACTACCAAGTTAGTTTAATTGCAATTAATTTAAAGCGCCATTTGGAATCCCTGGAAAAGATATGAGGAAGGGAGATGGAGACGGAGGGGGGGAAAAACAACATGCAACCGTTGGTTCTTGGCCGTGGGCATCTTTTCTACTCAAGAGACTGTGAAAACGGCAGGAGGGGTGCGTCTGTGTGTTTTTCTGTCATGTCCTCTTTGTGTGCGTGCACTGTCACTTGAAGAGCGAGTGCGGTGCTTTTAAGCCCTCCGTAGTAAAGTGATACAAACACAAGCATGAAATGTTTTCTTCTAATTTAGATTCCTGTGAAAATCCCTCCTAAATCCACTGTGCCCGTAGGAAACGTTGCCAAAGCAAAGACTGTTTTTTTCAAATGTTCTTGTTAAAAGTAATGCATGGGTCAGGTCTTTCTCAATGTCGCCTTTTCAAATCGGACGCCTCTCCGCTATTTATTTGGATTTCAATTTAGTTGCTGATTTTTAAGAAAGCAACAAAAAGTAATGGCTCATTTCTATAACGGTTTGAGGATGGGTTCTGCGGGCATGCACACGCACGCGCATGTGGAAAATGTAATTAATCTGCTCAGAATTCATTAGCTAATCCCTCATTAGACTTGTGTGCGTGAATGAATCGAAGGGTTTGGCATTGAAAGACGGCTAAAAAGCAAGTACAAAGGCTGTGACCTTCCAGTCTCTAGCACGGGGAGTTCCTTCCTGGCTCCGAGTGTGCTACGCGTCAATGTGGCTTTGTAGTCATACAAAGTTGTACAAGTTTGATCAAAATAAAAACAATCAGTATTTTCATTGACCTCGAGCAAATGGAATCTGAGAAACTTGTCCTACAAAATTAGTAGCTTGAGGACTGAATGGTCACAGGTTCAAGACCCAAAGCCGATGACAATCAGTACAGTTCCATGCACTAACTTACCGTAGTCTGATTTTGGCTCGAAAAAAGCTTTCTACAACACATGGAAACACCTTTTGTCTTTTTAAAAAAAAAAATCAGATTGACACACCTCGTATGTGATTAGAAACCAGTTTTCTTTGACATTTTGTGTGCCAATCTCTTTGGCGGACCATCACATTATTCACAGGCGAAGAAGAACAAGATGGGGGTGAGGGGACAGGTAGGAATGTAACGATCTGAAAATTTCATATCAGTTATTGTGACCCAAATTATTACAGTTATCATCCTCATAGTATTGCTGAATGTGCTTATAATGTATTTATGCAGAAGAAACATTAAAAATTGTTCTGGATTTTGAGTTTGAGTTTATTTCGAACATGCATGTATAAAAGTTAAAGTTAAAGTTAAAGTACCAATGATTGTCACACACACACTAGGTGTGGCGAAATTATTCTCTGCATTTGACCCATCACCCTTGATCACCCCCTGGGAGGTGAGGGGAGCAGTGGGCAGCAGCGGTGGCTGCGCCCGGGAACACATGATACATCACAATTTACAGCATGATACATCACAATTTCCAGTTTCTCTATTCATCATGTTCGAAAAGGAGTAGGAAGAAGCAGAGCTTATTTAATCCTACCCCTTTTCCTTTACATAGCAGTTGCTAAAACTTTCGTTCACTTCCTGTTCTCAATTTATTCACAATATACTCCATAAGTAATAACAAAATAAATAATAATTGGTGAAGTAAGTTATATTTCCTTTAGAAGAGTAAGATTGCTTTGAAAATGAATGGATGGATGAGATAAATTCAAAATAGACTACAGACTGTGGTGACGTAGGCCGGCTTCGTCGCGTGAAGAAGCCTACAACTTTTGGTTGTGTTTTCTGCTCCATTTGCTGAATGGCGATATTCGATATATATCTTGATATTTTTTCCGTAAAGTATACACAAAACAGTCCTAGTTACCTGAGATACTAAGTATGGCATAATTATGACTTACTAAGTCAAAAATAATGACAAAATAATGACTTACAAAGTCAAATTAATGACTTACTGTAAGTAAGCGTTTGCAATAAGCGTTTGAAAAAAAGAGTTACCGGTAAAAGTGGAGCCACATGCTGACATATGCTCAACTCATCATGCTTAATTTATTACAGCATTTGGGAAGCCTGTAGTTGATTTTTGTTATGTAAATGTTATATTTTTATCAACATGTGATAGCAGGGACCCTGCCATTCAAAACAAGGCTGCTACATTACTAATGATTAATGTAACTATAGCTGAAAAAATAGTACAATAGCAATAAGAGAGACTATTCATTCCTGAATACCACGGAGTTCATGTAGGCTTTATGATGCAGTTACATTATTATATCAACTATCAGAGACAGCTTCAGGAAACTCTTCATTTAACATAATGTCATTTTTTGCTGCTTCAACACCGCTCAATCAACACAGAAAAAGGTAAAAATAAATAACTTAGTTGTTAACTGTAGCTGACTGCGTGGGTTCCCTCCAGGTCCTCCGGCTTCCTCCCACCTCCAAAAACATGCACCTTGGGATAAGTTCATTGGCAACACTAAATTGGCCCTAGTGTGTGAATGTGAGTGTGAATGTTGTCTGTCTATCTGTGTTGGCCCTGTGATGAGGTGGTGACTTGTCCAGGGTGTACCCCACCTTCCGCCCGATTGTAGCTGAAATAGGCTCCAGCGACCCCGAAAGGGACAAGCGGTAGAAAATGGATGTATGGATGGAAAACCATATAACAGTGAAAAGTTGTCATTATCTGTTAGATCTGGAGCTTGAAAGTTACTAAAGTTAGCTTATTACCATGTAGCATTCTCTTCCATTTTCATTCCCACATAGCAGTGTAAAAACTAGCAAAAAACAACAACAAAAATACAAAGACTGAACTTATACATTATATATCGTATAGGCATGTTGCTTGACTAGACAGGAACTGTACATATATGTATATATGTAACCTGCTCAGTGGCCTTGTGGTTAGTGTCCGCCCTGAGATCGGTAGGTCGTGAGTTCAAACCCCGGCAGATTCATACCAGACTATAAAAATGGGACCCATTACCTCCCTGCTTGGCACTCAGCATCAAGGTTTGAATTGGGTGTTAAATCACCAAAATGATTACCGAGCGCGGCCACCACTGCTGCTCACTGCTCCCCTCACCTCCCATGGGGTGGAACAAGGGGATGGGTCAAATGCAGAGAGTAATTTCACCACAGTGGTACTTTAACTGTAACTACAGAAGCACTGATTTAAAAACGATCACAAGACACTAACATCCATCAAGTACATACTCATTGATGCATGAGTAAGTCCAACATTGTCTTTCATGGCTTAATGCTTTATTAGTGGACTGATCCAGATGTAAAAAAATAGATTTGCCTCCACACTTTTCTACTTTTAATCTCTGTAAAAGGAAGAGTGTTTGAACAGATTGCTTAAAAACTCCACGTTGGTGATTTAAAATGTTGTGAAAAGCGTATGGCTCCACTTCATCACATTCAGCTTTTTATTGATACCTGGCTTGTCCACGTCTGCGCAGCTAAAAGTAAATAAACCGTAGCAATATTGAATGTTTGCCTTGCATCTCGAAGGGTCGACGGCCTCTAAGGCCCATGGTTGCAAGTTGCAACCCAGCAATTCCCTTTTTAAAAAAAGCCACAATTCCGCCTTCGATATTACCCCCAAAGTCAGGGCATTTCTGGTTTGACTTTCAACCAGACTGTCAAATTGAAATTGGGCATGGAAATATGGATGCAGTAACTTACCTTATTGTCAAGGATCACGGTTTTTGAGGGGTGCATGACTATCTGTCACATACTTGCCAACCCTTCCGGATTTTCCGGGAGACTCCCGAAATTCAGCGCCTCTCCCGAAAACCTCCCGGGACAAATTTTCTCCCGAAATTCTGGCGAAGCTGGAGGCCACGCCCCCTCCAGGTTTATTATTAGGCAGTTTCATTAACGTCCTCCCAGTGTGGCAACAACACATAACAACAACAGTCACATTTTGTCTACCGTAAAGCAGTTCGTCTGCCGTAAACAGCAATGTTGTGACACTCTTAAACAGGACAATACTGCCCTCTACTGTACATGCATATGTGACAATAACATATACGGCTTTTAGAGAGTGCAGTGCACAACTGCGCACACAACAAGGAGACGAAGCGGAATGCATCATCAGAGAGGGTGTTCAGCATGGTTAGAAAAATAGTGACAGAGAATAGAACAAGGATGGACAATTCAACCCTTAACTCAACAATGAGTAGATGAGTGTTATGTGTGTGTATATGTGTAAATAAATGAACACTGAAAATCAAGTATTTCTTATATATATATATATATATATATATATATATATATATATATATATATATATATATATAATAAAATTAATATATATAAAGCTAGAATTCACTGAAAGTCAAGTATTTCTTATATATACTGTATGTATATATATATATATATATATATGAAATACTTGACATATATATATATATATATATATATATAAGTCAAGTATTTCATATATATATATATATATATATATGAAATACTTGACTTGGTGAATTCTAGCTGTAGATATACTCCTCCCCTCTTAACCACGCCCCCAACCCCACCCCGCCCCCGACTACGCCACCCTCCACCCCCCACCTCCCGAAATCGGAGGTCTCAAGGTTGGCAAGTATGATCTGTCAGCACACAGCGCAAGCGAACTGTGAGGGTGCTAAAAATGTGTGGAAGAGACACTTTTGCACCAAATCAGAATCCTGTAATGATCATATCCCTGATGAATGATGGTGTTGGTCCAGTGTCATCAATCTCTCTGGTGCCCTGTTGGGCTCAGGTCACAGCTGTCGGCACACAGGAGCGTGAAGCTCACTGCTGCCCCGCATAGCCACTCTAAAAACGAGCGCACAGTCTCTTCCACACATGGCTGCTTAATGACAGATTAAGTAATCAACACTCTCAGCTGATTAATTGCATTTCAATGTGCACAAATGATCACCCTCATATAGATAGTAAGCCCATTCTTGCAAGAATTTTGGTTGGATTTTGTACAAAAAGTAAAGAATGCCTTTTAGAAGAAACAAACCTGCTCTTGGATTACCTGTTTTTCAAGTGACTTATGGAAATAATGTGCCCCAGGGTATGCACAACACACATTAGTATTAAAACGTTTGTCGTTTGTGATGTTAAAACACATTTTTATTGGAAATAGAGACGTGAGAGCAGGTGACGACAGGTTTTGACATGAATATTTTCAGGGCTATTACAAGTGTAAGGGGTGGCACAGGTTAAAGGTTGAGGTCAGCCATGTGTTGGTTTAAGTTGGTGCAGGATAACACATGCGAGACTGTGCTCACTCGGTTTAAACATTTACAATGTGCCGATACAAGGGGGTTTGTTTTTATTTCAAGTTTTTCTATAGTCCACTTTATGTCTGGGAGTAACTTCTGTATTGTTTGACGCACTGGAGTTAGTATACGTGCCAACAGTGTCTTTAAAATGCAACTGTAAATAACCTGTGCATGCCATGTGTCTAATTTTGTCTTATTGTTCTCTGTTGCTTCCTTGGACCAAGCTCATATGGGGCGCGCTGAGAAGGGTGAGTTACACCTGGCCAGCCAAGAGCTGAGCACCATGTCATCGTCATAGTTAGCTGGTCGTCTCCACCTTTATCATTGGGGATTCCTTGGTTGTCTTCACAGGGGTTTCTTTTTTGGTCATCCCACTTTTCATCTGTGATGTCTTTACTAACAGTCACATTCACAGGCATTTCATTCAGTTTCTATGTCGTAACTAACTCAGCTAACACATCTTCAAAGTGTATTGGAACATTATTAACACACTATATGGTGAAGGCACGTCTTGATGTTTGGAAGTTTTGTCAATTAACTCTAATCCACCTCTTCAAGGAGGGCATTTTTTTGAAGATGTGCTTAATGTTCTACCAAGTGCTTCTCTCATTTTTGATGCTTATAACTGCCGGCTTTGAACAGAGTTTTTGCTGTGTCAAGTGCCATTGGAGTTTCTACTAGAACTAAGTATTTTCAAAATGTGGAATACTTTTTGCCCTAAGCTGTTGCAGGTAGGGTCTTATCTTTGTAGATCTATTTACCATGTGTTGCGCCCTGTGAGAAGTTAAACAGCTGATGGTGTAGTTGGTGTGCCCAGGTGCTGTTTGTTTAGCTAAGGCTGTTCCCTAATTGAATGACTTGAGTTTAATGCCACTTCTACTGGGCGTCCACGTTCCCGGTGGACCCATCAACAACACTCTTACATCGAGCAGGCTATAAAGCTTTCCGTCTCTTTTGCACTTTTTTGAGAGCGGTGAAGCACATAGCTTACTAGGCCCCTATTCTTGGCCTGCAGCAGCTGTTTGAAAGGGGCTCAGGAAGGCCTACCTCCTTCTATTCCGTCTCACTCTCGCTCTGTCTTACTCTTTTACACTCCAAACACTCCCAGCGGCTGCTTGTTGGGAGTTAGTTTTCATTGTGAAAGTGACAGCTAAGTAACATAGAGAGCAGACAAGGTCTAACAACAATGTCTAATGGTCAATGTCTAACAGCGGTTTCCCACAAGCTTTTTCTTATACACTATAAATGCTCAATTTTAACATTTTGACATCCTAAAACTCAAAGGGAATGTGCCCAGTTAGTTCTATGCCAGCTCACTTTCTTATGAATGCCAACATGTGTTTTATTTGTTTTTATCTTTGTATGTGTGTAGATCTCTGCTCTGAGACACATTTAATACAAAAATAACAGAAACCTAATGAAAGTGCCGCTGTGCAGAGATTCTGTCAATTCACATTAGGCAGGACAGGTTCCCCTGGCAGGTCCTACATGTGTTCTAACTAATCTCAGTAGATTTCAACTCAACCAGAGACAATGGGGTTTTGACCAAAGTGCGTGCTGGCTTGTATTTATAAGAGTCATTAAAATCAACACACTGCGGGAAATGATTTGTCATATCAGTTTGGTTAAAAGTTGACCTGATTTATTGGATGTAGCTGTATCTGTATTTGAAAGCTAGAATGGTTTTGTCTTTCTGTATTGTTCCCTTCTCAGCACATTTTTTTCTTGTCAAGGAGTTAATCCAAACAAAGACTCGAGCCCTTCTTTCAACATTTAGGAGTTATTATTTCGCCTCACATTTTAGCAAGTAACATAAGAATGCCATCAAAAGTAATAAAGTCAGACTGGGAGAGAATGTATTATAAAGAGCCAGCGTTAAATATGAAGTTACTCTGTTGTCACAGTAACCCAACTTTAGCAGTGCCCTGCGTGTTTGGCAAATGTTTGATACTGAGGTCAAACCAAAACCACTGAGGCCAAAGTCTCATGGAAAATGTGATGACTCACTTTGTTTTAGTGTAACTAAGTCAAGATTTTAATAATGGGCCAGAGTCACGCTGTCATAGCACAAATTTTTTAACACGTTATATTGCTTGGAAAGTTCGTCAAAAAATAGCAATTCAGTAAAAATGTCTACATTCGAGGGTAGAAACTGTTGCGGAGAGACAAATCATCCATGAAAAGTCTATTTTACTTTCTAAGACTTTGTTTTGTGGATGCTAAGTAACTGTGACTGTTGGTATATACCTTTTTAAAAAGGTGTCTGCTCGACTTAGCCTCTTTACAACAGCCCTCAGGTGGCCGCCAGAGGACTCTTTTGTGCGTCTGTGTTTGCGGCTATGGGCACTGGCTGAAGGGGTTTCCATTATTACAGTTAGGAGGACATCTGTCATAAAGCAACATTACACACACACACACACATCCACACCAAAGTAGCCATAAGCAGTCCGTGTGCAGTATACCATGGTCTCCTGATCTTCCTGATCCCAGTCATGAGAAAATCCCAGAGGATGTTTTTTCTTCAGCCGCTCCCTTCTTACTGTCCTTACATTCATGTCCAGTAACACTCCTCTTTAAGCTGATTTGGTTTTAAGAGTGCTGGAAAGCTTTCAAGAGATATAAACCCTTTCTGTGTGAATCGGGGGTTTACAGTTGGATGACCGCTCCATTAAGATTATCATCTCAATGCCGTCTTTATATCTTCATATCACAGGGATGTTGGGATTCTCACCGTCAGTTGGGGCGAGGATTTCAATTGTCAAGCTAAGATTATGATTATTTGACTTAAAACATCTGTTTGAATACAATGGCTGAGTTATCATAAGCTATCCAAACAGTTCAATTGGAGAGCCATTCATACTCATTAAACCACTCATCTGTCTTCCTGCTTTTTGTAACGCTCTCCTGCCAGTCTGCATGCACACCCAACTGTCATTGGGTGGCAGGTTGACTGAAGACACATGGTCAGAATGACGGTGATCCTACACACGTCCACAGACCTTCAGTCCATCACTTGTAACTGGCTGGCACTGTGCAACGTCTCTCTGTCAGTGGTCCGGACTGGCGGCCTTTGCCTCAACTTTGAAAAGGTCTACCAACAAGCAAGTGGCCATTACGATATCTACTTCTGTTTGCAGTCTGACCTTCTCTGGCTCGATATTACATAAGATAACCTCACTAAATGTACGGGAAGCCCATTAAAACATTTTTTTGTTAGTTCTAAGTCACTATAAAAGACGACACCAAGAACATCATAGTGCACTCGTGATTTGATTTAAAAATGTATATCTATTCTTCTTGTTTCTTAATGTTGAATTACTGCCTGCTCATTTGCAAACATTTACATTTATTTCCAGGCATTTATCACTCTAAACATTTGCTTTGTCCAGGGTTTTAGGTTGAAAGCGCTATACTGCCACCATATTTCTTCCCGGCTGTTTCAAAGTGAACAGTGCCCTATAGACGCTCGTGGGAAACCCTGACTTTGAGCTTTACTTGTCCAATTGCAAACCTGCAAAGTTGTTTACCAGCTCTTTCTACAGAGTTAGATAAAACAAGGCTTGTTGAATTCCTAAACTGTTAACGATGGAAACAAAGCCGGTCCATTTTTTTGTTTATTAGACACGGCCTTGAGGTTTTGAGATTCAACTGTTTTTTTGTTGACATATATAGATATATACTAGTTACAAAGTTATAGACGAATCTACAACACTGCTATTTAAACTAAGCTGACTCCACTGTGTCTGGTGCACTCTCCTCACCTCACACATACATGTTCAACTCCCAGAGGTTACAATCAATCATTCCCTTCTTCTAGGAATTTATGGTTCACTAACAAACAACACAACAGACCTCTCTCCCTTTCTTGTGTACTTTTTTACTTACTTTGCTGCCCCTCCCCCTTTACATCCTTACATCCGTCACCCCCACTTTTGTTCTCCTTCCCATGTCTCCTGTTTCTGTGCTTTCTTTCCCGACAAGAGCCAGGGCGGGGAATTTGTTTGGCCAAATCCAGACTGACTGGTGTTTTATTACATGGATTAAATGTGTAGATTATTTTAAAGGTGGAAATAGTCAATTGTTAGGTAGGCCATGCTGTGGATAACACTGGAGCAATGTGGAGATTCAGAAATCCTGCTAATCCTCCTGAAAATAAACAAGGCAGACATATGAGAACTTTTGGGCACCATTATAAACTGATATATATCCGTATGTTTTGTTTTATAAAACCCATGATGATTAAATTGCTTCCATGAAGTCAGGAATGGGACCGGTTTATGACAAATGTTATATTATGACTTAGAAACTGTTAACGAAACATTTTTGTCCCACCTTTTCATTTTTGCCGCACCCAAATCCTCTTGCCAAAGTCTTTCCCTTTTGCATTCTTTCTCTTGTTGCCATCGTATACTTCTCCTGGAATGCGTTGATTGGTCTTCGTGTTCAGTTCATACGAATGTACCTCTGATACAGACTGTTTTTATTAACTGTCTTATTGTATAATGTGACTTTGCTAACTGTCACAATTGGGCCAAAGGTAAACAAAGTATACGCGTGCGTGCGTGCGTGCGTGCGTGCGTGCGTGTGTGTGTGTGTGTGTGTGTGTGTGTGTGTGTGTGTGTGTGTGTGTGTGTGTGTGTGTGTGTGTGTTTGCACGCACGCAAAGGGAGCTGTCTTATTGGACTAACGGTTAACAGATACAGCGATACCTCCCCATGACACAAGATGTCTCTTGCTATCAGTCTCACAAACACACACACACACACACACACACTTCACTACCTTGACTCAGGACTGTCTGTTAGTGTTACTGCCAATGTTGTACTTATTGGAGTTAAGTACAACTCTCTGAAACAGGACTATTGCAGACTGTGTGTTAGTTTAGAATGAAAGGCAAATGCCTATTTGTACAAACGACAAACACTTGAATTGGCGACGTGGAAAAATATAGTTTTGCCCTGAAACAGGCTTTCAGTTCGCCACCTTAGATTTGAGACTTTCTGTCATTATGCTAAAGGTAAAAAATACAAGCGCTGTTCAGTTTTACACAGCATTTGTGATCTTATCTACAGGGCTTTTTGGAAGTCTTCTAATTCTTCTGTGTCTAAAAATGTCTCACTATGCAGTAATGTGACTAAAGACCTACAATGACCCTGTGTTTAATTAAGGTTGTGTATCACAGTGTGGCTCTTATTTTAAAGTGGGTTTAAACCTCATAAAATGATTTTAAGCAATAATCGTTTCAGCCTGTCCACACATTTTCTACATGTGTATATTGGAAAAAAAGCATTTTTAAAGCAACAAATGGCACATTCAGTGCTGATAATTGCCTAGAATTGGAAGCCTTAGGGAAAATATTTGTTTATGGCACAAAAGCAAAAAGCTTTGTTGCAGAGGATTAAAACATAGCCGATTTTGCTGTATGGAGCAGCCGCTACTAAAAAGCATGAGCTTCCTGAATTTGTGCCCTACCTCTTTCTTACTCGAAACACTCACACACTTCAAAGGCATACATACTTGTGGACTGTGGAACAGTGGGAGCCACATGTGGTTTAGGTTAGCCACACTTTTCCCTTGCGCTGGCCCCAAACTAACCACTTGTACTTTACCATGGTCAACTACATTTTGCTTTAACCATGCGCTTCTGTGTGGGTCCTTGTCAATCTGTGTAGATGCGTGTTTGTGTGACGTGCCAAGGGCTTGTATAAGCTTGTCACCACCCGAGACTGGAAATTGCTCCAACAAGAACATACACACTTGAACAGTTTGTGAGGTAGATTGTTCAATAATTGTGTCTCAACATGATCATTCCAAGTGCGACTTGGGATATGGACCATGCAACGTTAAAGTGTTGTTAATTAGGGTCAGGTAATGAGCTTTCATTGTGTAGTGTTTGCTTAGAAAAATAATCTGCAGTTAGAGTGCCAATGCACCATTGCAAACATGCTTTAGTGTTTTCCCAAGGTTTTATTCCTTTTGTTCATTTTGTAAGCAAGTTGCTTTCGCATTGGTGTTCAAGGGCTCGTATGAATAAAAGGCAATTGTAACTATCCTGTTACACATCAACATTAGAAAATGAGTGTATAAAAACAACACTGGAGCTAATCTTTAGCTTTAGAAAAGCCATGACCTTGTTTAAAAAAAACAACAACCTTGGTGTATTTAACATTTGCCAATAGCTTTTCTCAACAAGAACATATTTGTGTGTCTTTCAGACTGATGGCGTGCACTTTTCATAAATGGTAGTCGTGTAAAGTTAGATTTTTTGAAATGGATGTTGATTTGCTGCGAACTGGGTGACACATATTTGCCCTCTCCATTCTTCGTGGAGTGATCAGTGAAATGGGAGTATGTGATTCAAAAGCGAGGTAGGCAGAGAAAAGTGTGTGGGAGAGGAAGGTTTAGCGGTTTCAAGTGTGATAAAGAACTATGCAAGACCAGAGAAAAGTGACACAAACACTTGCAGATGCACTCTTTTATTCCTGAGCTTCATATCTGCTGATAACAACATATCACTGAGACAGAGGGAGGGGAATTTTGTGGGATTGATGGGCTGTAGAGTTTTTTTCCTCCCAACTTGCACGCCAGCCGCCTCTCTTAACTTTAAGTGGTTTTTCGCACATCTGGAAAACAGAGTCGGCTCTCGTTTGCTGATTCGCAGAGTCTAATCTCAAATCATTAGCCTACTTTCTCTCACACGCTCTCCTGAGAAATGAACTTTCACCCTCAATCTCATAGGTGTATTTGCTTACTCTGTTAACTACCTGGAAAACTTTGCGGAGAGTTGCACGTTTCTACTCTGAGGTCAGTTTGTTTGTCTTTCGGGGGGGTATGTTTCTCTTTCACATTCTTTAGATTTTGGCAAGAGCTGTTTAACCAGTAAGATGAAGTGGAGGGTAAAATGACCACTTGAGTACCGTAAACCCATTACTCACTCCAATGTGTAATAGGCTTCATAACAAGTTTCCACAAGATTGCCAGGAATCACAGTATCATTTGTGATTGAGGAACTTACCAGGGTTTGTTCATGTCACCCAGAATTTGTGGTACATTCTTTGCATCTTAATCTTTCCAGTATGTCTAGTTAGATTACATTTACAATGCTGGCCATAGTGGCCCCAGTCGTATTTTTTCGAAAAGTTTTTTTTCCAGCTGACTGTTCACACTGCAAGTATAATATGATCTTTATCAGACCCCTTTATAAATGTGCACGGGCCCCAATGTGGTCTCAACGTCACTTGCATGCGCAGTTTGATTCAGTTAAAACAAAGGATGTTGACCGGATTCCGTAAATAAACATAAGTTGCAACTCCTACAAAATAAAAGTTGCCACGTCTTTAAAAATGAGTTTTTTTCGCTAAAATAAATTAAAGCAATGTAATGTATGAATGTAGTGTAATATATTTGGAAGGGTTCTAATCTTTTTATGAACGTTAAAGGGGGAACTGCACTTTTTTTTTAAATTTTGCCTATAGTTCACAATGATGAGACATGACGAAGAATGTTTTTCATATTAAATAAATGCGATTTAAAGTCTTTGGGCCCCTCGGTGCGGGGGCGTCTCGTTTGGGATGGGGTTATTGCGGGAGAGGTCATTTTTGACCAACAACGACAGAATTGAACACACAGCGTGAGGATTTTTTTAATATGTAATATAATTATTGCGATTGTTCTGCCGTGATATTTAGATACAGAAGTTATGGGTTTTTGTGTGTGTTTTTTTAACAAATAAAAGGGCAAGGTAAAGATCTGCTTGATAGTAAATGTATCTTTATTGCGTTTTTTTCCTAGACCTTCTAAGGGAGTGGGGGTGCATATTCTGTTGACTGGGCTCAGGAACACAAACGCAAGGCTCATAAAGGCATGATTGGATAAGGCTGGTGTGAAAGAATTTGAGAACCCGGTAGAAAATGGATGGATGGATGAGCTCAACCTCATCAAACACTTGTGGGATGAATGAGATATCACTTTTGCATCAGTGGACAAATATTACCAACATCTTGAGCTAGAGCCAGCAGTCTTATATCCATTAAGACACTCACATCCAAACAGGATTTCAGAACAGTGGTTATTAAATACTGTTCTCTCTCTCTACATATCTTCTTTCTCATGTCCACCCTCTCTCTTCCTCTTTGTTTGGTCGCTCATTAAGCCGATCACTCAACTTTTCACTGACATGCACACTAGTCATGCTTTATTATTAAGCGCACGTACAAATGCCGTTTCAGTGAACCTGCATCTCTGCCTAATCTGCTATGGACTGATGCGGATGCTCGCAAGTAGTCGACGAGAGACCGGGGCAGCCAAATTCATTATTATAATGTAGTTTAGCCAACTGAACAGCATTTATTAGTTGCTTTTTAGACGTCAGAGCATCATAGACAATGACAATAACATATTTGTTTTTTCAAAGCGACCAACATTTCCACTCTACTGGCTGCTCCGGTCATCCGCATTCAAATTTCAGTAGTGGTAATCACATTTGCTATCATTACAAAGTGGCTTTGACTATACATTGCGTTCCTAAGACCTGTTTGTTACGTTTTAGTGTCAGTCAGGAGTTATACCGGAATTAGCACCCAAGTCACTTAACTTGTATACAAAATATATGAATTACATACAGTAAATTACAGTAATTAAAAAAATAAACACAAAAATAAACGAAAATGTAAGAAACATTTTTTAAAAAGAGAGCAACCCCTTTTATCCCTGAGTTTGAAGAAGAAGCTTTGCAAGGGAAGGAGAGGTAGGCTTATTTGTAGGAGGAAGTCTCAATAATAAAGTTAAAGTACCAATGATTGTCACACACACACTATGTGTGGTGAGATTATCCTCTACATTTGACCCATCACGCTCACCCCCTGGGAGGTGAGGGGAGCAGTGAGCAGCAGCGGTGGCTGTGCCCAGGAATCATTTTTGGTGATTTAACCCCCAATTCCAACCCTTATAGCTGAGTGCCAAGCAGGGAGGTAATGGGTCCCATGTTTATAGTCTTTGGCATGACTTGACCAGGGTTTGAACTCACGACCTACCGATCTCAGGGCGGACACTCTGACCACTAGGCCACTATGAGACCACTACACTGCTTAGTTATCACTATCAATTTCAAAGGAGCATGTTCACATTTTCAAGGATACCATTTATTAATGGTCGTGACTAGGGTTGTTAATAAACCGATGCGACCGGTAAACCGATATCCGGTTAGAGAAGATGCCGGTTCGGCTACGTCTATTACAGCCCCCTCAATTGATAAGATTTAGCTGTGAATCCTTAGGTTCATCGAGTGAACAGATGAACCGGTTATCACGCCGAACTAGAAATCAGTTGACGGTTTTTGTCTTTAAAACAACACAAGAGCCAGGGTTGTCCGTGATTAGTCACGCGTTTGTTACGTTACTTCCGTAACCGGAGACGAGAATAGACGTAGTTACATGGAAATGGCTGAAAGTTTTAATTTCCCCTCGGGGATTAATAAAGTATTTCTGATCTGATCTGACCGGGTGTCACACGAGACTAGCAATCATGTGACAGTTGATCTTTAAAACAAGGCAAGAGTCAAGGCTGCCCGCCAAATAATTACTACGATTTCTACAAGATACGTAAAGTCAACACCGCGGACCGTCTCCTTGCTGTGCCGTCCGTCTATATTGTAACCTTACAAGGAATGGAGGCTCAGACAGATTCCCATTTTGTCTTTCTTTATTTCACAAAATGCAACGTTCTCGTGCAACTCGCTAAATCTCCGTGTCTGGCTCTCTTTTTCGGAAACACTCAGACCACCTTTCAACTCCACAACACACGTCACTTTTCATCCTTGTCTCAGATGTCTCCCCCCCAGTCAAGCCTTAGGCTAGAACCCGTGGGTGCCTGTGACAGCACTGACTTGACTCGTGGAAAATAAATATATTTGATATGTTTGCCTTTTTATTTAATTTAACATTTTTAGGGATATATGTTGTTTTAAAAATGTGAAAATGCTGAAAGTATGTCACTTTTAAAGAATGGGTTTTTTTCATATTTGAAGATGTATGTGCCTTTGGGGTGTTCTCATTCATCAGGTTATCTCTAGTCGTGACACGTGTGACCACTAGGGATGGGCACAGTTCACATTTGAAGAGGAGAGAGTTGTGGCAAGACAACTAGTGGCTGCTATTAATGCCCTGAACATCTGACAGTTCTTGACAGTGCTGGAGCAATCAGCTCTTTTCCACCAAACGTTTAGGAACTTTAGGTTCCTAGATCTATAGGTTCCCATAAAAGTGTGTGGTTTTTGTTTCTGCTGCATTTTACAGTTTTTACAAATCAGGCTGATGATGTATGGAGGAGTGGTTTAATATATTTCTACACTGATAATCATGTAAATAAACAGACAGTTATTTAACTAACAAGTAAGTAAATGAAATACAAAGTAAAAATATATAAGACGATATGATTTAAAAAATAAAATGTACCGAATTGTTCATAAAAAGTCAGGCTTATGTTCGCAATGTCCAACAGTCAGAACGATGTTCCCTCAGTAAATGATTAATTCGTGAGTGTCAGGCGAGTCCTTTTGGTCCATTTCAGCTGTTTTTCTTCTTCTGTCATGTGTCTAGATTTTCAGCTCTGTTGAGGCGTGCCAAGTCAACGTGTCATCGTCCAGGTCAATCAGACCTTGTTCGCCATTTGGTGGCCGGTGTTTGGGGCAACTAGTTACTATATGCTCTACTGTCTGGACTGGGTCCCCACACTCGCAGGAGGCATCTTCCGCAAGTCCCCACCTCTTCATCGCTGCTCCGTAGCGTCCGACGCCGGTCCTCAAGCGGTTGAGGGTTGTCCACTGCTTCCGGGGCAGCTCCTGGCCGGAGACGTCTGTGGGGTCGTCGATGTAGTGGTGCAGTCTAGATGGTTCTGCTAACTTCCACTGTTCTCTCCATCTCGTCTTGACCCAGGTGGCCTTGGAAGTATCAGCTTGTGTTGTGCTGAGCAGCTCGTGGGCTTGCATGGCAAAGGGGCGCCTTGACTTTAGGCGTACGCGTCGTGGTGTTTCTGTGACGATCTTATGGAGGAGGTGGGATTCGCTGGTCTGTGCCTTTCGGGAGAGGGCCAGTGTGGCTGCTTCTCGTCTGATGTTTGCCGGGGCGATGCCAGCGAGTATGGGCAGTTGGTTTACTGGGGTCCCTCGCAGGCACCCGGAGACGGTCCGCAGGGCGCTGTTGAAGGCGACATCCAACTTCTTTACATGGGCGCTACGGCACCAAACCGGGGCACAGTACTCGGCGGCTGAGAACACCAGGGCCAGTGTGGACATGTGCAGTGTCTTCGTCATGGCTCCCCATGTGGTGCCGGCTAGCCGCCGTATTAGGGCGGCACGGGCACTTGTCTTTGCCTTGGCACTGTGCAGGTGTTGTTTAAATGTCAGTGTTCTGTCAAGCTTCACACCGAGGTACGTGGGAACGGGCTGGGACTGTAACCGGGCATTATCCACCATGATGTTCATCTCACGGGCTGCTTCCATGTTGTTGAGGTGGAACATTGAAGATGTTGTCTTATCCATGCTGAGCTTGAGACGCCATTTCCTCAGGTATGAGGACAGGGTGTTCATGTCCTCAGAGAGGCCCTGTTCTGCTGCTTCCCAGGATGGCTTGCTAAGTAGGATGGCCAAAAAAACAAAACAATATATAAATAATAAATGTCAGTGTTTTTCGCACGCCGACAACCCAAACACATCGGCTTCAGCGTTTGCTTGTTAGCGTTAGCATACTGTTCACTCGGGTTGAGGCTAATAACTACACAAATAGAATTTCACAGACTACTTTTACAGCATGTAATAAATAGTTAATATTTAATGTCATTTACCTTTTGTACCACTCGTTTACTGCCTCCTTTATTTCATTTTAGCCAACAACGTCTCAGAGTAGGAGCAGTTGAGGTTGTTGTTTCGAGTAAATATGTTTCAAACAGTCCGTCCACTCCTCGTGGGTTAGCGTATCACAATTGAGTGTGTTAAAAATAATAAACAACAATAAACTGATTAGAGTTTAAAGACTACGATTGAGTAAAAACACTGCAGGATAGACTTCGGCACAAAGATGCCCCACAAAAGTTCCTGCAAGTCGGAAGTTCCTTTCGTTCCTCTTTTTCTTTGTTGTCAAGTTTGTTGTAACAGAAATACACAAGAAATAGGAAATAAACAAGTCGCCAAGAATTCTGTAAATGGCGGTGCTGTGTTAAAAAAATATGTTTTATAAACTCCCCCAACTGTGTTCAACCAATCATTGTTTGACAGCACATCCCGCCCCCAAAAAGGTTCCGGGAACCTTCAAAAAGACCCACCTCGCTGGCAGGAATTCTGAAAAGTTCCTGAAGAACTAAATCTTCCCAGGGTAGTTTTTGGTGTAAACACAGGGGGAACTTTATTTACCCGGGTAAATGGGAAAGTTCCTGTAAAAGTTCCTGCGGTGGAAAAGAGCCTAATGTCTCCGGTCACCTGACCTGGCTCGATGTGAACAATTTTTCCTTTCCAAGCTCAAGGGTAGCCCATTTTCAAGATGGCCGTGACAAAGCTGCAGAGAATCCCGAAAGACGGCTGGGAAAGTGTGTTAGACTGTAAGGGAAGAACTTCAAAGCTGGTTGCTTGGATTCAAAATATCTTTTGTGACACCAGTCCTGTAACTTTTCCGACCAGCTTCGTATGTGTGTTGCAGCAAATTATATGATGTTTTCATTTTGGTCAGTCTGGCATGTGTTAATTAGCTGCTATGTTTACAGATGGTGTGTTCTGGCTGTTGTTTGTAGAAATTAGAATTAAAGTACATAAAGCTGTTTATAGCGTGTCAGTCACCTTGTGGGCAAGGAAGGGATTAACTAATTAAGAAACACTTATGTCAGGTAAACAATCATTTTCTGTTTTCTTTATCATCCCGTCCTGTGTATTTTCCTTCACTCTTTTCAAGGGGTGGCAGGTGTTCTGAGAGAGAGCAAATGTGGATTTAAAGCCTAAATAAAACAATGAGATGCATGTGTATGTGATACTTGCTTCCTGTTGACGTTGTACCCTGGGTACTACATTCATTATGCATGCAGGGATTTCAGTTAGCCTAAATGGCAGGCCAGAGTCTGATGCTCTTCTCTGACGCGCGTGTGTGTGTGTGTGTGTGTGTGTGTGTGTGTGTGTGTGTGTGTGTGTGTGTGTGTGTGTGTGTGTGTGTGTGTGTGTGTGTGTGTGTGTGTGTGTGTGTGTGTGTGTGTGTGTGTGTGCACGTGGATTTTGCTTTGCTCGTAGTGAACCCTCCGATGAATCTTAATGACCATCATTAACCCTTTCACCTTGTTTCATACACACACACAGAGCTAGTTTACTGTACAAGAAATGATGTGGTGAGTAGAAATGCTCTGAAGTGTGTTTGCATGTGTGTGATTTGTTCGTCGAGTGGCAGGTTGATGGGCACAAATTGACACAATTGCTCTCTGAGATTTTGAAGGATCCACTCTGAAGAAAAAGTGGCTCCGTAGAAGCGACATTGTATGTGATGCCCCAAAGATCAACCACTTTAGTTGAGTCCGTCTTTCTGAATGTTGTTGTTTTTTAAAACAAATCACGATTCTTATTCAATCAAATCGAGTCCTGATTATTATATTTTGTAGATATACAGTTTTAAACCAAAGGGAGCTTTTCAAACCTGTAACCTGTTTTGAAAAACTTTCATTATAGTTATTATTGTCAGGCTTGTCCATGACAGTTTGGTTATGTTTTAGTTTTTCCTCTGTTTGTTTTATTTCCTGTCAGCACTCTTATTTTGGTTCAGTTTCCTGTTGTTCTCTCTGAGTGCTGTCCCCTCAGCTGTGGCTGATTGGCACCTGGCCACACCTGGTGTCAATCAGCCAGCTGCTATTTATACCTGCCCTGCCCTCCAGTCACTGCTGGATTATTGTCATTTCTACCTGTCGATATCGTTACAGCTACTACCTGTCGTGCTACTACTTGTCCTTGTACCTGTCGTTGTAGCGGTAAGCTGTTCCTGTTAGCTATTTGTAGTTTGCTTTCTCCTAGCTCTTTTGTTTCGTGTTTTCTTGTTAGCCATTAGCTGTTTCCATTTTTTTTCTGTTTGCTGGTTCCTGTTTTCAGTTTTGGCTATTCATAGTTCCTGGTTTGTGTTTTTACTTTTACTTTATGAACATTAAATCATGTTTTCCTGGACAAAGCCTGCCATCTCTGCATCTTGGGGTTCGTCACCTACGCACTCGAGTGCGTAGGTGACGAACCCCAAGATGCAGAGATGGCAGGCTTTGTCCAGGAAAACATGATTGGCTGATTGACATCAGGTGTGGCCAGGTGCCAATCAGCCACAGCTGAGGGGACAGCACACAGAGAGAACCACAGGAAACTGAACCAAAATAAGAGTGCTGACAGGAAATAAAACAAACACAGCGGAAAAACTAAAACTTAACCAAACTGTCCGGGACAAGCCTTACAATTAGACCAGATAATACATTGCAAGAATTGGTTTTAATCGAGAAAGGTGTTAAATTAAGAATTGATTTTGAATCGAATTGTCACCCCAGAAATCAGAATCGGATCAAATAGTTGTGTCCAAAGATTCACATCCCTAGAACATAAAATCTTTATGTAACAAGAGTTTTTTGTAAAACAAATGACACACAAATAGAAAACTCTTTCAATATCCAACTGTCACTTTCATACAACCTTTTAAAGGGATCATGTTATCCAAATCCAACTTTTCTTGCCTGCTGGCACCTGTTTTTGTGTATTTAGGATCACCATAACTCCTGAAAGAGCTTTGCACGAGTTCCACATTTTTGTTCAGTCGTAGTGTATAGGTTCCTTCTTTTTTTCTATCTTCTTGTTGTGCATTCGCCGCTGTTGCCAAAGGGTATAGTTCTAATTTATATCTGTCAGTATACTCGGTATAGAAGCGCTAAAAACTACAACATGGCTGACGGGGTGTAGACGAACTCAAAAGGGGCTTGGCCTGGAGGAGTGCTTCACCACATAAATAAGACCGTTTAAAGATAATCTGTAAAATGTATGCACAATTTGGAGCACCACCGTTACATGTTATGTAGACCACGAGGAAATGTTTTAAATGTCAAAAAAAAAAATCATGTTACGACCCCTCTAATATGCGTGTAACGTTCATTGGAACTCCTACAATTTGTACACTAATTTTACCGTAAGTATTGTTTAAATTTCAAACTGAATGGTAACATCCTTAAAAGTGTTCAACCTCATCCGTTCTAGTGTTTCTAGAACATCTATGGGATATCTTGATTGTTGTTGTTTTCGTGCCACAAAGTGCTCTCTGCTCATATGTTGCAGCATTAAGGTGGCAGAACTTGCATGCAGAACTGCTGAATAGTGGCTACATGCTGCCAATGGCTAGAATCTGTCATTTTCTGTGTGTGTGTGTGCCCATCTGTTAGGACCCCCTGTTAAACTCCTGCAGCACTAGTGCACATATGGAACACGCATACACACTCATACACAGGTTACAGCTGGGAGAATCCCCCTCACCATGCCGCCCATCCTCCTGTCTCCCCACCTCCCCGCAGAGCCCCAGGACTCGTCCAGGTGTCCATTCTTCTCCTCCCCTCGGCCCTCCTTGCTCTCTTTTTTCCACACTTGTCTGCGTCCTTGCCATCAGACGTACCCATGTTTGACAAGCTTTGGACCGGCGACAGATTCCTCACTTGCGGTGTGGTAGTTTATCAGCATCGAGACGTGTGAGGCACAGGAAAGAACATGCAAACGTTACACAAATGTGGGACATACTTGGACCAAGTTGGATGTGCTGCACTACGATAAAATATCACTTTTACGCCATCACTTGCCATCACTTGGTACATGTTGGTGTTCACAATATTTTCAGACTGATACGTTTAAATCAAAGCATGTTTTATTCTGTTACGCACATAGCATTTAATAGGCTGTTAGTGATAGCCAATCAAGCTGCAGGCAACAAAGTATTTTGGAAAAACATTTGTTGTCTGATTACTTTTAGTAATGGGTAAGCACACAAATGAATATTTTCAGAGAAGTAGAACAGTAATCAAACTACTTAAGAGTAATAATGGGCTTGTTTTTTTAGGGAAACCTGCTTATGAAATGAGGCTGGACACCCTCACTCCAACTCGGCCACATAAGTGATGAAAGCCGCAGATTACGCACATTTGAACTAGGGCTGGGCGATATATCGAATATACTCGATATATCGCGGGTTTGTCTCTGTGCGATATAGAAAATGACTATATCGTGATACTCGAGTATATGTCCTCACGCAGTTGCTTTTAGCTGCGGGCATTACATTACAGGCGTTTCTCACTCTTTCTTGTCTCTCCTTCTCACAGAGACATAAAACAAGCGCACCTTCTTACATACGTCACATACTGTCGCGCATGCAACGTCACACGCCGTTGCGGAGCAGAGAGGTTGCGGCATGGTAAAGTTAGCTGTGATGCTAGCGGTGTGGTAACAAATGAAGGAAGAATTAATTCCCAAGAAAAACAGCAGGGAGTCCATTGTCTGGCGGTGGTTTGGCTTCAAGCGGGAAGATGTTTTACAAGTATGCGGCAAAAGCGTTGCTACAAAAAGTAGCAGCACTGCTAATGTGTAGCACCATTTGAAAAGTCACCCGCTAGAGAATGAAGAGTGCTTGAAACTCCACATGTCAACATCTCCGTTCGGTGCCACACCAACAAAATGCCGAAGTAACAATTTCCAGATCAACATCGTATGAAACAAATAGTCAACAACAGAAGGAGATAACGTCTGCAGTAAGGCTGAAACGACGTGTCGACATAGTCGACGTCATCGATTACGTAAATACGTCGACGCCGTTTTTGTGCGTCGACGCGTCGCATACCGTATTTCCCTGAATAGCCGCCAGGGCGCTAATTAATTTAAAACCTCTTCTCACTCCTGCGCTTACCAAAAGGCGTGGGGTAAATTTAGGCCTGCGCTTATAAATTTGAGTGATGTAAGGATACCATCATGAAAAGCACATTTAATTTAAAAAAAAACGTTGTTATGGTGTACCCCGCCTTCCGCCCGATTGTAGCTGAGATAGGCTCCAGCGCCCCCCGCGACCCCAAAGGGAATAAGCGGTAGAAAATGAATGGATGGAAGGGTTATTATGGTCTTACCTTTACTTATGAGTCCATGCGCAGCTGCTTCTGATCAAAGGCATTGATAAGTTGTTTATAGAAGTCTTCCTTATCTTTCTTCAGTTTTAAAAGTCTCTCTGTCTCGATGGAGATATTCCTTTAAGTATTACATCCTGCTTCGATTGAAAGTCCAGTTTAGAAAACTGTTTTATTTTAGATATGTAATCCTCCATGTTAAAAGTGCAAGCAAACGATCGATGCTCACTCTTGTGGCTTGTTGTCTTCTTCTGCAGCACCGGTCTTCTGCAGTACCGGTAGTCGCAAGAAGGATCACTAGTGCCCTCTACCACCAGGAGGCAGGAGTCATTTAATGACTCATATTTGACACACGCAGCTACATTATATTAATAAAACATAGCTGCTTACTGTTCTTTTTAGCATATTCAATAGCTTGCACCTTAAATCCTACTGAATAGCTCTTAATCTTCTTCCCTTTATGCGATCTCAAATTATTGAAATCAGCCTCCTCCATTTTGAAAATTATGACAGGTGAAGTGTCACTCATGACGTGACGAAGTTGACCCGGCGGAAGATCTAGACATATGCTAATTATTTTGCGAAACGAGTTTGACCCGGCGAAAATTCCAGACATGCGCTAATAAAATTAATATTTTGCGAAACGAGTTTGATCCGGCGTTAATTCTGAGCCGGCGGTAAGGACAAGCATGCGCTAATTATTTTGCGAAACGAGTTTGACCCGGCAGTAATTTGAGGCATGCGAATACTATATACCCGGCGCCAATTCAAGGAAATACGCACTTTTTTGTATTGGATGTTTATCTTTATTTTTGCACATTTTAAAGCAAAATAAGCAATACTTTTACTTTTGAAATGCTTATACTATTGCAGAATATTAAGATTTGCACTGTATGTTTATTTTATATTTGCACATTAAAAAGCAAATAAGCTACTTTTAATTTTGTTAAATGTTAAACAATTTAATTGTTTACATTGTTACAGAATATTTTGTCATGTTGTTGTCAATGTTGACTGAGTGGCCATACTTTTTTTTTTTTGTAAATAAAAGCCATGCCTTTTGGAAAAAAACTGGCCTACATTTATTTTTTCATCTTCATTTTAAATAAAAAAATAATCGGTAAAAGGAAAAATAATCTATAGATTAATCGAAAAAATTATCTATAGATTAACCGATTAATCAAAAAAATAATCTATAGATTAATCGATAGAAAAATAATCGTTAGCTGCAGCCTTAGTCTGCAGTAACCTACCACATAGTGAAGGACATACACTATTTGATTTCCTATTATGCAGCTCATTTTTATTTGACAGTTATTGAAGTATCTTGTGTGACATCATGCACAAAAGTGCACTTTATTTGTTTTAAACCAGTGGTTCTTAACCTTGTTGGATGTACCGAACCCCACCAGTTTCACATGCGCATTCACCAAACCCTTCTTTAGTGAAAAATAAAATGTTTTTTCTTAATTTAATCTTAATTTGTAAATATTAATCATAAAATGATGTTATTATATTAAATAAATACTAATAAAGATATATTTTACTAACAAAGTTACAGGAATGTACACATGATCCCATGTTTACATCTCATTGTGCAACATGTGAATGTTTTAGTGGGAACTAAATGCGATATCTGAAGACATACAATACTAGTACACAGCTCATGAAAAACAATATTTTTTGTTATTGTCATTGCAAGTGGGCCAAAACACTTATTAGAAAATAATCTCATGGATTATAATGACTATAATGATTAAAATAATGAAACATTTAACTTGTTATTTAGTCAGGTTTGGGACTGGTGTGCTGCTGGTGTGGCCACAGTGCATGTGCACGCCTGACGTTGCTCACATGTGCTCCACTGAATGCTCAAGGAGTGTTTGCGTTTGCTCAAGCATATGGAAAATTAGAGGTTTGGGGCTATCCATAATACGTCGATAGAGAAAAGTTTTTATTTACACGATGAGTCGGGTGTGTCTTGACCTACGCGGCGGAGGCTCCGCCGAACTCCTGAGGCCGACTCACCGAACCCCTAGGGTTCGATTGAACCCAGGTTAAGAACCACTGTTTTAAACTATTGTAGTGGCGTTCTGTACAAAAAGTGCAATTTAATTTAGCGTTGTTTTGATAAGTCATCTTAGTGAATTCATGCACAAAAGTGCACTAATAGCTTGTTTTAAAATGTCTCTGACAATCTTGCACTTTCTGTTTTGGAAATGACATGAAAGTTTGTGCCACTGCTTAATAACTGTGTAATAAATACAGTTTTGGTAAATTGACTTAGTTGTGATTTCCCTCTCTGCATGAAAGTTTAAAATGAGCATACATTAATGCAGTATGAAGAAGAATGTTTTAATGTAGACACGTAGAATCATCATACTGCTGTGATTGTATGCATCAAGTGTTCATTCAAGGCTAAGGCAAAATATCGAGATATATATCATGTATCGTGACATGGCCTAAAAATATTGAGATATTAATAAAAGGCCATATCGCCCAGCCCTAATTTGGAATTTAGGACTATGAACCTTAACAGACTTTGCATTCTGAAATTCTTAACCGGTATAAAAACTGACTCCGTTGACATACACATATGATATAAACAATCTTACTTGCTTACTTGAGTGTCTTGTCCATCGGACGTGCTGCTGTGAATCAATTCCCCCAATTTTACTTATTTTTCGTGCTAGCAAACCTTTGGAATAGGGTACAGTTTGTCTCTGTGCAGTCCCTTATTTAATGTTTTTTGGACAATCCATTTTAATCAAATTTGTTGCTCTCTCTCACATTACTGCGGGTACAGTACAGTACAGTACAGCTATGTACGCAAGCTTTGGCCAGTAAAAATGGTTACCGCGACCCAACAATGCATTGCTAAATCTTGTGCTCTTTCGAGCACTGTACACAAAAGTAAATCATTGCAGAAGTAAAGTAAAATGCACATAGAACCACCAAAGGAAAGAAAGGAGTCCAGTTTTTTAGCTTCTCAGTACAGCTTATTAAGCAGAGACTGACTACGTGTGCCTGTGTGCGACAGGGTGATATATTGAAACACACCTCAGCGGAAGAGTGCAATGATGAGACAGAGGTTTGGAAGTAAGAGTTGTCATCTGCACACACACACACTCTCATGTGGAGAAAAGCAAAGTTCTTTTTCGTGAATGTATTACGGAGGCTAGCTTGTATCAAAAGGGGATGAGAGAGAGAGCCAAAGCAAGATTGGAGAAAACGGGAGATGAATTCATTGCGATTGCTCTGGTGGACTCTGTTTTCAAACACAGCATCTATTTCTTCTCTCTCTCTCTCTCTCTGTTCTATTATTCCCCCCTCCAGCACCTTGACTGCGTTTCTCCTCCAGTGTCATTCCCCTTCTTCACATATATGCTTACCAATTACATTCAACAGATGACACTGATAGATGGAGCGACACAAATGGAGAAGGACGGAGGATAAAGAGCGAGTAGAAGAAGAAAAAAATACTGTTGGAGAGCGCGGGAGCCCAAAACTTGGAAATGACACACATTGGTAGGAATAAAGGGAGAGAAATAGAATGTGACAGACAGATAGGAGAGCGAGATTGAATAGATAAATGAGATTTATCTATAATGGAATCAGCTTTAGTCTGCATGGGGGAAAGTGCTCAATTCAGCCTTTCTGCTGTTATAGACAGATTTACCCTTTTAATATTCTAAAGATCAGTGTGTGTTTGATACATGGGGAGTGTGTGTAGCATGGCGCTCTACTCTAAATGCAAAGTTAACACTCCTTTTATCCAGGCAGAGCTCTGCTGCTATAGGGCCTCAATAAAGACACAATGTTTAGTCAGTTCATTTTTAGTGACTAATGCTGAGTACATGATTTGATACAGTTCTGAGCATTGTACACACGTACTACTGTAACTGCTCTCTGGTTGTTACAAAACATAGTTGTGTCAATTAGGACAAAATATATTCTTTGCTTTAAAGTGACTCATCATTATGCAGAGTCAAGAAAGTTGTAACAACACCACTGATCGTCACAGGCTTCATGAGAGCCATCAAAGACTATTTTGGGACAAATGAAGATCCAGAAGTTTGTATTGAGCCTAAATATAAGGAGGGTGAGCAACAAGTTTTAGAAGCTGTGTGCTAAACAGATCAAGCAAGCATCATGCAGAAATATTTCTAAGTGCTAAACAAGAAATACAAATATAATTTAACAAATCACTTACTGTGCAATGTCTGCTCTGGGATGCTGACTGATGGGATGTTCATACAGTGATGTTGCTAGGTGCGCGTCCTGCGTGTCTGACATATTAAAATCTGAAAGGATGCACTAAACTCACTACCCATGCGTCCCGGGGACGCATCTCATTTTTCTCATGAGAATTGATACATTGTGAACATTAAACAACTTGTGTTTAATCAGAGTACCTGGCAAAAGAACCCTTGTTGTTAGCAGACCGGACAAGCGCTGTTTTGCGACATGCTAATTTAGCTCCTTCCAACTAGCCTGTCACCACTGGTTTCATTTCAACAATTACAAATATGAACTTCAGTGTACATAACCCCATGTTTCCACTGTGTCTTAAAAAGTCTTACATTTTACTTGAAACCTGCGGGAATTCTGGTTAAGGTTAAGGTTGAAGTGTTTTGTCAAGAGGATTATTTGTGATATGAACATTTTCAGAATGTGCTTATTCTATTTAGGGCCGAAATAAAACAAAGAAAATAATCTTGAAGTTGTCATAGTTGTATTTTAGTTCATTTAAAGTAGGGGTGTTAAATTCATTTTAGCTCAGTGGCCGCATGGAGCAAACTCTATTCCCACGTGGACTGGATGGGTAAAATCATAGCATAATAATTTAAAAATACAACTACGACAACTTCAGATTATTTTCTTTGTTTTACTTCGGCCCTAAATAGAACAAGCACATTCTGAAAATGTACATATCACAAATAATCCTCTTGACAAAACACTTCAAGTTACTTGAAAATTCTGAGGAAAAAAGTGGTGCAGTTTCAAAAACACCATGAAGAACACAAAGAACTTAGACTTAATCTCAGTGTACCTGCAAAGCAATTCAACTTGAGGTCACAGCCCATCTAGAATTGAACAAAAAATGAGATACATCATAAATAAAAATGCTTCTATGGATCATCTACCTCATTTGTCATTTCCACTGTTCACTTCCTTTAAATTTGACAGAAGACAATCATTTCCACAGAACTATATCAATGTGCAGTGTCATGCAGCATGTTAAGTGGGGTTACCAATTGTTTATTTTACTCCTGTTTGTTTTAAGTTGTGGAGAGGCGGAGGAGTCGCAGCCCCGCTTTACCGTCTGTGTACTGCTTGCTTGGTATACTTGCTTGCCCCCGGTTTAAACTATTTGCTTGCCTAACAGAATTGCTGTTGTGACATCCAGTGGACACTTTTAGAACCGCAGTTTCCTTAATTTATAAATGCAGCTCAAATTAATTTTGCAAATTCATCTCGCGGGCCGGATTGAACCTGTTCAGCCCGCGAGCCGCGTGTTTGACATCCCTTATTTTAAGGCTTCGGAAGTACCGTATTGACGTGAAAGATTGAAAAATAGACCACTTAGAGCACTGTGTCTCCGCTGACACTGTTGCAGAGCAATGGGCTGTTGGTTTCCATATAAAATATGAACCTCTGGAGCCCAACTATAAGACGGCATGTGTTTTTAGACTGTTTTTGTAGGGGGAAAACTATCTTCAATGCGAGTCAATCTGGTAGTTGTTATGGTTGATGAGGTGGGGCTAGGTGAACACTATGCTACTTAATTTAAGTAGGGTAGGACTCAGGGCAGTGTCTTCTCACAAGAGTAGAAATACAAGCATGTTTGTTTTGGACATTAACTCTCCTAGAGTCCACTCTGCGCACACAGTCACAGCGCCTAAGGCCAACACTCACAGACATGCGCATACACATCCACGCTCACATTGCCCACGGCTACATTTTCAGTCCAAGGAAGCTGCATTTTGTTTGTTTGAGTGTGTTTTTCCCGCTCTCTACGCCCTTGGCATACCATCACACACATCCGCATGTATTCCGAGAGATATGTGCAGACGGACATGCCCATTTTAGCCGGGCTGTATCGGCCTTCAAGTCTTGTGGGCATGGCACAACAACACACACACACGCATAGGCACCCACATACATTTTCTTGTTACATCTTTTCCAACTGAGGCGCCGTGCGTTGTAAGCGGCGTAACTTTTAACGCACAAATTTCATCTATAAAATGTGTGGGCAAACACCATTTCCGCCTGATACTTTTCAGATACTTTTAATTATTTTCATTAATACTGTCTTGATTTGAGTTACAGTGGAACCTCGATTTACGAAGTGCTTCTTCAACAGGGTTTGTAAATAGAAAGGTTCGTATTGAAGAAACAATTTAAACATGAATAATGGGTTCCAGCCTTGACAGAAGTCCATATTTTTGTACAGGTTTGTATACTTTGAACTAGGGCTGCACAATGAATCGACATTGAGGTTTTAATTAGTTTCCCTCCCATCTTCGGCATTTGAGTGACAGACATGATCGGTAATTAGAATTGTTGAGCCTCGAATCTTTTGCCTCCTGGCCAATCAAAAGTGTTTACAGGATACAGCAAGTTTGTGTGAGGTGCAGTTGAGGCAGTCAGCACTTGCACTTTGTAAAATGTTTTGATGGTGACAAGGCAGAGGCCATCAATAAATCAATTAATCGAACGATAAATGAAAATTAAGTTAAATTCTTTATCGATAAATTGCTCCATGTGTTTTGTTCATCTCTGGCTTTAGAGAGAATGAGGTCTCACTCTGTGCATCCCTCCCAGCACCTGAGTGCGTTTATCTAACAGTGGAATTACCTGAACGCAGTGAGCCCTCGTTTGTCATTCACAATGTTTGTCTCGGTGGGCGGAGATGGAGTCTGCTAGCGTACACACACAGGAAGCACGCAGAGGGCTTCGCTACCCGTGACTCAGTAGTGAGAAGTTCCGCAAAGTAACAAAAGGTAGGAGGACAAAATATGATTACAAAGCAAAATTTCCCGTTGTGGGAATATTTTAGCTTCAAATCAGATGAGCAATATGAGCCCATCAACACGGACAAACGAGCGAAAAGGCAGTGGTGGCAACAACAAAAAAAGACAACCTGACCTTGTTTTTACATCTGGGAAAAAAAGCACTTTAAGATGTTAAGTACTTGCTTCCAGAAATGAGAGCCCATTTTATTTTTTGTTTATTTATTAAGGATAACTTTCAATTACAGTACAATGGTAAACAATTTTACAGTAATAAGAAATACAAGTTTTTATCCTTTTAAATGGTTACTTGCATTATTATTATTATATATTATGATTACATTATTTGTTAATTTGGTCACAAAAATAATGTTGACAGTAATATTGTTTTACAGCAATAATTTGTGGGGCAATATTTTGTCCAGCAAAATTTGAAAAATAGCCACACTGTGTAGTTTTTATTGGTTATTTCTTCAGTTTAAGAGCATGATGTAGACATAATCTTTAGTCTGTCTGCATAAGCCAAATATTTTTGAAAGTAGATTATTGAGACAAGAATATGTTGATTGACAGTCTTACAGTAAAATGTCTTCCTTCACTTTTTTCCCGCAGTTTTGTGCATTTATATGTATAAAATCTAAAAATCACAATTGCAAAATTCTTTTTTTTTTTCTCAAAATCATACAGCCCTACTTTGAACTTAATATAAATTGGTATACCGTACTGTTTATCAAATTTAAAAAGAGGGTGATGGATCAACTTTCTATTTCATAGCAAAGTCAAAACAACTAGATGAACCGTCCTATGCTGACACACACACACAGTCACTAGCTTTGTGGCGCAATCAGTTTGCAATCACAACAAATCCTTAACTTTGACCGCCAGGTCGCCAAAATGATTAGGAAGAATAATACTTGCTTTGTCTGTTAAAAGGAAGGGTGAGGAAGGAAAGCAACGCTGTAGATACTTCCTGAATGTTTTAAATGACATCGCTTGTCCATTGCTTGTCCATGCAGTAAATAAGGCAAAAAAAGCACACAAAGTAGATGAAACGTTCTTACACTGAGACGAGGTTCGTACACCAAAGCATATTTTCATTTGGTCTTTGGTTTGTAAAATAGTTTGTACAATGAAGGGTCCGTAAATTGAGGTTCCACTTTGGTTACTTCAATTCTGGGACATACATGAAGGGTAAATCATGTGTTTCCCTCTGTCATTGCTACCCAGTAGGAAAACCGGAGTGGACATTTAAAGCAGGTGATCCCTCGTCCCCTCTCTTTCTCTCTCGGTTTCTCTGCCGCTCTAAATCTCTCTCTCAATGTACGACAAAGCATTCTGTCCACTTGGATTACTTACATTAACTTGAGCAAGAAAAAGATCGGCCTCTCGATTTGCCTGAGTGTGCACTTCAGCGAGAGACAGATTGACCTTTTTTTTGTTGTTGTTAATATTTCTCGTGTTCTGCCCTGGCACACTTCAACAACCTAACAGAGCTGTGATTGTTGGGCTTTTATTGTGTAACTTGTGCCACAATCCAGAGTGGAATATGCTTCTCCCGCTTGGTAGATGTTCAGCAATGAATAAGATTAGAGAGAAGCAGAAGGACCAATGTTGGTTATGATTGTGAAGTAAGAGGCGGGTGATCTGCCTTGGACATGTATTAATAGTTTGGATTATGACAATATGGCCAGTCTGTACTTGTTTTCCATTATCAAGGTCCCCAACAGTTCGCAGAACAAACACAAACAGCGTTAATTAGTTGGCACGTAATTTGGCTTGGATGTGGGCCTGAGCGCTTGTGAACATATCTGTATGTGTAGAACAAAGAAAGATGGGCTGCTTGTATCTGTTTTAAAGACAATGGTAGGAAGGACAGTGCTGTGGGAAAGTTTAAAAGCATTGATACGGCATTTTCTGTGTCAAAATATGAAGCAATTTTAGGTTGACAGGATTCTGTATTGTTGTAACCCACTTGGGGGGGGACACATAGGAGTCATTGTCAAAATAAGGGGTTGTATACCGAATTTCCTACTTTTATAGGCTCCGACCAGATTTCAGCTGTACTTCCAGGTATCGACTCACGTAAAATCAAACGCTGCCATATTTCGCTACCTTTTGTTGCACGTGACGTCACGTCCGGTTGCAGACTCTGCTCAAACACTTGGCAGGCAAGCAAGCACTCGGGCAGCCCTCAGACCGGACTTTTCAATGCCAGCAAAGCAAGTTTGCCTTATAGAAAACACTCGGACGTACAGTAAGGCTCCACCTTTTAAAGTGCGCTAGCTCAATGCTGATTAACATTGGATTTGCAGTAGACATGCTACTGATTAGCATTCACTATTTTACATGGAGATTTCAACACCTCCAAATTCGGTAATGAAAACTACAAGTAAGATGCATGTTACAATCAAACAGCTGGTGTGTAAAAAAGTACAATAATTACAGTATAAAAGGGGTGTGAGTCTATGGACACTTTAGGATTCGATCTGATTCCTGGGGTGAAAATTCGATTCAGAATCTGTTCTCGATTCAAACCGATTCTCGCAATGTATTATTTGATACAATAATTACATTGAAACATTTTCAAAACCAGTTACAGGTTAGAACATCTCCTTTTGGTTAAAAATGGCCTAAACATCTTTTTAAAAATGTATTCGTACAAAAAAAAGAAACTATGTATTTAAAAAAAAAAAAAATCAATTTAGAATCGGGATGATGAGGCATTGCAATTCGAATGTGAATTGATTTTTTGTACACCCCTGCAGTGTAAACATGCAGTGTTTCCCACAGGACAGGCATCTATTTGTGGTGGTGTGGTAGGGGGGTGGGGGGTGGCGGCGGCAGCGGCGATGACCAAGAAGAACGCGGAGTTGGAATATAATTACAACATTTTATGTACATATTTATATACAGATTTGAACAATTAGTGATTCACTGAAATATATTTATTAATTGTGGTTCTTACAAAAAATATATCTTATAAAATATAAAAGCTAAAATGTCTCTTAAAGCTCTGCTCCTTTAATTAGTGATTACTAAATAATTTAACTTTAGCCTACTACTACAACCATATTAGGGACGGCGTGGCGCAGTGGGAGAGTAGCCGTGCGCAACCCGAGGGTCCCTGGTTCAATCCCCACCTAGTACCAACCTCGTCATGTCCGTTGTGTCCTGAGCAAGACACTTCACCCTTGCTCCTGATGGGTGCTAGTTAGCGCCTTGCATGGCAGCTCCCTCCATCAGTGTGTGAATGTGTGTGTGAATGGGTAAATGTGGAAGTAGTGTCAAAGCGCTTTGAGTACCTTGAAGGTAGAAAAGCGCTATACAAGTACAACCCATTTATCATTTATTTATTTATATTATTTATCAGCAACATGAAGTGAAACAGAGGCAGAGGTGTCCTGCCACAGTCAGTCAACCTCCTCCTCCTCCTCCTCCTGCTGCTGCTGAACAGGTCGCACCTGTGGTCCGGACTGTAGGCCTACCTCCTCTCCAAGTCGAGCCCTTTTCGGCCGTTGAAAATATTTTTCTATACTCATCTGTGTGAAGGAGTGAACATCCAACATTAGAATTTATTACTAACGAGCAGAAGCGCTCTATGTACAGTGCCGTCTAACCTTAAGCGGCAGCAGCTCAACACATGCAGGGTTCAACGTTAAGGTTTTTTTCTACTTGCCCGACTTCTCAAATCTACTTGCCCCAATATTTTTACTTGTCCTGCCTAGGTTTTTTTCTGGCTGTGTAGTGCTCATGGCTTATATCTTACTAAAATTCTTCCCGTTGACTATTTACAACACTACACAGTATTTATTATTATTATTATTATTATTATTATTATCTATAATTACATTTAAATGGCATTGCATACATGTAAAATTAAATGCTATTTCACATTATTTGACCAGTACCAGTTACACCCACCTGAACAGGTCAGCCACCTGTTTAAAGCCCGATCACAGTTGAAATCTTGAAATGAAGGGCTTTTAATGGCCAAAACATTAACCTGGACAACATTTTAACAGCTGGTTGGCTCAGATTTTATTCTTTTCATTGCATTCACATGCTGCAGTGGACAGTGGACATTTTAGCTTCAGTCCATGTGTGTTTATTGACAACAGGGTTATAACCTGGACACGTTAGCTCGTCGGTATGAAAACACGTGACTGTTACTACGTGCGTCTGCCCCGGCCCACGAGTCAAACCGCGGCGGTGTTAATGAAGCAGCGTCAGGCTGCTCACCGTCAGTGAAACGCTCGGTGAAATCGCGGATTAACGTTAAATATATGACGAGCCGCGAGCGATGCAGCTATAGCCTATCTACCTATAACCTATATTACCCTCGTATTTTGATCCCGTCCGTCCGTCCCTCTTCTTCTTCTTCTTCTTCTTCTTCTTCTTCTTCTTCTTCTGGTCCACCAGGTGAATTAAGTGCTATTGGCAGAGTTACAATGCATAGTAGGCTACCGCCACCTACTGCACCGGAGTTGTAACTACAAGCAACATTCACAGACAGTCCCATTGCTTTTATGAGCGGTCGAGCGAGTCAAAAGCCGAAAAATCCATTTGTGGCGGACGTAATTCTTTCGTGGCGGGCCGCCACGAATAAATGAATGTGTGGGAAACACTGACATGTTTTAGGGCGCAACAAAAGACTACATTCAGCTTAATGGCAAAAACTACTCCCTGACTGTGCAACACATCGCAGCCTGTCTTGGTATTGCAACTGCATGCACAGTCTACTATATAATACTTCCAAATAAGACTCGGAAATGTAAGGGGTAAAGATATAACAACGAGACAGCTCATTTATCATCAGCTCACTGTTAAATGTTACATTTTAAAAAGTGTATTTTATTGAACAAATTAAAATTTATTAACACATGAACACACACAGAAGTAAATTGATACTTGTGAGTACAGGTATCAATTCCCAAGTATTAGTAAGGTATTGTATCGATTCAAATGTGAAAGGTACTCGTCCCTATCGACACAGCTACAGCGCACGCAGGTCAAAGCTTTAATTTATGACCTTGCTTTTCTAATTTCAGTTTCCAATTCATTGGTAAAAAGGAGGCGATCCCCAGGAAGGTTTTATGCAAATGCGACAAAATTGGACAGAACCTCAGAGAACCACTTAGGTACAGCAGTACTCACTTTGGTTTAGCATGTTCAGTGTCCGTGTCAAGGTCTTAAGGAGCTCGAATGGGTGTGTACATGCTCCAGTGATGTCCTCCTCTACTCGCCCTTCTTTAATGTAAAAAGGGCTCCTGGCAGAGTCCATGCTTGAGAAGGAATAGGGACACAGGGTCTGATGTCCTGGGGCAATAGGCCACCAAATCATCCCTGGCACTCCCCATGCAATGGACACATCAGGATCATGGCTGCCAACCCCAGATGGAATATTGTTGCTGCCTTGGGTTAGTCTTAACTTCAACATCCACTATATAGCCATTCAGTTCTGCAAGTGATGAATAATTCTCCTCCATAATTTTGATTAGCTTTCACACCACTCAATAATGGAGTGCATTGTTTTCAAGGCCAGACCAGAACCATTTTATCATTTTCCATGTTAACGTCATTCGATAGTTTTTTGACACTCAACGACACCGTTTCTATTAGCCATTCATGCATCGCTGTCCTCAAATCAATAGTGTGGCTTCTCTGTCAAGGTCAGGGAACATTTCCCCGCTCATAGGAGACAATGTTGGACTGTCAGCCGAGGTACAAGCGATGGCGATATCTCTTCAACACTGGCGAGATATAAATACGTGCGCTTAACCAAGGGACCAGCATCATTGTTTACAGCTACGCAATTATACACAGAATCACAATGTTACAACACGGTTTCCATGGTGCTGTTCTCTTTGCAATTACAACTCTTTGCCCTTATCTGCCTCATTAGAAAAAGTCTGATAATAAAATAATCTAGAGTGTTAATCTATTTAGAAATGCAACACTAGCATCGCAATGAAGAACCATATAGCAAATACAATGGTTTAATTAGCAAAGTTAAAATGCGTATTCTTCTCACAGTTAATGGGATTGAGAAGCCATCCTTTTGTGGAGCATCCATTTATTTTTATTTGCTATAACTGAAGAATCTTTCCAAGCAGGAGAGACATGTTGATTTTAGAAAGTGCTGTATTTATTCACATACTGCAGAAGGTACCAGGTGTTTAGCTAAAGGCTACTTGAAAGGATAGGCCTAAAAATAAAATCTCATATTTTTTCACAAACAATGTAATTCACAGTTTTTTCTAGTTTTTTTCTCTACTTTTTAGAGCAACCAAAGAAAACAAATGACTGTGACAATTCAAAACAAGTTTTGCTTTTATTTGATCAAAAAATGATTAGTTTGAAATGGCACTGCATTTACTGCATCTTACTCTTAGCAATTTTTTATTTTTTATGAACAGGATTATTTTCTTTTTAGAACATATACACATTTGACTTTGTATAAAATAATTGTTAAAAAACTAAACAAATGATTCTGGCATATTTACTGTGATGCTTTTGCTCATATGTTGAGAAATGTGCATTGTCTTATACAAATAAAGTTATTCAATAGAGAGCTTCCTATGGGAGGCTATACTTCTGTCTCAAATAAAATACTTCTGTCAACAAGAATGTAGCATATCATTACATGCAAATAAACACCAACATTAAAGATCTATAAATCTTTGTATTGTAAATAACATGTAAATAAAAATTTAGCACTGAGGGTTTTAAGGGAAAGGATGTGAAGAATTTACTGACTTTAAAATTGTACTGTTCCGACTTGCACTTTTTTCTGTCTATTTGAAAATGTCAAAAAGAGTTGGATTAAAAATTTAGCACTGAGAGGACTATAGTTTAGTATGTGGATAAAAACAGGATATTCCACTGTTTGGGCAACCACATCTTTTGCAATGTGCATACTGCATAGTGACTACTTTAGTAATCATTTTTCCACTATACTCTTTTTTTTATCATACGTGGTACATTGTGTAAATGATTCCACCACAGGAGGCTGCTTTTTAGCGAGAGTTTGTTTTTGTTCACCTCGTAAAGAGTTGCATTTCCCCAACTTGGCTGAATGCTTTGGTTTCAGATGCCAAAATAAGTTGTGCTTTTGCCTTTAAACTAACTTTGCAGCGTGCAGTCGTTTGTTCCACGCCTGTTGCCGTAAAGCTAAACCACTGACAACGCTTTTCTTTGGAACAAACGTCATGCCATAGCCATGTTCTGCTATGTGTCTGAATCTCCCTTAAGGCAAAAAGGGGGAGGGTGTAAGATCCTGGGGGTAAAAAATTTGCCAGAGCAAGGAGAGAAAAATTTAGATTTGTTATCCTTTAAATCGTCCGCAACAAAATAACTCAAATTAATCGATGAAATAAATTTATTGCCCAGGCCTTTTTGAGGACTTGCAATTGTTGTTAACATCTACATGTATGCCTCATAGCAAAATGGTTCTAGGTTTGAATCTCCATATTGTGTAAAGTGTGTGTGGTCGCCCTATGCTTGTGTTGGTTTCCTCCGATTTACGCCCACATTGCAAAAACATGCATGTTGGATTAATTACGGACTCCAAAATGTCTAGACATGTGAATGTTGGTGTGAGTGGTTTATGTGCCCTGATGACTCAGGGTTTACACCACTTCTTGCTCGAAAGTCAGTTCCGGACAGGCTCCAGCTCACATGTGACCCTGAACACAATAGTTTAACACAAAAAGTCCAGGCCAATTGGTATAGGCTAGGCTGCAGCTGTCGATTATCTTAGTAATCGAGTAATTTATTGTTTTTTAGATTAATCAAGTAATCTGTTAAAACCCACTTTATAACCTCAATGTGTATACTGTATTACTATTTCTGCCTGCCAAAAACATTTTTTTCCCTAATCAATGCATATCATCAACATTGAAGTTGCACTTTTGACAAGTGTGTATTGTTAAAAATGTAAAATTAAAAAACTGCTGATTGCCGCCACGCAGATTGCAACACCCACACACTACCGCTCCGACACTTCGTGGCCACCACCCTCGTGGGGACTCATAGGCGTTCTTGTCCTGTTTGGACAGGTCTGTACTGAAATTAATTTTGCTATACTTTTTAAGTGCAATGACAACAAAGTGCCATTCTATTCTATTGCAGTGTGTAGAAACTATGTCAGCGTATTTAAGGTTCTGTGTACTCCATGCGGTCTAGATTTTATAAATTTTTATTAGTTACGCTCAAACCGATTCACAAACAACAGGATTTAAGTTAAAGCTTTTTTGTAATGAATGTAATCGATTAATCGTTGCAGCCCTATATTTTAGAAAATTTCAAACTGGCAATTTATTCGTCTGATCAAACTAGCCCGTATACAGTAGCTGTCTCTTGGCCTCACAGAGTCCAGACTGAGACAAAGAAGCAGAATGAACACAGTTAACAATACTGTCTGGCGTGTGTGTGTGTGTGTGCGTGCGTGCACGCGCACGTGTGTGTGTGTCTGCGCCGGAGGCGACACTGTGTAACCTGAATTTAAGTCATAAACCGGTTAAACTCAAGAGCTTTTGGATTTTCACAATGAACGCATGCCCACAGAAAGCCACTCCCCTGTAGCTAACACACCCTTACCTGACTCAGTACTCAGCACAAGTCATGCATTCATATGCTGACACAATTATATCAGAGTGAATACATGTTTTGCCAAGAATTATTATTCCCTTTCATGTTCCTCATTATGTTCCCACAAGGAGGCATGTACCAAATAAATAGCCATGCTCTTGCTACATTTTCTCCTCTGAATACTACACACACACACGTATTTAGTATTTCACCGCTGTAAAGTGTAATAACAGCTGTCCTCGGGCCAGTTACAGCAATCGTAAAGAGACTTCAACTCCCAATACTCATTTACCATATATACACTTACACTTTGAGGTCGAGGTCTTTGTGTCTCGTATTGCACTCTATGCCTGAGTGTCTCTCAGTCAAGGTCTCTCCTGTTTCAGTATTTCTTTTGGCCACAAGTAGTGTTTTAGCCACACTTTCTAGGTAAAGGTGACAGTGAGCTCTCTCTGGGCCTCATTCCAGCAAGTCTCTCTGTGTTTATGAAGGATCCAGGTGAAAGACAAGCGATAGCGCTCACATTCCTGTATTTCTTCCAAGCCGGGGCCTGTTTTTGACAATATTTTACGAGCCCTGCCTTGCAAGGCATCATTCTAAAGTTCAATGAAAAGATAAAACTATGGCTATGACTTTCAAACCTCAAAAGTCAAATGTCCCTGGGGTTTCTGCTGGACAAATTATTTACCCATCTTTTGTGTTGACTTCCCAGTTTTTTGCCCCCAAGTGAGTACTTTCAATGTAAAGGTGTTTTTATTCAGTTGTCATTTTTTGAAACGGTTCAGTTGTGTTGTGAATGTTGGGCTTTAGTTGTGAAATTCCCTAAGGTTGCACAGTTTACAATTTACAACTTGCTGCTATTACAAATTATGTCACACCAAAACTCGATTTCCCGACCTCTGCATACCTCACAGAACTAAAGTTCAGTCAGCATTGAAATGAGCAACTGCTCGTGTTCTTAGCTTTTTATTTGACTTCATTTCAATAGAAAGACCAACATTAAGGGACGGCGTGGCGCAGTGGAAGAATGGCCGTGCGCGACCCGAGGGTCCCTGGTTCAATCCCCACCTAGTACCAACCTCGTCATGTCCGTTGTGTCCTGAGCAAGACACTTCACCCTTGCTCCTGATGGGTGCTGGTTAGCGCCTTGCATGGCAGCTCCCTCCATCAGGTGTGAATGTGTGTGTGAATGGGTAAATGTGGAAGTAGTGTCAAAGCGCTTTGAGTACCTTGAAGGTAGAAAAGCGCTATACAAGTACAACCCATTTATCATTTATTTATCATTTATTAAAAGGTGTTAAGAAGAGAAGAATGTTTCATGCAAATATGGTAGTAGCTCTTAAAAATGTGGGGGAAAAACCCTTAAAGTAGCAGTAGATTGGAAAAACAAATTGACTTTATATACTTAATTGTGTTTCATTGTGTCCATTAAACTATGGCTTGTGCAGCTCTGTGATTTAGGGCTATATACCTGTAAGTAAACATTGATTGATTGATGTCCAATTGTATTTACGATCCACAAAGTATGTAAAAATACCGTCTAAATATCGCAAAATGCCACAAATTCAATCGGCCATGTTAAATACGCCGCTCTGAATAGCTTTGGCAATTTCCGTAGATTCTACGTCATGATAGGAACGCTTCTGTGACGATATTATCACATCAGGTGTACTGGAAATACGCAAAAAATTGAAAGAGATGCGCTGTTTATCATTCACAATCCTTATGTAAGACAAGAACACATACATATGCCTGGCTTTTTTTTATGCATTCGAAATCATAAATACCACCAAAAAATACTCCATTTACATGTCGTGACCTGAAAATTAACCAAATATGAGCGATATTGTTATTATAAGTGCCAAAGCAGACGGCGCATTGATCGCAGTGAGCTAATGCTAGCATACGCTGCTATTGACACAGTGAGCCAGCGGCTGCTTCTGCTTTGTCTCAAACTTGCTAAAAGTTAGTTCTAGATTATAATTCATGCACCTCTCACCTGGTAGTAGACAAACGTGGCTATGGGCCGAGAAACTGGTCGACTTTCACATCCACTGAGATAATGACGCTCGTTGCTGCAACTTTTTTTTTTTAACCCTTCGTAAGGATTATGAATGAATTTTCATCAAAACGGGATTATGTGATTGTCCCGTCGGTCGGCATCCCAGCGAGAGTGAAAATATTACGGTAAGTGTTTGTTTTATTATGGTTAGTTTGTATGATTAGCACCTAGCAATGCTACTAATGCTATAGTGTTTCAATAAAGCTGCATCTGTTTAGCACTTGGATTCTAAAATTTATTACTCATCCTCCTTGTGTTTGGGCTAAAAAATATAAGGTTCTGGATCAGCATTTTCCCCAAAGTAATCGCTGTTGGCTCTCACAAAGTCTGCTTGATTAGCATTGTTGTTGATGGGGAGGAGATCTGTGGTTGCTATTCCTATGTCACAGATCACATGACTAGCTTGCTCATTACCTCTCAAAATGACTCGGTAATCTCTGTGAGATGGATACTATTTTTGATCATTATTTATTTATTAGTACTTTGGAAGTCTTGGTGTCATAAATCCGATGTGTATAATAGTTTCAATATAGAGGCAATTTGTTTTTCCACTTTACTGGTACTTTAAACTGGTAATAATTTAATACCTTGTGCTATTGCAACAATTTGATTTTGCTTTATTTTCATCATATTTTTTCCCTGATACCTCATACCGTGGTTCAGAGAGATACGTTTTTTCGCTTTTCCTGTATGTCCAGCAGATGCTGAAAAATTGGCAATAAAGATGACTTTGTCTTATTCAATATGACTTGAATGGCTTCTAGGTAAAACAGATACTAACTTGCTTTTGCAGTCTGTTGATGTTTTTTATCTTATTGTGTACCTTTTTTAGAAACAAGGTTGCCACACTTGGGAAAATCCAATTCGTTTTTTATTTGTCTGCACGTTTGAAACCCCTGCCAGGCCAGATAACAGAAATCCTCGCTATTATGGTTAACTCCGCAAACCCTGGTGAGATGCTTCTTGTCTGACCTGCTTGAATCTTTGTAATTCCCTCGACTATTTGTTTGCTTTGTTTGAGTCTCTGAACTTTCCACCACTTGTGTTTTGTGGTCTTTTTCTTTCTGTGCTCGTAGTGAGACATTTCCACCAGGACTGTAAATGCTATCGTTTGCTGTTCGACAGAACAATGTCACAAACAAAGATAAAATAACTTATCCGACATTATCTTTCATCTTGGGGATACATATATATATATATATATATATATATATGTATATGTGTGTATGTGTGTATATATATATATATATATATATATATATATATATATATACACTAATTAATCATATACCGCCTCTAAAAGTACCGGTCCCCCCCCCCCCCTCCCCCCTTTTTTTAACGGGCATGACGGCGCGTCATCGTCACGTCGCGACATTGCTGGTTTTACGAGCAGAGGAGCATGTTCGGCAACGCACAATCACGGAGTACTTACAAGTAGACAATGTGTGTTGACAGAAAAGGGAGAACGGACGCATTTTGTCTTAAAAACTAAAGATAAAGGTGAAGTTATAACACTGAAACGCCCTCAGGAAGATGTGCTTTAAGACATGGCTAGCTAGCTAGCGGATAACGTCCAGCCGCAGTCGGCAGTGTTTTAGCTACTTCTAAATCACTAATTCCCGCCTCCATGGCGACAAATAAAGTGAGTTTCTTACAAGTATCATCCCTGCAGGACAAGGAATAGCTAAACATGTTTCACTACACACCGTAGCTCACCGGCGTCACAAGGTAAACAAATGCCATGGGTGGTACAACACCTGACATCCACTGTAATGATACCAAGTACAGGAGCGTATCTCGTCGATACTACTATGATTACATCAATATTTTTTAGCATCACACAATCTTTTTTCGTTTTTTTGAATTTATATTATGTTATAAACTCAGGAAATACGTCCCTGGACACATGAGGACTTAAATGATGACCATTGTAGGATCCTATAACTACTTGGTGTCGGATCGATACCCAAATTTGTGGTATCATCCAAAACTAAAGTAAAGCACCCAAACAACGGAAGAATACATGATTATTACATTTGAACACAAGTGTAGATAGAACATGTTAAAAGAGAAAGTAAGCAGATATTAACAGTAAATGAACAAGTAGATTAATAATTTATTTTCTACCACTTGTCCATAATAATTTTGACAAAATAATAGAATGGAAAATGACACAATATGTTACTGCATACGTCAGCAGCCAAATTTGGAGCCTTTGTTTGCTTACTTACTAATAAAAAAATGTTGTCTCGTATGTTCACTATTTTATTTAAGGACAAAATTGCAATAAGAATCATGTTTAATGTACCGTAAGATTTTTTGTTAAAATAAAGCCAATAATGCCATTTTTTTGTGGTCCCCTTTATTTAGAAAAGTATCGAAATACATTTTGGTACCGGCAAAACACACACACACACACACACACACACACACACACACACACACACATTTGGGTCTAGTCACCTCTTAAGTTGGATGATTCTGATTTTATATGTTTTTTCCTATCTCCGCTGTGGTCTTCACTCCAGTTTTAGTGCTGTTTCAGGTTGTTCTTTGTCTGTGCAGGGAACTGCTTTATGCTGGACAGGCGGAACAACAGAAATGCTTCTGCTGCACAAGCACAGGATAGACTAAATCCCAGCCGCCAGTTGTTCAGTCAGTAAATCAGTCAGCTTTTGAACTGACTTGCCGGTCAATCGTAGAGGTCGGCTTGCCAATTCAGCGTGTCACCGGTCTCTACAACTTGCTAAGCTAGCGGCTTCAGATTGAACCTTCTGGCTGATATTTTTCTCCTGATAAGATTCTACCTCACCGCACCTTTCTCGTAATTTACCTCCGCTTACCCCCCAGCCCGCAATTTTCCCTTTCCAGCTTTCATTTATCCCGACTTACATTGTATTTCAATTTCAATGTTGTCCTGTCTGTGGGGGTTGGTGTTTTAATGTGTGTTTGTTTTGCTCTTATCTCATCCACACCAGACCTGTTTTTCAGTCCAAACCTCAGCTCAAGCCCAATTGGCTTAGAGACGGCCTGCATCCTGTTTGCTCAGTGATTGGCCTATTCGAATTTTTCTACAATGGATGAAGCATTATTTCATCATAGTGGCGAGCATACAGAAAGGTTTGGTGTCCCAGGTTAGAGAAGTTTGATGCTTACCAGTACGTCACAGGCGCCAGTGATCTACCAAAAGTTGATGCGAGAGGTGGGTACCGTTCACATTTGAACCGATAATAATTTCGGTACCTGGGACTTGATACCGGTACTCAACGGTACCAATTTTCGGTACTTTTGTGTGTGTTAATAAATCTTGATTGTTTTTGATTTTTTTTATTGCAACCTTTAAAAATTAGCTGTTTTATTATCATATTATCATTTGCAAGTATGACATGACGTTAGATTGCAGTAGTGTATAGTTTATGGTGTGTTTTTTGTTGCACCCTAAAAAGTTTAAATACTGTAAGTATTGAACATATTACACACCAGCTGTTTGATATTAACGTGCATCTTATTTGTAATTTTCATGAACACATGTGAAATCACAAATTCTAATCAGTCACATGTCAATACCAAAGCCATTTTGTATTAGCATCAAGTTAGCGCATTTTTGGAAAAGTGGAGACTTACTTCCTTACTTTGGAGCATTTTTTTAAGTCAATTTCTTTTTTGGCATTGAAAATTGCAACATGAGCTCAAGGTAGTTTGGCTGAGTCCTCTCCCTATATGCTGCTGGAGTGATCGCCAAGTGCCAAAGTGCGAAAAGCCGGCAACCGGGTGTGACGTCACACACAAACCAGGTACCGTAACAAGGCACTGTTGGATTTTACGTGCATCGGTGCCTGCTAGGACCAGCGGGATACAGTCGGTGCCAAAAAAAGTGTCGGATTCGGTACCCATCCCTCGTTGACACTGAGATTGACAATTGACACTCAGGTGTACTGTTGATGTTTCCATGGTCCTACATTTCTTTCTATGTGACTAATTAGAAGGATAATTGAGCTATGAATGTAGTCACTAATATAGTTCAACTTCAAAGAGAATAGTTAATGATAAATGATTTTTCTTAATTTTTTCCCGTTTGACTGTTAACAGTAAACGTGATCATAGGCCCAGTGTCAGTACTGAGTCAGCCAGGATTTTGAGGTCAAGGGTGCGGTTAAGGGGAGGAGGGGAGGAGGGAAGTAGCCGGTTCAGACTTGTTGTTTGGGGATTTAGCTACTCAATTACCAGCTGTGTTCTGAGGTCTGAGACGAGCCGGAGAGTGCCGCCAAAGGGCTTAATTATTACTCCCCCCTGTCCCGTTTTGCATCCCGCACATATTGACATGGCCCCTGATCATGGTTTATGGACTTGTCTTTAAGTGGTGTTGTCATCTGCGGTCCCTTCAGTTTCAGCTTTCTTTGCCACAGTGGCAAATGCTTGACAAAACTTGAATTTTACAGTAAGATGCTGAGGCAGCAATTCTAGTTCCAACATGTATACCACATTGATTAAGTGGGCAACTGCGGAGTGTGTCTAGCGGGAAAAATGACTCAACTTTCTTGAGAATGGGTGAAATCTGACTCCCTCTGGACTTTTGGGTGAACTCACTCATGGATACTAAAGCACTAAGTGGCAGGGGAGATAACAATTGGGGAAGGATTTTTTTCCCTCCCCCCCAATCGTTTTTGCACTTTCTTTTGCACTGACGTGACGGAGACGTAGAATTCCCACATTGAAACGGGCGAGTAATAGAGGCTTTTGTCAGTGGCAAGCACTCTTCGTCCTCCACCTCCTGACTCGTGTCCCCTGCCTTATCTTCAGTCTGCGTTTGAAGTGGACGAAATGTCAGCATGAAAAGGGAAGAAAAGTACCAGAGAGGTGACTAGTATCTCAAAATGTCACTGGAAGTCGTCAAGCCCTGCCGACTGTGTTTCAAGATATGGAGACACAATTTATATACTGTGACTGTATAGACTGTCAAATAAATCCCCAGAAAGGTTTGACTGTTAACAAAATAATTTAGAATGTTTAAAGATGCCACTGCAGTTTAATTAATATTACAAAAGAATTCAATGAAATGCAGACTTCTATCAAAGCCTAACAATCGTAATTAAATGTAATCAACACAAAGTTGTCCACATAAAATGCCTGAATTTTGCCTTAAGAGTGTGGAATTATTTAGAGAGAGTGCAGTGTGGAATAATGTTAACAGTAACAGGGGGAAGAAATATTTTGGTTTCTTTTTTTTCCAGTTACCCCGCCCTCTGATTACACAAATATTAAAAAAAATCTACTGAGGCAAAACTGGGTAATGCTCCGTAATTGCCAACTGTCGTCTATTCCTATTTATTCATTTTTAAATCATCTATTTTGTTTTTTATTTACTGAAATGCATATAGTCCATAGTACAATTCTGTTGTTCTACAAGCTCACGATGTCATGTTTGTGTTTTACACTTGCTATAATAACTTACAATGCCTACACTTTATTCAACACACAGGAAAAAGCAATCTAATGTTACAGAGTACTTGTTGCTGTTTGTTTACATTGCACTGACTCAACGCTAAGCTCCTGATTGCAAGTGATATGTATTTATAGTCACCTCAGTTATTTATGAAGTAACTTGCCACAAAGAACATTTACCGCAGTTATGTCTTACCTTTTACTTTGGCATGTAAAGCTGCACCATATTGGACATATTAGACCCTTCAGCCGCACCTTTCTTTTGGCAGGTTTTGAAAATGGTTGAGCCATCGTCTTCAGTGACTATACTTTTTTAAAGGGCCGTATTTGTCGCACTATAAGGCGCACCTAAATTACTTTAGGTACCTAAATTCCTTTAATTTTCTCAACATTTTATAGTGCGTTTTATGCCGGTGCGTCTTATGTACAGATTCATTTTGGTTTTGCTTACCGACCTGGAAGCAGTCACACATAAAAGATACATGTAGACTGCAGGTTGACGCCTGTTCAATAAATGGCGCTATCAAGTACCTGTAAGCAAGCAACGCCAAAACTTTGATGTTTCATTGAGAATAATAGAACATTACTGGTCAAAAATCTGCCAATGTTTTGATGGATTGTCAGAGCATTACTTCAGCTACCGTAGTCAGACGTGTGTGCTTCATTTTAAGGGTATTATTATGGTGTGTGTATAAGGACCCCAAATTGGCGCCCATTAGGAGACATATTATCTGGCGTTTTGTTTCGCAATATTGTGCAAAACCAACTTTTTTCACCTATTGGTACCTGCTGATGCGTATTTTGGATCTGCATACGTCCACAAAGAAGTATTTTAAATGTAGAAAAAAAATCATAATAAGACCCCTTTAATGCGGTGTGAAAATAGACCTGTATAGACCCGCTCATTGGCAGTACACTCTATAATCCGGTGCAGCCTATGGTCCGAAAAGCTTATTTTTTGGTTGGAAAAAGTTTGCTGCTTTATCCTGCTGCCATTTTTTAAGCTAATTTGGCATACTAGCTCGTCTCATGATAGGTGCGTATAAGCGCATGCACCTCTGTGGTTGTGCCAAAAATGTCTGAGTGAGGACCGAAACACACGGTGTTGTCGAGCCGACGCAATTAAATAATTGTGAATTTTTTAATAACGATTGCAGTAAAAGTGGTTAATTGTTGCATCTCTATCTGTAGTAGTCAAATCAAGCACAAAAGAAATTATTGATGAAATGTTTTCATTCACAAGTTATATCCAGACGAAAACCTGAAAACGCTTATGTTGGCGAGGCCATAATAGAGCAATTTTCAGATGTTTTTTTCAACTGCTTTCCAATTAAGCCTTTAAATCTTTTGAACTACGTATGGAACCAATCATTTTGCTCAAAAAGGCCCATTGTGTCTCACTTTTTGTTTGCAGATCAAGTATTGGCCTAATTCCCCTCTTTCGCCTCATTGAATAACACGTTTTCCAGAAAATTCCGTCCTGACAATTCAAACCCTCAAAATGAGGGCTATTTACTGACACGAGCAATTTAAAGGAGGACAACTTGGAATATATTGTGGATTTTGTCTTGAGTAATATGGCGACACGCGGTGAAGGAGGTCATGGCTGCCCTGAATTAAGCACCAGTCCACTTATTCATCAGTTTAGTCACATTGATGTAGACCTTGCAAATGGCTGGAGTTTGAATTACCGTTCAAAAAATAGCATTAACCCTAAGAGAGAGGAGCAGAGCGAGAGGTGAGGATTGGCAGGGATGGAGGGACACAAGGAAAAACGCATTACTATTTTACTTTCAATGCAAACTCCTGAATCAGCAAAATACACGCACATAGACTGCATGCACACACACCTCAGATTCAATTACAGCATTGTGAGATGAAGGAGAAGTTCTTCAGCCTTCAGCACTTCCAATTAAACTACAGCTCATGTGTCTGCGTGTGTTTCAGTGCAAGTCATGTGTATTTGGGTGTATGATTGCACGTGTATATGGTTACCAGGCGAGGTGTGTGCGGGTGTATGTATGTGTATGGGTCCCGGCTTTGATGGCGTTGCGCTATAAGGCCCACCGAAGCGTGACGGAAAAAGAGAGAGGGTGCGAGTGGGAGTGTGTCAGCCTCTCTAATGTCACCTTGTATCATTTCAGGTTAATTTCACCTCTTCTCAGACATGGGGAGAGAACAAAAAAAAGTAAAGATGACACCGAGAGAGTAAATAAGGCAACTTTATTGGTGTCCTTTGCAGTTGGAAGTCATTGCAAAACAAAGACATATTTAAAGCAAAAATAGCTATTGTGGAAAATGCCTTTCCCTTTTGACTTCAGGGGTGCAAATAATACAAAACAAGTCAATGACCGCTGGAATATTTGGACTCGTGCTCAAATTTGGTGCATTTTAAATGATGCATAGAGAGAGACACCTGGATGATTAACCTTATTTTCATCTAAAGAGATATTTTGCTCATAGCATCAGCATGAAATACTTTGAAAAGCAGTTTTATTTACTGACTGTAACTTAGGAGGAGAGAGATGATTACTAAAAAGCCTACAAAGTCAAAGGCATTTGTAAATATGTTTAAATTGAACCGTTGATCTTCAAGTATGTTCCTCCAAGTATTACTAAAACGCTGTAAAGACATGCACCTGGGGATAGGTTGATTGGCAACACTAAAATTGGCCCTAGTGTGTGAATGTGAGTGTGAATGTTGTCTGTCTATTTGTGTTGGCCCTGTGATGAGGTGGCGACTTGTCCAAGGTGTACCCTGACTACCGCCGAATGCAGCTGAAATAGGCTCTAGCACCCCCTGCCAATGTTCCCTCTAAGGTGCGCACTGCTCACGCGTCCTCTGCGCACAGCAAATCTATGCCGCACAAAAAATCAAATCCCACTCTAAACAAAATAAACAAATCGTTTGTTTTGTATGATTTTGCAATGCAACTGTGAGTAACAGGTGACGAAAGGTGGCCACAACAGATAAATAAATAAATGATAAATATGTTATACTTGTATAGCGCTTTTCTACCTTCAAGGTACTCAAAGTGCTTTGTCAGTATTACCACATTCACCCATTCACACACACATTCACACACTGATGGCGGGAGCTGCCATGCAAGGCGCTAACCAGCAGCCATCAGGAGCAAGGGGTGAAGTGTCTTGCCCAAGGACACAGCGGACGTGACTAGGATGGTAGAAGGTGGGGATTGAACCCCAGTAACCAGCAATACTCCGATTGCTGGCACGGCCACTCTACCAACTTCGCCACGCCGTCCCTAATAAAACAATGTTTGTCAACACTTAAATTATTGTAACGTCTGTGGAGACACTTAAAGGAGGACAGGAATTCCATCGGTCCCTTTTCTTAGCGAAATTGTTTGTCGGCCATAACCACACCAAAACAATGTGTAAATACTTTTATCTAGCAAAACTGGTCGTTGTCTACCGTACAAACCAAGCCAAAAGCAACTCTTTGTCATCTGTTATATCAACAGCAGCCGCTTGCTCTCTCTCTCACCTGCACCAACACATACACTATGGCAATTAGTCACTGGTGCGTTTATGGCCACACAAAAAGTTGGACAACTCCAACACTACATGTAAAGTGTAAATTTCAGATGGTTTTACTAGGACTCCTCAATCAGTGTGCTTATTCTACTGTCATTTGTTAAGAATGTTATTTTTTGGATATTAATCATGAAATGATGTTACAGGACTACATAACTGCTAATAAAAATATATATTTTACGGACAGAAAGTTAATAAACACTTCATCTCATGCAACATGTGAATGTTTTAAGGGGAACTAAATGTGATCTCTGAAAGGGGTACACAATCTTTCCAAAGAAGGACCCCCCCACCCAGGCATAAAATACTATAGTGCATAGCTGATTAAAAAAAAAACAATATCTAAGTGGGCCAAATCACATATATTAGAAAATAATCTCTTGAAATTGACTAGTCACTTGATTATATTAATAAGACATTTAAATTCTTATGTCAGGTTTGAGACAAATGTGCTGCTGGTATGACCACAGTGTGCACGTCTGTATTCCACTGAATGCTCAGGGTGTGTGTGCGTTTGCTCACACACATGAAAAATTAGAGGGAACATTTCCCCCCGCGACCCCAAAAAGGTACAATCGGTAGAAAATGGATGGATGGATGTTTCATAATGGCATGCGGATGTAAGCGGAAGTAACCAGACTAAAAAACAGGAGCTGTTGGTGCTGTAGTAAACGAATAGAGACTACGAATAGAGATATTATGATTTTTTTACTACATTTAAAACACTTCCTTGTGGTCTACATAACATGTCATGCTGGCTCTTTGGTCGAAATGTTGCATAGGTTATGTTTTACAGACAGTTTTTAAGTCGATTTCGTGTCGTTCTCGCCAGTTCCAGTTTTATGTATTCTCAGCCATTTACTTTTCAGGTGAGAGGCACGATTTATGATGTACAGTAAACCTACAGGGAGCAGGGAAGCGAGGAAACAGACGACCACTCGATGATGTAAACATAGGCACACACGGAAGTGATAACGTTGTTGCTATAAATAGTTTGTCTGCGAATTGTAGATGGAGTATGTTGCCGCTTTTTGAATGGTTATTTATCGGATTTTATGGGCGGAATCGTGGAGCTCCCATTGGCTCCACTGTTAGCGGACCTTTATTTAAGTTTATTTAGTATTTAGAATGCAATTAAAAAAATCCATACGTTGTCTTGTATTTCCTAATGATTGTGAAAAATTCCAAAGAAAGTGCAGTTCCCCTTTAAGAGTAGGCCGTTTTGTGGATGGTCTTATTTACTTGCCTCCACTTCGACTGCATCTTCTTCCCGCCATCTTTGTTGTAGTTTTTAGCGCTTCCATACCGAGATTACTGACAGATATTAGCTAGAACAGTGGTTCTTAACTTGGGTTCGATCGAACCCTAGGGGTTCGGTGAGTCGGTTTGGCGGAGCCTCCGCCGCGAGGGTCACGACACACCCGACTCATCGTGTAAATAAAAACTTCTCCCTATCGACGTTATTATGGATGCCCCCAAAGAATGTTCCCTCTAATTTTCCATCTGATTTGCAGGTGTGTAATTTGTTGTGAGTTCATGCACTGTGTTGGTTTTGTTCTTTGAACAAGGTGATGTTCATGCACGGTTCATTTTGTGCACCAGTAAAAAAACATGTAACTTTGTCTTGAATTTGAAAAAAACCATTTTATTTTTAACTAAAGAAGGGTTTGGTGGATGCACATATGAAACTGGTGGGGTTTGGTACCTCCAACAAGGTTAAGAACCACTGAGCTAGAACTATACGCCACTTTGTATTAGAAATGGCAACAGTGAAGGATGCATGTACATGTACGAGCCATAGGATAGAGAAAAAGAAGGAACTTATTGACTACAGCGGCTGACAACAATGGTGCACTCGCGCTAATCTCTCTGGGTAAAACATAACGATATTAGGAGCTATCGGTTAACAAGATATGTCAGAAAACGTCACAGAGCTATCGGTTAACAAGATATGTCAGAAAACATCACAGGACAGAGGGAAACAATGCCTCCACGGTTTAATTTAACATTTTCGGGACTTATGGGATCCCAAATACACAGGCAGGTACCATCAAGTAAGAATAGTTGGATTTGCATAGTAGATCCCCTTAAAGGTGGTGTTGTGCAAGTTACGCTTTGTAGCATCCTGACAGAGGCTCACTTTAGGCTCTTTAAACTTTATTGCTGACCTTAACAAGCCAACAGCAGTGCTCGCTTCCAACACCGCACGCCCATTTCACCAGCAGGCGCAACTGCAACATGACTCTTCTTAATCATGCACAAATCACTGTCATGGCCAGTGCATTCACGAACCCACTTGTCGTGTTTTGGCACATGCTGTTTTTCATTGCTGCGACAAATTGACAATTTGTTGTGGATTGTTGTATTTTTTGTTGAATTTATTACTTTATGATTTTCATTGAAGTATTTAAATTACCATTCTGTTCAACTTGCATGTCACAAAATATTGGTTTTAAACCAAGTTTTCAATTTTTACATACCAATTTGGGCACTATTACAGCACCAATCTGGCACTAATATTGGTTAAAATGTAAACACCACCTATCCCTAATAGTGCGTCTGAAGAAGAAACTATTCTGCACTGCATCGAACCTTTTGTTGGTATTCTAGATTTTACTGGTATGGAACTAAATTCTGAAGATGATCTTACATCATGCTCTATTGACTCATCATTTTCAAGCAAGTGCAGGCAGTCATAAAGTATGTGAGAGAGACGTGAACTAATCGCAGGCCATCAAAAACCTTGTTTGTCAAGACATGTCAAATGACAAAACAGTATCCTGGCAATGGAATAATTGGCCCCAATAATGTAGTCATCATCTCAGTCGTTCAAACTTGTATTGTTTCAAATGAAAAATGTGTCAGTGACTGGGTCACCACATTGGGTGAGGTTAATTAGTATACCCGTCTTGCATTACCTTACATACAGTCTTTGAATCAACCTACTAATGCCACCTAACCACCTCTTGTACGCCTTAACAGTTTTGCTCCTGATAACCGTGGTTCAAGCTAATTATGACTTATTAACATTGTTCACGCTTTCCCGCGGTCTCCTCTGGGGTAGCCTAAATCCGAACAGTGGAGCATTTACGTTTAACCTTTCAGAGGTTGGGGTGGGGGTCATGGCAAACGACGCACAATTTGGAGTGACAGGGACAAATGTGTTTCAAAAGGTTTCTGCAAACTCTACAGTCTGTCCTGTGTCACTGTGTGCAATTATGTGTGTTGCCCCCTCTGCCCTTGAGCCTTTATCAAATTCCTCTAATTATTTTATTATGCAAATGAGACACCGTTATTCCATTAAGCAAGTCAGCCAATCACAGAAGCTGATTAGGAAGTGATTAGCATGCAGTCATGTTTCTCACTCTGTGTCCTTGTGAATGGAGTAGAGGGGGGCCGTAATGACCCATCTGGACACGAGCTTGTGCATATACTGTGAAACGCTTAACGAGTTTACTTTTATAAAACTACTAGCATGTACTTGTATTTGCCTAAATATACACACTATGTGAGGTTTCGCTATATGCTTCATCATAGAACTGTATCTTTACATTTCAGTCTTTTAGTTTCACCTTTGCTGTCTGCAGCTGTTCTCTGTGGATTAGTCTGATAATTGTCCATAACCAGCATCAGGTGGCAGGCAGACAAGGTTAACGTCGACACGGCGACGATAACAGACTTATAAGCCCTTGTGAAGTTTAAGTTGGTGTGAATATAGCAAGTCATATCCCCCAAACATCTGTTACTTCATTTTGCCTTCTTGTCTCTCAATTTGAAATGCAGTTACTTTGCACAATATTTTTGCAAAACTCTGTTTTTACAAAGATAATGTTGCTTACTGTCTTCTTCCATATACTAGTGGCTTTGAATCTAACCAATTAGGTAGGCCTAGGCGGCATACGATAACTTTGCCAGCCTCGATAAATTGCCATGCATGTTTGCGGTCTTCCTCTTTCATCGGTTTTAGCAGCTGCGTGTTTTATAGCAGAACGAAAGGAAGGGCGTAAAGTATGTTGTCATTTGATAGATAGAAAATGGGGTCGCTAGCATCACAGTGCAACAACTTAACCCGTGACGAACACAGTCGCAATGGTAGAAATATTACAAAATTTTTTGTAAAATGTAAGTGTGGGAATATTTAGAACAAGGTTAGCCTGTCAACACTAAGGAGACAATTTGTCAAATATGCTCAAAAAATGGTGCCAACAAAAAAGTCCAATAGGGCAAACTTGCATGCCCACTTGAAACCTAACTACCGACTCAGTATTTCCAACTGGTAAAAGACGTGCACATGGAGAGGCAGAGCCTTTGTCCACACTCACTGAGGCGTTTGGTAAACAAGGTCAGTGCCAACGAAACATCGCAAAATGGTGTGCGCTCACAAAAAGTGTGGGTCACTCCATTTTCAAAGACATGCTACCTTTTAACACTGGTGAAAAACTTAGCATTCCAAACGTTTGACAGACATTTGTAATGTTGTCATGTCATGACAGTGTTTCTTCACTCGGAATCTGCCAGACTTACGTTTTTTTTCTTAATTTTTCTTTTATATGACTTACAGCTGCTTATACCGCTACACTTTTTGCTTACAAAGTTTGTAACTTGATTGTCAGTTAAGTAATGTACAACTTTACCTCTGCCTACATGTTAAGTATTGAAGTGCAACTTTGTCGATACTTTATTTAACCATTATCATTTATTTATTGTTTTGGATGTGTATATTTGAGGTTCCTCCAGCCCCTCCTTTACAGAGACAAAACCTATTTTATTGCTTTTGGTTGTAACTTTTATGTATTTGCAACATTTTACTAACTAACTAAAGTATATTTTATTTATATATATATTTTTTGACTTTGAAATTAAAAAGTTTACATTCCAATTACAACGTTAAAATATATGAGAAATACAAGTTTATTGCAGTTGAAAGGGCATACTTGCATTATTATTATTATTATCGGCGATCCTTGACAGAATCGGGTCAGGGTCCAGTGGCATGGAGTCGAAGACAACTGGGGACCCTTTTCTGCTGCAGCCTTCTTCTGCCATCGCAGCCGTTGTGGTAGTTCTTAAATCTACCGTCTTCCGCCTGTTCCGCCGTTGAGGTCTTCACCGTATCCCTGGCTAGGGGGCAGTCAGGTACTAGTCCTTTGCCAAGGGCCACCTGGGGTAACAGTAGTTAAGGGGGTAACCTCCTAGTGCCCCAAGACCCCATAGAGGAGCCTCCACTGCCGGATGCACTTTAACGTCATACCCAGGACGCAAACAACATTATTATTATTATGTAGTATCATTACATCAGTGGTTAATTTGGTCTCAAAATACTATTGACAGTGATATTGTTTTCAATATATCGTCAAGCAAAATTTGTTATAGGCCCAGGTCTATAGCCAATTGACAATAAAGCACCTGTCTCTAATGTATACCAGGTTTGTACTGTAATGTCCACAGACACTTGCTGTTGCTACGGACTACTCGTGACATGAAGCATGGTGTGCACACTTTGCTGTTTCCACTCATGCAGAGAACTACCAGACAGCAAGATGTAAACTGACACACACACACTGTGGGGTACAGAAAGTCATGTAGTATCACACACGTGCACACATCAGCAGAATTAAGTTGCAAGTATATAAAGTCCAAACTAGATACAATGTGTGTTGACAGAGTTCCACTGCGTTCTACGTCGTGGTGGGTTTTTTTTTTCCTTCACGTCATGTACGGAAGTAACTTGCTGTGACAAAAACTTAAAAGAACAGAATGGAACTGAACTAAATTGCACGGAGAGAGGCTGGTTTTAAGAAGAACGCCAAAAGGAATGTGATCCCATGCAACTCTAAGGCTGTGAGTCACAGCCGGCCATACAGCCAGCAGCCGAAAACAGTCACTTAGTTTGACGTTAACTTGTTTCTCCTGCGGCAGCGGCTGTGTCCTCTTGGTATCCCACTGTAGCTCCAGCTCAGATCAGTGGGGGATCTCAAGGCCTGTCATTTTGCTCTCCATCATGACTGCTGCGGCTCGCTCTAGGACACAGGTAGCTGTAGCACTAACCGAATACTTAGAGATTTATGTTGCTAGAAGTGCTTCGCCGTGGCACGTTTTGAGATACATAGATCACATTTTGGGGATATTGGAAGGACATCTGTGTAGATCTCGGTTGTGGACGAGACAAATTATACTCAAGCCAAGAAGTTCAGTTCGCCACAATATGGTTTGCTTCATAACCCTTCTAATTAATGATGAATGTGCAATACAGTGTATTCGCATTAGACTAACACTGCTTTGACTCCTACTTCAGGAAATATTGGAAGAAAATTGTTACTGTACAAAGGACCTTACTAAATTTCCATAAACTTCACCAAAGTACTTAAGCATTCCAGACGTTTAAGTGTGCCCCTCACTGCTTACATGAAACGGCGCCAGCATAATCAAATCATTTGCATGATCATTTTTTCCAAGCGTTTTTAATCTTGTGTGGAACAATGGATCATTATCATCTGCAGTGCTAAAGTTATTAATCACTTAATCAATCACCAGCTGTCATGTTCGGTCGGTTAGTTTGATGAAACCAGCTTTTGGATGACAACATTTTGGAACGGGGGGGATTATTCTTTATATTGTTAGTGTTGTTGTACCACCGTCTTTGATATTATTTATAGATGGCTGAATAGATTTGTTCATATTGCCACAGCTTTGCCAAGAAGAGCCTCATCTTGTCCTGACTAACAATTAGAGACTTACATCAGATGGTCCTTAGCCTTTCTTCGCTGTTTATCTCAGAGCCATGTTATTAACACAAACCATGCATAGCTGTGGGGTCAATGAATCAGATAGCTAGCAGTAATCACCATGCTCTTCTTATCAGCAATATTGCCGGTACAAGCCACGTATCATCGGCAGTTGATTGGTTCTGCTGGCCACCAGGGACAGGCGGCGTCTCTCTGTATTAGTGCGAGTTCCTGTTCGGGCGGGTCCTATAGCGGCCAGCTCACACATGCGTGCCCAGAGGTGGTGGTGATGGGCTCAGATGATCAGCTGAAGGCTGCTGACGGTTGAGTCATGGGTGATCGTGTCTAACCTTGATGGATGACTGTTGGAGCTTCGACTCCTGGTGCTTTATTAACAAACTCGGACACAAGCACACAAAAAAGTAACATCCAGAGATGCATTTTAGATGCAATACAGAAGTATTGTCTAGGCAAGGCAAGTTTATTAATGGAGCACAATTTGTACTCAAGCCAATTCAAAGTGCTTTACAGATGCATAAAATTACAAGAAGGCAAATGAAATCTTGAATAACAATAGAATCATAAAATAACCATTAAATAATTCCATTAAAATCAAAGAGTGTGATAAAATACTTTGTTTTCATATGCACAGTTAAATTAAACGTGTTTTCAGCCTGGATTTGAACACTTCTGGAAAACTTCCACATTCTCAGGAGCATAAAACTGAAAATGCAGGAGTATCTTTAGTCTTGACTCTGGGCACCAGCAGGAGGTTCCCACAACCAAAGATGGTTCATATTGCGGTAAGATGTCAGAGATGTACTTTGGCAGGACCATCAAAAGACTTGTTGACAAGCAGAGGTTGTTTTAACATATATTCTCTATGCAACAGGAAGACCTAAGCACAGGACTAACATGGTTGTATTTCCTGCCTTTAGTCTGGACTCGAGCAGCAGCATTCTGGATGTACTGCAGCTGCTTTACAGCTTGTTTAGAGAGACCAATGAGAGAAGGCCATTACTGCAGTCTAGCATGCTGGAGACAAAGGCATGGACTAGTCTTTCTCGGGTTGCTTTAGACACGATTCCTTTGATTTTGGCCATGTTTTTATGTGATACAAAGCTGCTGATGTTACTGAAAGTTTAGATTTCAGTCCATTATTACCCCCAGATTTCAACCTTTCATAGAAAGGGTCTCAAGGTGAATGATAACATTTTCTCTTTGCCTCTGTGGGCCAGAAAATTGTTTTGCATATACACGCTGATCTGTTTGATGCAGTGACCAAGGCCAACGTTCACTTGCCGTCATTGACATTTGCATAGTTGTGGTCGGGCACATTGTTGCTGCGTATCACCTGGTCTAGTGGCAGTATGTACAAGTTGAACAATAGGGGTCCCATAATTGATCCCTGAGGAACACCAGGTCATAGCCATTTGGTCTGAAGCAGAATTACCAATTCTATTAATTTAGTTTAGTCAGTCTGTACCATCATAACCTGCTCCAAACCATCATTTATGATAATTCCCTGTGAGATGCCAAACAGGAAAATATCGTTGTTTCCTTTTTAGTGTGAAGTAAACTAAAGTTGTTTCTATTCCCGTTGCAGGAAGCTGTACGTTTGATGAGGGCTTCTCTCAGTGTGATTACCAACAAGACCCCTATGATGACTTTGACTGGACACACATCAACACTCAGGAGGTCCCCTACGTATCCCCCGACCTGCCCAAAGGTGAGACTGTACTCAATGTATTTTTGATTGGTCAACTCTTCTCTCCAAGTCACGGTCCAGGAAATAAACTAAAATGCTCTTCTCCTTTTCATGGGTGGATATCATTTAGAATAGGGATGGGCAAACTAATTAACTAACTGAACTATCCACTGTGTGAAAGTGATTGTTAGACAGAAGAGTCCTGAAACGACAATATGGAGTGGGATGTCAGCTGTAACCTGAAGAGTTGCTAATGAGTCAGTCTCGATTAGGGCGGCAACGATTGATTAAATACATTATTTAAAAAAAATATGATTATTATTTTGTGTTTTAATTCATTAGATTTTATTGTTTTATTAAATATGCTGACATGGTTTATGCACAGCCGCTGCAATACAGCACACCCAAAGAAAAGAATGATGGTTATGGCAAGCAAAAAAAAAAGTTATTTAAACTATTTTACCTAAAATTTGCATTGAGGCTATAACGTGTTTTATCTGATGACTTTATTGATAGAACAAACTAATTGATATATGACTTGATTACTGAAACAAACGATAGCTGCAGCCAGAGTCTCAACTAGTCTGCGGTGGAAAGAAGAACTCAACATTCGATGTTGGTCTTGGGAAGTTTAGTTTCGTCAATGCAGTTAGCGGTTGAAAATATTATTCTTGATAGCAATAGAAATCTATATCAAAATGTATGTACACATTTTTTTGAAGATTTACCGTACTATATGTTGCAACGGTATACAAGCCGCACCCACTAAATTAGAAATAATGTTTTCAACTATTTGTCCCACCGAACTATAAGCCGCAGATATATACATTGTGAGTTGAGATATTTACATGGAACGATTTTGTAAATGTTTATTTACATACCTTAATTGTTTCCAAGCTGTGCCTGTCACATGGCAGTAAAACGGCTGATCAAACAAAACAGAAAAGACATTGATGTCTTTATTTGTCCTTCATGAGATGAATTAGATTTTTTACTT
>NC_084573.2:25735000-25957500 GCF_033978685.3 Nerophis lumbriciformis
GTATACGCAATGAGAAAACAAACATCCAAACTTATGTTTTTGAGGTCTTTTGTGGGAAACCGAAGATATTTTTGTGCTGATGCAGTCAAACCTGTCTGTAGTGACCAAGCAATGGAAACCGCATGATTGGCCACCAGAGATGGGCAATATGGCCTAAATAAAATCCATATTGCGATAAACATTACAGCCTCATGCGATAAGGGTATGTATCACAATATATTATTTGGTACAGGAATGGTAAATTAATTATTTCAAAACGGGTTGCAAAAGCTGATTTGGCTGCTGACGTATGCCGTACCGTGTTGCATCATTTCCAGTTGTATCATTTTCTCAAAAGTATTATTATTCTACCTGCTTACTTACCTTTACTGTCTGGTTACTTTCTGTTGGAACATGGTTCTATTTACACTTCTGTTAAAATGTAATGAGCATTTATTGTTGTGTCTTTTGATACTTTACATCAGTTTGGGGCGATACCACAAATTTAGGTATCGATCCAATACCAACTAGTACTTAAAAGTTTCAAGATCATTGAATGATTATATTTTTGATCAAAATTATAATCAGAAAAAAATGATGACGGGATAATTAAATTATTTCCTACTCTCTGCTCTGATCTAAATCCCATCATTTCTACCCTCATCATGTGTCCAGAGAAACGACATAAGATTTTGTGATAGTAAACATATTGATGTAATCATTGTTTCAACAATATACTCTTATACTTGGTATTGTTACAGTCGATATTTGTATCGATACATGCATTTTGTTTAAATTCAAGGGCGCAAGCTTGCTGATAGCGGTTTGCATGGCTTATTGTATCCTACTACGATGTGGAGTGTAGCATGTTTAACTGTTCCTCGTACTCCAGTGATCATGGCACCGGTAAGAAGTGTAGTTTTATTTGCCGGCATGGAGGCGATGATTGCTGACTTAGAAATGGCTTCGTACTGTGGAGGAACGCTAACAAGGATGTGACATTGCGTTGAGGGCGCCTTTGTTCGCTTGTTGCTGCCAAATTTTGGGAACACAACTGGGATGTGTCATCAATATGCATTATCTTGATGTATGAGTGTTAAAAGTTCTATCATCGGCCATATTTTTTTATATCATACATCCTTGTGTGTATGTCGTTTATATTGTGCAACCCTAGTGACCACCCTACACAGGTTGCAATGACGAACTCACACGGTGAACATTATGTAAGCATAAAACAATTTACCATATTTTCCGGACTATAGAGCGCACCGGTATATAAGCCGCACCCACTTAATTTTAGAAAAGAAAACATATTTTCCACATATTAGCCGCACCAGACTATAAGCAGCAGATATACCGTATTTTTCGGACTATAAGTCAGTTTTTTTCATAGTTGCGACTTATACTCAGGAGCGACTTATGTGTGAAATTATTAACACATTACAGTAAAATATCAAATAATATTATTTAGCTCATTCACGTAAGAGACTAGACGTATAAGATTTCATGGGATTTAGCGATTAGGAGTGACAGATTGTTTGGTAAACGTATAGCATGTTCTATATGTTATAGTTATTTGAATGACTCTTACCATAATATGTTACATTAACATACCAGGCACGTTCTCAGTTGGATATTTATGCGTCATATAACGTACACTATTCAGCCTGGTGTTCACTATTCTTTATTTATTTTAAATTGCCTTTCAAATGTCTATTCTTGGTGTTGGGTTTTATCAAAAATGCGACTTATACTCCAGTGCGACTTATGTTTTTTTCCTTCTTTATTACGCATTTTCGGCCGGTGCGACTTATACTCCGGAGCCACTTATACTCTGAAAAATACGGTACCTTAATTGTTTCCAAACGGTGTCTGTAATACAGCAGTAAAACAGCTAATGAAGCAAAACAGAAGTCATTGTCATGGACCCACTAGCTGCGGAGGCTAGCTCTTCAATCAGCTAAACAGACTCAATAACTGTTTTAGTGAATTTATTGAGGAATTTGTGAAACTGAAACAACACAAAAATAATATTATTGTAAGGTAATAATACTAACATAGAGACTCGTAAACGTGTTACAAGATTGGCTAATGTTAGCGATGCTAGCTTCAATACAATACGATAGCATGTACAAATATGCATGAACACACGCCTACAGACATCACACATGGGACGGTTTAGTAGAAAGAATTGTTTTAGTTATATTGCTTACGAACATTGTAGTGATGAATGAAGAATCCATACAAGTAGAAATGCTACGGACCGCTAGAAGACGGAACAGCACTTGTACTTCTATTTGTTCTAAACAGAAGGGCACAGCAGCACCTGCAGTGAGCGAACTCGTCCAACAGATGGCACCATAGCACAAACGATAACACACCTTTTCGGTGTTTTGCTATTTGTCATCGAACAAAAATCCATCAATTCGCCGCACCGTTTTATAAGCCGCAGGGTTCAAAGTGTAGGAAAATACAACAGTCTTATAGTCTGGAATTTGTGATACTTTATATTGTTGTCCTGCAATTCTGGTGGCCACTCTACACAGGTTGCTATGACGAACTCACATGTTGAACATAAAGGAGGAAAGCACAAACACTTTATATCATGGCATGTTTATCTTTTAAAAGAGTAAACAATCAAATATTAACAAGTGACCACTGAATTAGCGTCGATACGAGCGACTACGAGTATTGTGCTGTTATGAATAAAGAGTTCCTGTGTTGCGGAAAGCTGCTGTTTCTGCGTTATTAAAACAAGCAACAAACGTAACAATACAATTGTTTCGTGCGAATGCGCGCTATTTCAGTGAGGATAATTGTCGGTGACGTCCGTCCTGCTGTCTCGTGGAGTCGAAGCGTTGGAGTAAAATAAGTGTTCGCTAACACAGGTTTGGGCTGTTTTGAGATTATGGCTGAACAATTACGGCATTTGCAATTTAATCGTGACGTGATAATATGCGGCTTACAAGCCAGCAGGCAGGGAGAGAAGTCTATGCTGCAATGTTTTGTGTGGTTAAATGAGTTTATGAAACTGTGAATAGAGGAAATAAATATAGTGTCAATTTGTGAGGCGGCATTGAAGACAACCATAAAAGGCGCCTATAGAGGTTGACGCATACTTGCCAAACTTGAGACCTCCGATTTCGGGGGGTGGGGGCGTGGTCGGGGGTGGGGCGGGGGCGTGGTTAAGATATATATATATAAGAAATACTTGACTTTCAGTGAATTCTAGCTATATATATATATATATATATATATATATATATATATATATATATAAATAAATAAAAGAAATACTTGAATTTCAGTGTTCATTTATTTACACATATACACGCACATAACACTCATCTACTCATTGTTGAGTTAAGGGTTGAATTGTCCATCCTTGTTCTATTCTCTGTCACTATTTCAGAACACACACATTATACAAATATACATGATAAAATCAATAAGAAAACGGGAGCTCTAATTTGGGAGTCTGAATTAGGATCAGAAGTTCCTATATAAACATTGCGCACTCACGTCGCCTTTTTGTATTGATTACTGCAGCTGTGCACTGGATTCATTCACAAATACAAACTACAACTCACAAACACTTTAGAGTTAGGCTCCACCATCAGAATGTGTACTTAAACTTATAAAGATCACATGGATATTATTCAGTGAGTTGATTCACCAAAACTAACCTGTTATACAGGAGGAAAAAGCACACAGGACGTTTCAATTGTTCACATACTGGTCGCGCTCATCAGAATGACAAGACACTTCCGGTCTGCAGGTGATAGCATTCAATTGGGAAGAAACGCCCTACTGCCCCCTACTGACCAATGTGAATACTGATAAATGTGGAATGACAGCTCCAAAAACGAATTCAAACCACAAAATAAAATAAATAAATCAACACAAAAATGTGACACATTATGGGTGGGTCACATATGCATGTACAGTAGATGGCAGTATTGTCCTGTTTAAAAGTGTCACAACATTACTGTTTACGGCAGACGAACTGCTTTACGTAGACGAAAACTTGACTGCTGTTGTTGTGTGTTGTTACCGCGCTGGGAGGACGTTAATGAAACTGCCTAACAATAAACCCACACAAGAAACCAAGAACTCGCCCTCGATCAGTAGCTGTTTATATTGTGGGAAAGCGGACGTGTGAACAGGCTGTCAACACGTCACTCAGGTCCGCATGGAGCTGGAGGGGGCGTGGCCTCCAGCTCCGCCTGAATTTCAGGAGATTTTCGGGAGAAAATTTGTCCCGGGAGGTTTTCGGGAGAGGCGCTGAATTTCGGGAGTCTCCCGGAAAATCCGGGAGGGTTGGCAAGTATGGGTTGACGTACATATTTGGACATTAAGTAAAGCTCTCAGGTAGAGGGGTGGAAACCCGAAAAAAAGTAGCTAAAATGTGCTAAAAGCAGCTTCTTTTTATGCAGAGTCTGAATCCATCTAGTATGCAGGCGTACCTATTGTTGTGACCGGGTGAATCTGTATACTGTTCATAAAGGTTATTTTCGACTGCATCCGGGGAAGAAAATAGCGCCGACGACTTCAAGAGATATATTTAAACAGTGTACATTTTTACAGGTTCATTGATGATACTTTTGGGGAGGATGGGGCATGGTTTCATTTGCCTCCAGAATGGAACATCGTGTAGTCAGACTCAAAAATTTATAAATGTGACTGTGGAGCCTAGTTTACGCAGAATTTACACCAACGTTTATCCAATACATTTTATTTAGACCACAAGGAAGTGTTCTAAAATCCTCAAAGGTCCCCTTTAACATTAAGGAAGACCATGATTTCGAGCTTTGTCTCCTGCACTCTCAAAGTAAGAGCTCAAAGACACACATCCGGCCTTCAAAATAAAAGCGCTTTGTTGACAAGACTTTAAAGAAGGCCAAATGTTAAGTAAGATTATAATTGTATTATTTGTATTAAAAAATATATGTAACATAGAATATTTTATGTATAATGCAGATTGACTTATTGGAGCTTGGAAAAAATAATAAGTCTTAATCACAGTATTGACAAAACAAAACGCAATTAGATCATTTTTCCAAAATCGTTCAGCCCTAAATGAGACCTATTTGTCTCCCAAGTTTTGCCTAAATTCTTTATAGATTCCACTTTCTTGAAGTTGCAAGAAGTGCAGAAAATAACACAGCCTCTGTTGACGCAAATGTTAGATGAATCACATTAGAAATGATCAACACTTTCTGAACTATGATGTTTATGCCAACTTAGTCTGCTAATATTAGTGTTACACAATAGACAGTCAGTGTTACTATTTCACAGTCGTTCATCTCAGTTGTACTGTTGATCTTTAAAGCCCACACTGATTTGTTCTGGTTGTTAATTGCTGTTTGCGCTTGCGGCAGCATCGAGTGGGCAGGGGAGGGTTTTGGCACTTTTTTTTTTTTGTGCAACGGAGATAAAACTCATCTATGTAATCGCAACGGGGGCTGGTGTTGGCACAAGCTGCCGCGGCGGGGCTCAGGCGCTACGCTGGCAGCGTGCATCGTGCCAATCGAACATTGACGGCCTGGGACCGTGTGATTCACCGGACTAAAGTAGATACTCTTGACTCATAATGTTGTCAGCGAGCTCCACTTCAAACCTCTTTGGCTTGCCATTCTCCTCACGTCTCTTTATTTGTCAGCAGCCAAGCAAGAGGGGAACAGGCTTTTAACTCCACTACAGCTCATTATTTGTCGATTCAAGGGGTTTACCATTGCTTATGTATCACCAAATGAACGCAAACATGTGTGAAACCATAGGAACAACAGTTAATTGATTAACAAACCAGAAAAAATAAATATTCTTGCATGCCTTAACCGTATAAAGTGCGGCCCGGGGGTCATTTGCGGCCCGCAGCCAATTTTTTAACGGCCTGTGATGCATTCTAAAAATACTACTAAAAACAAAACACTAAAAAGTGGAATAAAATAGCAAACAGGTGAAATGTAACGAAAAAAAGTTGCAATGTTAATAACTCTAACACAAAGCTGCTATGCCGCCTGTTTTCTTTTTAAAGCTGTCATTACTCAAAAAATAACAATGAATCAAAATCAATGTTATGAATTATTGACCTATTCAAAGCTACAATTACTTAACAAAAAAAAAAAGCCACTTTGAAATATATATTTTGGGGCAAATATTGCATATTTTCTGTTTGCCATAAAAACAGTTCTTTTTTTTAATACAAAAACTGTAAAAAAACAAACAAAAAAAAACATGAAAGAAAATATATAAAACTTACAATCAACAGATAGCCCTGAAGTTGGCTCTGGGGCCACGTTGGCTTTTGAAATTTGACAGACGGGCACACGATGCATTTCAAAGCATGTCATATCTGTTGGAACTAAGAGTCGCCTTCTCAAACAGGGGGTATTTTAATCATAATGCATCTATTTTCAATGATATCATATTAGAACATCAAATAAACATACAAATGGTATCAAAGGGTTAACACTACATTCTCTTTTAGTGGGAGCAGTTGTCGTTGATCACCCTTTTTTGCCAGTGCGTCGAAGTCTAGTATTAGTTTTGTTGTGGCAATTCTCAAAACAGGTCTTTGCTCAATTCTGTTTTAATATTTGGCGGGCCGGATTAATGGAACCAATGGGTCGGATGTGGCCCTCGGGCTGTAGTTTGCCCATCCCTGATCTGTAGGCTTGAGCGTTGAAAAAAAATGTACGAGTTATTTTTAACACTGAGTGTGGTGGCCCTTTTGGGTCCCCAAGAATTTCAGTGAGATGTTTTTTTTATTGTTTTTGAATCTCATTGCTTAAAAATAATTCATTAAAATCAATGATGTTGTGAATTATTGACCTTCAATTAAGTTCACATCAAATATTCTACGTTGAACATTTTTGGGGGGAAAATTTTGCACATTTTTGTGTTTTTTGCCATAAAAAATAGGGTTTTGGAAAAAAAGGGCATAAAACATAACGAAGAAAAACAACTCTAACAAAAGACGTGAAGTTGATATCGAGATTTAAGAATTGAATAATAACATACAAATGAAATGATATGACTTATTTCTAAAATTCTAGATTCCCGGTCGGGAACCAAACATTAGGGCAGCCCTAACGGATTAAAACAATCTATATATTGTATTGGTTTTGAAAATGAAAACATCTCAAAAGGCCCGTGCATGCTTTGATTTGTCAGTGTGTGGCCCTCAGTAGAAAATGTTTGGACACCTCTGCTCCACAGTAGGCTTTATTAAAAAACCTGTGTCAAAACAATATTTGGATAACTTGCATTATGGTGGGTGTTTGTGTTCCTATAACTGCCTGCCTGGGTGCACAAAATAAAATGTAACTTTCACCACAGTAAGCTGTTGTTATGTTGGGGGGAAAAAAAGGAATCTTACGTTGAAACTCTGCTGTTGTTGCTTTGATGTGACATATCTAGGTCTTAAGTCTGTCTCAGGGGTATTTTTAGCCTTGTTACTTTGGTGTCGTCATTCCATTAGTGTCCATTTTAGACTTTGGCAATTCAAAGACAGCAGCCATCTTAGAAATCGGCAGATTTCAGGTGTCGTTGGGATGTCTGTTCTTTTTAGTTTCATTTTGTAATGCTTTTTGTCATGCAAGAGTTTGTTATTGCCACAAATAAGGTCTGTTTTTGTTATACAGATTTGCTCAGACCATTTTACATGTCTGCAAACATTGCAATTTTGCATGTTATAATATTAATCCTTTTATTGACTGCTTTTTTTTTTCCCATATTTTTTTTTTTACCTGCCAGTGATATGATTAAGTGAAAGGTTATGTCTTGCTGTGTCGTACTTTTTGACATATCTGGGGCTCTGACTGATACATGTATTTTTAGCCGCCACACAGCCTTGGCATCTTAAATCCACTTCATGTCACTGTCTGAGTATCAGTCTGATACCAGAAGGAGCAGCAGTGACATCTATTGCGCGTTTGTGTAAGATAGACCAATATGAGGTTTTTTTCAGCTCTTTTTCTGATCTGTGTGGCTGTCGTCCAACTTGGATGAAGTCATATTGCTTCCCGATGGTGACTTTCATGAGGCAGGAAGGGTTATTATTTGGCAAAAAACTGCCAACTTGTCGGCGTCTATGTGCAGAATAGAGATGAAAGGAGACGGACCAATGATTGGCATACGGTGTCTGTGTGTGTGTTTGTGTGCGCCCATTTGAAAATCTGCTATCGTTTGCCCTCTTCTATTCTGCAGACAACAATATATTCTCACTGTAGATTAACCGAACAATGACGGATAATCACTGCTATCCTAGTCAATTGTCCTCCTCTTATTGTGCGTATTCTGTCAAATAGAATTAACTGGCTACAATGAAGTGTTTTTTACATAATTTGTGCACAGACACTAGAGCTGGACGATTATAACAAATATAATAATCACGATTATTTTGATTGATATGGTAATCACGATTATTTACAAAATGATTCATTGATTTGAAAACATGAGTATTTATTGTACCACGAAAACTCAACTTTAAAGTTAAAAGTTTAAAAAAAAAACCTGGATATGAATTAGTAACAAGTAAACCACAACAAGTAAAATAATAATAGCAATAAAAATAAATTCAAATAATAGCAAAATAAAAAACAATACAATTCAGTTTTTCCATTTTTGTTTTTAATTCAGTTTTTTTACCTTTTACACGTATTTTACCACCATATAGTCTGTGTGCTTTTTGTGTAAAATAAAATGTATGCAAAATGCAAAAATCCTCACATTTATTGGTGCAACACAGCTATGGACAATTTGACCGGTATTTTAGGTCAAAGCATAATCATTTTGTGAATGTATCAATAAGTACGTGAAGTACAGTATGCTTTTTGAAGCCTTTATTTTGTTAGTGCAGTCAAATCGGATGTGGCGCACCACGCTATTATTGTGAAGGGAGGAAGTGTGCTGTGCTGCTATTCTCAGCTTGAGAAGTAAAGAGGAGACTCACTTGAGCAGGGGTCCCCAAACTTTTTGACTCGGGGGGCCGCATTGGGTTAAAAAAATTTGGCCGGGGGCCAGGCTGTATATATATATATATATATATATATATATATATATATATATTGTCTTTATAATCCGTTTTGTCATTTAACATCAATTAACATTGATGTTTATCAACATTTAACATTGTCACGTTATCGATGGGAAAATTCATTTTTAGACAATATGATTTGCCTGAGCGGCTAGAAGACACCAAGAGTAACAAGTGGTAGAAAATGGATTAGAAAGGAAAGATTAAAAAAAATACAAATAAAAATAAAATCCTGTGGGCCGGATTTTGGATGCTGGGGGGCCGGATCCGGCCCGCGGGCCGTAGTTTGGGGACCCCTGCACTTGAGGCTTCTAAAAAAAAAAAGAGAGAGAGGGAGAGAGAGCCTCAAGTTGCGACTGCTGTTTGTACATTAATGTTACATCAATGATGTCGTTCACAACAACACGAGCAGATGAGATGTGTTGTGGGTTTATGGAATGTTCTTGATAGCTTTAGCTTCGCAGATTAGTCGCTGTCTCGACATTAATTTTAGGACGAAGCGGTTGATTGTGTCGGGGAAAAATTAGTGCGACCGGACACATTATTTTTGTTATGGATTCAGCCAACCAGCAAATACTCTGAGGAGCTATCTTTCTTCTCGAACACAAATGGTCTTTTATAATGGTACTTTATAGTATGTTGGCGTGTGGGATTTCTCAGTGAAGTTGTTTAAGACCTGTGCTATTTTAGATTTTTACTAATTAAATCAAGTTCTGTTTAGCGAGTTCAAAAACATTTATGATTGGATAAAAACAAACAAATTAGTCTTAAATATATGCAAAACTAAGAGTATTTTTTTTGGTTTCTACACCTAAACTTAAACTATCCATAGCCGGTAAACCCATACAACAGGTAGACAACCCAAAATTGTCCTAGATTGTCAACTACCATGGACTGAGAATATAAATGCAATGGTTAGCAAAAATGTTGGTGGTATAGCAGTCACATTCTAACATCATGGGTCAAATTTGTAAATCCTTAATTTTGTGTACTTGGATTATTGCTCAAGGGCATGGTCATCCACAGCTAATACACATCTTGTTAAATTACAGATTGCTCAAAACAGGGCTGCTAGACTTGCTCTGGCCTGTTCTATAAGAATTAGTATTGACAAGATGCATTCTAGCCTCTCATGGCTCACTATTAAGCAAATAACTTATTCAGGGTTGGCCACATATTTCTGTTGTGTTACCAACACAAAATTGCCCTCATTTTTGTTTGACCTGATGGACTACTGCATCGATGCACATAGTTACAATACAAGATATGCTGTTAACGGTCATGTTTTCATACCTAGTCCAGAGACAAACTCGATGAAAAAAAACAGTAATTCAGGCCTCGAATTTTGGCTTTTTAACGTCAAGGAAAGTTTTGCCTTAAAGGAGGGCTCATATTCATACGATTATTAATCATGACTGACTAGTCACTATTTTTGGTAAGACAGTGTTGGGGTGTGGACCCGACGCCATCTTGTAATTTGTAATATCGAATAAAAATGCTCTACATTCTGGATCTATATATTTAAAGACAAATATTTGTGTTTTTGTTCATTAATAGTATCAGCGTGTCATTCTTTTTTTTTTTTTACATGATGCCTTTATCTCTAGTTTTATATTTTCATAGAGAGGTATTTTTTAAGTTATGTACATTTACATGTACTAATGTGTGTACATGTACATGCTGTATCAGGACAGATCCATTGAGAGTTTGAGTAGAAATATATCGTATAGGAATTAACTATACACCATAAAACATTAACAAAATGCTATGTCACATGAACGGTTATTAAAGTAGTTACTTTGTGACATGAAAAAAAAACAAGTAATGTAAGAAAAACATGGTGTTTACTTTTTGATATCAATATAAAACACAGCACAGTTTGGCTAATGAAGATAAAGTCAAATAAACAAGCTTTGTTCTTCAACAACAACCATGTACTTCAGTGCAACAGTTTGGCCAACAAAAATAAAGAGTGATACCTCACATCTAACACACAATCTTCGTGCCTCACGGACAACTCAGCTAGCGTTCAATTCGATGAGATGACAAAACATTTTAGCCAGTAATGATGTTATTGGAACAGTAACAAAGTTAGCAGTTAAATAAAGGACGAGTGAACATCCCAGTAAACAAACTACAAGCTTTATAAACAAGTTGTGACAACGTTCCCGACACATCGCCTTATGCATGGTAACTCTCAGTCCGTTCAAAACGAAACTGCAACATCAAATATTGTTCTCCTCCAAAAGTATTGCGTTCTTAATCGCACACCGGCACTCCACAGAAGTAGAAGCGATTGAAACAAAGAGATCGGCGCCGTTAGCTCGGCGGGAACATTTTCAAAACAAAATCCATGGAGTCGCCGCCATGTTTCCCGAGCCGCGCATGCGCATACTATGCGGCGCTTCAGTATTCAGGAAGTTAGCAGTTGCCTAAAATGCTTTACTAAATGACGGCTTTTCGGTAAATACAAATTTAAACTGTGTTACTAGCCGTCTGGAATTTTACCGCTGTCTATCATTATACCGTTTATCGTTACATCCCTACTCCATTAACAAGTAAAAAGTCAAGGGCGGTCACGGCATGTTGTTGCCGTAAATGTTGGTACATTTTTAGGGCAAATCACATGGGCGGTCGCGGCAAGTGCCGCGGTTAAATTTGAGCCCTGGAATAATTTACTACTGGCTATTAGTCTAATAAAAGTTAAATTAGCCTCTAAAAAAATAGAAATGACTACAGTTGAGGCAATAACATCAAAATAAATAAATGTGTGATATTTTATAGCTGTTAATGTTTATGTTGATTGATGCAATTGCATCCTATTTTATACATTTATTGATAGTGATGAATCGTATTGTGAACTCATGTACAATCTTTTTGTTTTATTTTTGTGTTTTTAATGTGTTTTTCTATGTTTTAAACCGTTTCGTAATATGTGATGTTTTGTGTGGAGCCCAGTAAGACTAGCTGACTGCCCTGGCATCCGCTAATGGGGATCCTTTTCAAATAAACAAAATAAGCAAATTTTCCTATACAAATGTTTTTTCTCCTCACAATGACAACATTTCACTCACATGTATGTCAAATTCCCTGATAATGTTTTGACTTTATCAGTGGATTAAGTTTTATTTGCTCATTATGGGACTTCGTCCGCGGTTACGAGAACACGTGAATGATGCCTTACTTTTTTGTTTAGTTTAGTGATTATTGATTATGCATACTTGCGCTGTGACAAATAAAAAGAGGCGACCATGGGGACATCCCAAACTTCTTGTAAACATGCTCTTTTTTTCACTCAAGTGTTTCACAGTCACTAGCTCCGGAATTTGCATGCACGTTGCCTGACCTATTAATTGTTTTATTTTCCGATTACATTTTCATAAACATGAGAAGCCATAATCGAAATCTAAATTACAATTTGATTAATAGTCTGGCCCTGACAGATACTACAGTATATATCATTTATCATTGTGTATTATGTCTCTTTTTCCAACCAGGACACCAAGTTGTTAGTCAGTATTCTGATAAATGTGTTATATATTGTGCTTGTCGTATTTTGTAGCCTGTTTTGTACATATGTGATACAGTAAAATGGGAGATTATCGAGTGTAACGTTAAGCATCACATTTCATCATATTTCACTGGCCCAACATCTGCTTAGGTTTAAGCTGATTATTAAAACATCTGGATCAGGCGTAAGGTTCGTTCTGTCATCACTGCCATATTATGTATGCTTTTCAACACTTAACTACTGTAGATACCAAGTAGAGATGTCCAGACCCGATCAGGCTATTGGATGGGATTGGATTTTTTGCTATTTTTCAACTGATCAGTGATTGGCCAACGAACTGCCGAGCCCAGTCCGAACTTTAACACAGCTGAGTCCCATTTAGGGCTGCAATGATTCATCGTTTAAAAAAATGAATTTAATTAGAAAAATACATTAATTTGTATTTTGTTGTTTTGACGATTGGTTGAGTGTTTTTGAGGAGGTGCACACATCCCCGTGAATACCAATTTCACAGACACACGTTCCTTCTCCTCTCGATGACAGAATTCTAATCACAAAACGACAATTTCCGCATTTAATAGCAGATTCTGTTTTTAATAGCCAAATCTGTGAGTCCGTACGTCATTCCATTAACGCGGAAGTCATAGAGCCCTACCCTCCAAACTGATTAGTATGTTTAAGGATAAGATAAAACAACACATGCTCCAAACCGTGTTAGGCCAACCAAATGGTTTTGGATTATGTTAATGAATCATTCTACTCCTACATTGTAGGATGGCAAGTGTCAAACATTGATTAACAAAGCACACTAAGTTTTAGATCAAACCGTAAGACTTGCCTATCCTGTGCCCAGGTTCCTACATGTATGTGGATGTCTCTCAGTATGAGGTTGGGGAGAAGGCCAGATTTCAACTCCCGGTGATGAAGGAGAATGACACCCACTGCATAGACTTCAACTACCAACTCATCAGCCCTGATGGTTCCAGTCCTGGAACCCTCAATGTCCTGGTCAAGGTACAGGAGACACATTGCAATGTTCCTATCACTTATTAGTGATGTATTATGAATAATGTTGTCAATATTCAAACATCAATTATGGTACAGTATGGGGAATGATTTTAAATCACATTTGGCAGTATCTTTTCTTTTTTTTCTTTTTAAACATATGAATGTATTTTAAACAGGTTTTCTTTTCTGTGACCATAGGTTAACAAAGGTCCACTGGCCAATCCTATTTGGAATGTAACTTCCAATACTGGTAACAACTCTAGCACCAATCACATTCCCATCCTCTTAACTATTGATACACTGAGTGAACAATTCCCACTTGTGCCCTAATAGGTAAAGACTGGCTGAAGGCTGAACTCGCCGTCTCTACCTTTTGGCCCAATGAGTACCAGGTAATTTCACTCTAGAACTTATATTTCACTATATTCCCTACAATTCCCACTAGATGACTAAGTCAGTGGTCTGCAACCTGCGGCTCTTCTGCCTCCTTGTTGTGGCTCCCTCAGATTTTTTTTTAACCCCGGACTGAGAAAAGTTTGCATTTTTAAAAAGAGTTAATCATTTAAGAGTTAAATAATTTCCGACTGTCTGTGAGGCTGTGAATGCACACGGGCTGGAAAAGAGACTGGAAGCCTGTGTGTTCAGTTCAGCTTCTCGAGAATACAACCCATTGGGTAAGCTAACCATGAATACTTGCCAAAAGAAACAATAGTTTAATTTCTCATGGACAGATTGCTTTTCTTGTAAAATAAACAGTTTGTGGCTGTATACTGTATTTCTTTAGTGGAAGAGACGGCAAAATGTTACTCTTGATAGTAAAGGATGCAGACTTCTGGACTAAGTCGTAAGTAGGGATGGGCTACTAAAATCTATACGACGATGTATATTGCAGCCTCCCGCAATAACGACATTTGTCACAGTATATAAATAATAGTCATTCTAAAAAGGCGACACAGGCTCCTAACTTGGCTGCTGACGTATTTGGTAACATATTGTGTCATTACCGGTTGTATTATTTTGTCAAAACTATTATTAATCTATTTGCTAATTTACTGTTAATATCTGGTTACTTTCTGTTGTAAAATTGATGTTAAACTGCAATAAACATTTATTATTTTATTGTTTGGATACTTTATATTAGTTTTGGGCGATACTACACATTTGGGTATCGATCCAATACCTGGTATTTACTGGGGCAGTATTGGTCATACCAAAGATGATACTGATACTTCAATTTATCAATATCATTAAATGTTTACATTTCTAATCAGAATTATAATCAGACAAAAACAGGATAGCTGTAACAATATCTATTAAAAATTCAAATGATTCCCTTTTATTATAAACAATATTTTGAGCAAAATAAATTCAAAAGTGAAATATAACCATAAGCAAAAACTACAATTGGCTGTTATTTCCTGGTTTGTAATCATTAACAAATACGATTTTGTGATAATGAAAAAAATCCATCTAATCATTATAGTATCGACCATATATTGTTACTATACTTACCGTTACTGTTATTTGTATTGATCTGCCCACCCCTGTCTACATCCAAGATCACTAGCTTAGTACTTAGCATAGCTTCTTGTATCTTCCTATGGTGTGTAATGTAGCATGTTTAGCTATTCCTCATCCTCCAGTGATAATATGCTTGCAAACAACGAAGTTTATTTGCCGTCATGTAAAGTTAAAGTTAAAGTACCAATGATTGTCACACACACACTAGGTGTGGCGAAATTATTGTAGGCGAGGAAACTCAAACTGTGGTCCACGTGAAGTGAAGTGAAGTGAATTATATTTATATAGCGCTTTTCTCTAGTGACTCAAAGCGCTTTACATAGTGAAACCCAATATCTAAGTTACATTTTAAACTAGTGTGGGTGGCACTGGGAGCAGGTGGGTAAAGTGTCTTGCCCAAGGACACAACGGCAGGGACTAGGATGGCGGAAGCAGGAATCGAACCTGGAACCCTCAAGTTGCTGGCACGGCCACTCTACCAACCGAGCTATGCCGGTACCACTAGATGGAGCCCGCGTTACCACAGTTTGAGAATATATACAAATTTGTGAAGGAGATAGTAGTAACACAGTAATGACTATGATCATTATAGCTCTACAATAGAAAAAGCAATATTGATCATGTATAACAATAATAGTCACCTCTATTATCAACATTACGATTGCTTCAAATGCAACAGTACATACATGAATACTTGGTTTACAAAAGAAAGGAGAGTAACAGGCGGGGAAGAAAGATGAGCAGAATATATTAACCTTTTACTTTGTTATGGTAAAATAGTTAAAGCTTTAGCAATGTGCCGTTAACCTGTTATTTTTGACAGCCTTATTTAAAACACAATTCAATTTTGCATCGTTTTTGAAAAATATGTTTCTCTTTATTTTTCTCGAGCGACCGGGCCTCCCTTTAAGTCTTCTGGTGTCACCTGGGGGAATACCTCTCACACTTTGAAAACTGCTGGCCCAGCCCAGACCCCGATTGATTAATGATTTCATTGAAGTGTCCTATACTTGCATTACTGTCGTGTTGTAGTGTGAACACACGTACATAGCACACAGAGTCAAAAACAAACATGCACACGCTGTGAGGCAGCCTACTGATTTATTTGTGTTGACTGAGGCTCAGGAGGTGACGCTCAGGCAAGAAAGACGTAGTGAGAGGCCATGGGGTGCGCGTGTGTGTGTTGGTGTGTGTGCGAACGGTCAATCATTCTGGACATTGCTCTTGTGTCTATTTATTTTGGATGATGACATGTGGCAACTCGGCGTTAAGAGATTAAAAATATATATTTTATTGTATGTTTGTACAATTTTAAAGGCAATAGTCGGTATGATCTTTTTATGCCAAAATAGTTGTTGGGTGTTGTTGACGTGCATGTGGCGGATGAGTGTCACACAGCCTGATTAATACACACAGCCTGGGGACCCAATAACACGACTGTAAAGCAAAGGCTGGAGGAGTCTTCCAAATGACCCATCTGGTGCGTATTCGCCCTCAGTGACTGTGTGTGGAGATGGCCAGCATAAAAAAAAACATGTGTCAACATGTTCTAATTGAGCCGTATCATTCCTTGCTTGCTGAGGGCTTATTGAGGTTTTTTTTTCCAGGGTTTGAAACAGGTTCTTGGATTTGAGGGAGATATGACGCCACCTTGTCATGTTCAAACATGTTTCTGTGCTAGCACTTATATGCTTGCATGCTAATGAGTTTAGGGAGTGAAAGTACACACCCACACAGCATTGATATATACAGGATATATATATATATAAAACATCTTTATATATACTTATATACGTACAAGACAATACTGTACAAAAGTCTTAGGCCCCAACTAACTTACATTGTTTCAACCAAATGTTTTCACAGACAGTCATTGTGACTCAGTAAGACCGACTCAGTAAATACTAGGACGAGCACAACTAGCATGATGACACACAAAATACAAAACACAGAGGAGATACACGGACCAAGGAAGAGTACATTATGCTTTGGTTAGGGTCTGGATAAGAGGCCAATACAGGAATATTCCTTTACAGAGTGAGTCACTATGGCTTTAATGCAGGGCTATTCAACTGGCGTCCCAGAGGGGAAATGACACCATACCGCCAACCATTCAACCACTTTTTGTGCTGCAAATTCCTAAAAACACTTTGCCAGATCCTTGCATTGACATTTTGCAGACCAAACTTGTCATTTGCATAACTGAGGTGATCCTCAAGTCACCCATTTAGATCTTTTTTTTTTTCATAATGTGATTTGTATAAGGAAGTTGTTGCTGTAGCTTATTTACTTCAGATACAGCCAGAAATCATTTGTTCAACTTCTTTAGTTACACTAGTGGTGTTCCTCAAGATTCAATTTCAGGTCCTCGTTTTTTAAATTACATTTGATTTTATTTACAAGATCACACAGAATATTAATCAGTCTAATAAAATAATACTGTATAGAACAATCACAACTCCTAACCTATCCCAGTCCCACAACATTTTTAATTGCATTCCACAGAGCAATTAAGACAAATACAACACACAAAAAAACTCAAAACAACACAACAGTGTCAATAATACTAATATTACTAACATCGATAACAGTAATTAAAGCAACAAACAAATCACAGCCATTACTAAAAAAAAAACAATAATATTGTCACAATGGCTTACACGTGCATTGCATCTCATTAGCTTGACAACCACAATTAACACACAATGAACAAAAGGTCATATTTTAGGTTAATTTAATCGTAAAAAGATAATCCAAGGTATGACTCATTATTATCCAATCTAAAAATGGTTTGGTCTACTGATAAAATCTCCATAGCTCGTGTACACCAGTCCATATGAGTTGGACTATAAACAATACTTTTTTTTTTTTTTTACATATTATTGTTTTTGTAATGACAAGAATGCATTTATATTCTTTGACACATTGGTACAGACCTCCAACAATACAAGTTTGCATTGTCATTGAGATGTTAATACTTAAGAATGTGATTGCTTCTTTTGTGGTTTTAGATAACAAATTATTTATTCTCTGACATTGTTTGTTCAACTTCTATAGTTATACTAGTGGTGTTCCTCAAGATACTATTTCAGGTCCATTATTTGGGCTATTCAATGGGAGGTTCAACAAAAAACATGTGAGAGACTAACATATTTTTGCATCATGTTCTCAAAATCATAGAGATGATCTTTGACTAGCTTTTTTGCAGAAGATCCTTTAAAATAGCAGAGCGCTCCTGTAACTCTGACAAAATAAATAGACCAAAATCAAATGTCTACTGTTAAGGACGCTGGTCCTCCGGAATATACAAAATAATACTAATAGTGGTGCTCAGCTTTCTGGAAATATGGCCCCCAAAGCTATTGAGTTGTATATCACTGCTTTAAAGGAATGGTCTTTCCCAGGGGTGTCCAAATTACGGCCCGCCAGCTCACGCGATACGTCATGAGTTCGACTAAGTATCGCATCGCGGAGTGCTTCCAGTTTGATCTTAGATAACAGGCGGTCTCTGAAGGCTACATATTTGCTGCCATCATGGGGACAATGTGAGTAAATCAGATCAATAACCCTTGAAAGTCCTTTGAAGTAATAGCACATGATCCAAACAACCTTCCCTAGTCATGGTGCAAAAAAAAAATGCAACACACATGGTCACAAATAACAACTTGCTCACTGAACATTGTGGATATTATGAAAAACGTCCAAACACCATGAACAAATTCAAAAGTTTACCCATTTAAATCCATAAGAGTGCATGATGGGGAAAATGTAAAACACTCTTTCCACACGTATCCATGTTTGGCACATTTTAGCATTTGATTGATTACATAACTTTAAGAAGGTCGTCATGGAAGCAAGCAAGGTAGGAGTCAAACTTTTACATACTCCATCCATCCATCCATTTTCTACCACTTATTCCCATTGGGGTCGCGGGGGGCGCTGGAGCCTATCTCAGCTACAATCGGGCGGAAGGCGGGGTACACCCTGGACAAGTCGCCACCTCATCGCAGGGCACTTTTACATACTGTTAATGTCCAATTATATTCATTATATATCCATTATATCAAATATATATCCATCATATTAATATAATATGTACATTTATTTGGCCCCCTGCCAAATTTATTTTAGTCCAATGCGGCCCCCAAGTCAAAAAGTTTGGACACCCTTGGTCTATCCTATAGAATTATAATGACACCACTATATGTTTGTCATTTTCCTTGAACAAACACACTGTAGTTATTTTCCAAGTTTGTTAATAAGTCAACTTTAGTGGAGGTCTGCATTCCAATTCGTGGTGTTCTCCATATGTGGTCATTAAAGTATTGCTACAACAACATATCTAATTGTAGCCTAAGGCTTTTTACAGTTTCACCATCACTTAAACTTCTCAATGATCTAAGTGATGTTAGAGTTCATGATTTCAAAGTTGTTTGGCTCCTGAGAGTAGCTGAAAGCCCAGACAGCTGTGAACCCGCACCTCCTTAACGGGTCTTTGGCATTGTATTCATTTGTTCATGCCGTAGGAATGTGGTGAAGGTACCAAGTAAGAGTGGATCAATGTCTTGACAGCGAAGCATGGAGGGAAAGAATGATGGTTGCACAGGCAGAATGAATTGGCAGGGGAGGGAAGAACATGTCTCGGGTAACCCGTTCATTGATGCTCTTGCGAGTGATGAATGACAACAACCGGGTAATCCTCTATCTTGTCCTGTTAGCAGCCTCCTCTCATCTGTTCAATTGTGTGCTTGACTTCAAGTAAACATTATAAAAATACATACAAACATGGCATAAAGAAAAGTAGACATGACTATCAGTAAAAATGAGTAGGATTACTTCAGCTGCGTTATCCTATTGCAGTTATCCTACTGCAGTTATCCTAAATTTTGATTTTGACCACCATAGGAAGGCTATAAATAACTAGTGAGCACATTATAGCCTGTATAGGAGACATATTTGGTAACATACAGGTGAAACTCAAAAGTATGTGACAATCCAGCAAAGGTTTGTTCAGTCCAGCAATTAGATTCACAAGGTGAAACTAATAAATGGCATAGGTTCATAACATGCAACTCAAGATATTCTTTTGATATAATTTTGATGATTATGAGTTACAGTTTATGAATTGAAAATCTCAAAATTTGGAGTTTTCAAAAACTGTAACAAATTAAGGCTTGGCATATCTCACTTTGCATGTAATGACTTTATATCACATTAGTTTTACATTTGAAGTTGAATTGCTGACATGAATGGACTTTTGTGCGGTATTCAGAATTTTTCAGTTACCTTCCAACTGAAATTAAAAGACTGCCGTACACCTTAATATTAGGGATGTAACGATTTGTTTTACAATTCAATTCGATATCAGTGGAAGATTCAGGAACGATGTCTTTTTTTTATTTTTTAGAGCGATTCCATCCGAAACGATTCAGTGAGTTGAGGAAGTTCTTAATTTAGTTCTTTGAAAATTATTGCATAAAAAGTACAGTTTATATCTGGTATAAAAACATTATACAATTAATAGTTCTGCTAAGACTAAGATGCAGTGTATGCATTGTCGTTACAATCTACTGTACTATTTTTTGATCAAATCAAATAAAAACGTGTTTTGAATTATCTCTGCCATTTGTATTCAATGGTTTCTTTAAAAGCTAAGACGGAAAATTGTAAATCAAATTTTTTGTGTAAAAATCAGAAATTGTATTTTTAAGCCATATCGCCCAGGGCTACTCCGAATACTCGCTAAATATAAGCTAAGGTCCCTCAGTTGCTCTCTGTTAGACCACAAGCATTTTAGGTGTGTTACAAGCTACACTCTAAAAAAACGGAAACTCTGATCATTGCTCCCGATAAAAAGGTCCCCCTGATCAAGATCAAGAACCTTGGTGCTCTGGGCGCATCTGTTAAAACCAGCCTCAGAAACTTTGGGGTTGTGTTCGATCAGTCGATGTCTTTGGAGGGTCACTGTCGTCAACTGACCAAAAACTGCTTTTATCACCTGAGAAATATTTCTAAAGTGAAAAATGTGTTGTCAAAATACGATCTCGAAATGATCATTCACACGCGGAGACTATTGCAGTTCTCTTTCCAACAAGTCAACACTGAAGAGACTACAGACTGTACAGAATGCGACTGCCAGACTTTGGACCGGTGCACCCAGAACAGCCCACATTACCCCCATTCTAATCCAGTCTTCATTGGCTTCCAGTCAAATTCCGCATTGAGTTTAAGATTTTAGTTCTAACTTTCTGTGCGTTACATGGTGGGATCCCCCAGTACATCACTGATCTGTTGTGCCCCCACACTTCAGGCCAGGGTCTCTTAAATATTCCAAAAAAACATTATAAAACTCACAGAGACCTGGCATTCCAGGCTGTAGCCCCCAGACTATGGAATAACTTGCACCAGTCCCTCCGTGAGCTTGACTGTGTTGACACTTTTAAAAACCATTTCAAGACTTTTCTTTTTAGTAAATATTTTAGTTAATGAACCTTTTAACTATCTTTTTTAATCCACTTTTTATAATTTTTAAGATGTTGCCCTTGTTTTAATTGAATTGTTGTTTTAATTCACCTATGTTTTGTACAACGCTTTGTGATTTTATCTGTGAAAAGCCCTTTATAAATACAATGTACATACTTACACTCAGTCCTGGTATAATGTGTTTTATGAACTGGGGCAACGGCAAAGATGGTGGCACCAAATTTATTTTGTCACTTTGTTCTTACATAACCAATTTAATCGTTTACCCCAATTTTGCTGATCTGACAATATTGCTACATCAATTAGAGATAAAAAGGACTTGCAGTTTTTGAGTAGACATACTGTGTGTCAAATCAGAGCTCACATTGGTCACATAAATGTAGATTGGAGGAAAAGAAACCCAAGAGAATGGAAAAAAAAACTGAGGTAGAATGAGAAGTACATACACGATCAAGCCTTCATTCTCCACCTCACTTGCTGTAGCGTTCTATTAGTTTTTCTTCCAGGCATTTTATGTGTACCAACGGAGATTACTGTGGTCCAGCAGGAAGAAGCATTAATCTCACAGGGTTGTTGGACTGAATATATGAATCCAAACACCCGGCAGGTCGTCATGTTCATACCTGTACCTCACTAGGGGCTCTCTGTGACTTCATCTTGGTGCAACTTTGCTAGCAAATATAAATAATAACCTATTGACCAAAGTTCAAGTACAGTTATGCCTTTTTATGTATGTGTAATTATTTGTTACTATAAAACTACAGCACAGGTTTTCTTTTTTAATCTCTGCACACAAAAGGGTAAACGTATGGCAAAACACACTTTTTTTTTTTGACAAATACTCTGCATTGTCGGATTGACTTTAACATTTTTCAAAATGGTTCGAGAAACATTGACGCCAAGAACCAAGCAACTAATTGCTTTTAAGTCATTTACCGTGTGTCTAATAATAAGACAACTTTTTGGGTCTGGATTAGTTTTTGCCTTGTCTCTCACTTAAAGTGGGAGTGAAGAATGCGTAAAGAATGGTGTTTCCTCGACGTGAAGACCTGACAAGTCCGAAAGAGAAGGAGATAATATTGTATTATCTGCTCACAGAAGCTACCCGGTGGTTGTTTGAACACGCTACAGCAAGTCCTGTATACATTAACTAACCCCTCTCCTTAATGCTTCAGGATTCTCACAGGAATGAGGCAAAATGTCATCCAAACCACTGTATGCTAGAATTTTTTCTTAAGCGCTTTTGAGCACAGCCTCATAGGGGGCGCCACAAATGTGTACAGCAGTAACCTTTGGCGCAGTACCTCAAAAACACCTGTATCTCTAATCCGTGTCGCCCATTGAAATTAATTTAAATCAATTTAATCTGTGCTTACCCTCGCCCACAAAAGGCCACCATTTTAACAGTAAGTGACTTTTAAAAAGAAAAACTCTTTTAGATTAGATGAAATATCGTATGAAAAAAATTAATAGAATTTACTACAAATAACAAAACTTGTTAAAAACAGAAAAAAGTCAACACGCGCTGAAGCACTGGGTAATGACTCGGGTTGTTAGCAATAGGCCGATGCAACCGAACATTTGTTACGTCGGTTACAGTCCCTTCAATCGATAAGATCTTTGGTTCATCGAGTGTAGACACATGAACACTCTGAACTAGAAATCAATTGACGGTTTGTCTTTAAAACCACACGTGAGCCAGGGTTGTCTGTGAATAGAGTCACTTGCTTGTTACGTTAGTTACGTGACCGGAGATGAGAATAGAAAAAAACAAAAACGCAAGAGTCACGGCTGCCCGCAAAATATTTACCCCTAATTTCCACAAGATACGTGATGTCCACACCGCGGACTGACAATATTGTAACATTCCAAGGAATGGAGGCTCAGACAGATTCTCTGGATTTTTTAAAACTTCACAAAATGCAACGTTTTCATACAACGGGCTCAATTATGGCGTCACATTAGTGCCAAAAATCCGAGCGCATAAAAACTGTTATCGCGCGCTGATTCTCCAAGTTGTGCGCGCGCGCGACACCCTTTTGCGCGCGCGTGGTGCCTTTTTGCGCGCGGTGCCTTTCTGTGCATGCGTGGTGCCTTTTTGCGTGCGCACGGTGCCTTTCTGCGCGCGCGTGGTGCCTTTCTGCGCGCGCGCCGTCTCGGTCTGTGCGCTCTCTGTGTACTCCTGGCATATCTCCTCGCGCTGTCATGTTTCTTTTTGGCACTGTGGGGGCGGGTATGCGTAGACGGCCCCCTTCTTTCTGATTGGTCAGGCGAAAAATGCTGAAAAATGCTCAGAGCCAATCAGAAGTATAGCAGGGCGGGTCATCGTCAATATGTATCAAGATTTACGGAGGAAGAAGTGGATAAAAAAATGTTGCGCGCTGATGAAGGTTATTTCATACCACATAAACACAATACAGGGTTATACAAAATGTGACCCAAATAAATAATAAGACAACAAACAACATAATCACATTTTTCAGCCAGAACTGGTCCACCAGCAATAACATCCAACCATAACATTATTTTATATTTTCACTTCTTCTTGAACATTTGTTTTCTAATTTATAGAATTTCTTTTGATTCAGCCATAAAATTAATGAAATAATATTTGAATTTTGTTTTTAAAATGTTAAAAATAGCTTTTAATAATGTATTCTGAAACAGTTTAAAATAATCAGAGAACTGACTAACACTGACCCTACACAACTATGTTGCACAATTAAGTCTTTTTTTTTTTAAAGCGAAAGAGGTAATTTCAACAGGTACAGCATCCTATGTCATATCTACATGTAATAAGATTTGTAACAAGGCAAACCGTTTGTAAATTGGTCGAAAATCGAGCAAGTTATGGTAATTTAATTAGTACATGTACCATTGACATCAATGTAATGATTGAGGCTAGCTGTCCGAGGTAAGATGGCTACAACGTTGCTACGCTGGAGAATGATTGGTCATATGAAAAATGCTCAGAGCCAATCAGAAAGGAGGGGCCGTCTAAGCATACCCGCCCCCAAAGTGCCAAAAAGAAACATGACAGCGCGAGGAGAGATGCCAGGAGTACGCAGAGCGCGCACAGACCGAGACGGCGCGCGCGCAGAAAGGCACCGCGCGCGCGCAAAAAGGCACCACGCGCGCGCAAAAGGGTGTCGCGCTTGGATTTTTGGCACTAGTGTGACGCCATACTCAATCTCCAACAACCTTTTACCCTTACAACACACGTCACTTCCCGTCTTTGTCCCGTAAGTCCTGCCCCTCAGTCAAGCCATTGGCTTCAACCCTTAGGCGTGTGTGACGACACTGACTTGACTTGACTCATGGAAAAAAAAAATTTGACATGTTACATGTTTGCATTTTTACTTTAACATCTTTGGGGATGTATGTTGTGTTTTGAAAAATTTTAAATACCGAGAGCATGGTACTTTTTATAGATTTTTTTTTGTTTTGTTTTTTGAAGATGAATAAATGTGCGTATGGGTGTTCTGATTCATCAGATTATTGTTACTGATCAGTTGTTTGGGAGGGCGTTTGGCCTCTCATCCAAGCGTTTGGCCTCTCATCCAAGCGGTTTTCATCAGTTCATGCTCATAGACTTAGCTTGGACAGATCTAGTCTGAGCGCTTGGTGCCAAGGTCCTAACTAATTATCCTCTAACATAAGTAGTGTATGCACAGGAAGTAATGCTTTTGTTCTATTGTGGTGTAAAAAGAATGTGTCCATCAACAAATGTTAACTATAGGATTTAATCCTTCATACACTAAATTGAATCACATCGAATTGTTCATACACGAAATTGAATTTTTTATGAATCGTTCATACACTAAATTGAATCATATCAAAGCATTCATACACTACATAGAATTTTATTGAATTGTTCATACACTAAATCCAATCGTATCGAATTGTTCATACACTAAATCCAATCGTATCGAATTGTTCATACACTAAATAGAATTTTAGTGAATCATTTGTACACTAAATCCAATCTTATCGAATTGTTCATACACTAAATTGAATTGCATCGAATCATTCATATACTAAATTGAATTTTAATGACTCATACACTAAATCGAATCGTATCAAATTGTTCATGCACTAAATTGAATTTTATTGACTCGTTCATACACTGAATTGAATCACTTCAAATCGTTCATACACTAGATAGAATTGTATTGAATTGTTCATATACTAAATCGTATCAAATCGTTCATACACTAGATAGAATTTTATTGAATCGTTCATACACTAAATTGAATCATATCAAATCGTTCATACATTAATTGAATCGTTCATACACTAAATTGAATCGTTTTGAATTGTTCATACACAATCGAATCGTATCGAATTGTTTATACACTAAATTGAATTTTATTGAATCGTTCATACACTAAATTGAATCGGATCGAATTGTTAATACACTAAATCGAATTGTATCAAATTGTTCATACATTAATTTGAATGTTATTGAATCGTTCGTACACTAAATTTAATCATATCAAATCGTTCATACACTAATTAGTATTTTATTGAATCGTTCATACATTAAAGCGAATCGTATCGAATTGTTCATACACTAAATCAAATCGTATTGAATCGTTTATACACTAAATCAAATCGTTCATATACCAAATTGAATCGTATCAAATTATTCGTACATTAAATTGAATAGTATTGAATTGTTCATACACTAAATTTAATCGTATCGAATTGTTAATACACCAAATTTAATTTTATCGAATTGTTCATACACTAAATCGAATCGTATTGAGTTGTTCATACACTAAATTGAATTTTATTGAATCGTTCATACACTAAATTGAATTGTATCGAATTGAATCGTATCGAATTGTTCATACACTAGTTAGAATTTTATTGAATCGTTCATATACTAAATCGAATCGTATCAAATTGTTCATACACCAAATCGAATCTTATTGAATTGTTCATACACTAAATCGAATCGTTCATACACTAAATCGAATCGTGTTGAATCTTTCATACACTAAATCGAATCGTATCGAATCGTTCACACACTAAATCGAATCGTTCATACACTAAATCGAATCGAATTTTTCATACACTAAATCGAATCATATCAAATTTTTCATACACTAAATTGAATCGTATTGAATTGCTCATACACTAAATAAAATTTTATTGAATCGTTCATACACTAAAACAAATTGTATCGAATTGTTCAAACACTAAATTTGCATCAAATCGTTCTGTTTTATAAATTAATCGTTTTTGAACTGCATCGTAGCCCATGTATGGAGATGTGAATCAAATCGTCCATCACAAAGCGATTTACATCCCTCGTAGTGACTGGTAGTGTACTGCGCAGCAAGTGACGGGGAGGGCTCTGCCTCCTCAAAAATGCTGTGCCCTTCTTTTTGCCTGCAGGCGGGATACAAAATGAACGAATGACGCATTCGTACACGGAGGCATATTTGGCCCCACCTAAAAGTTCGTAAATCAAAAAGTCTGCAAATAAAGGTGTTCGTAAATCGGGGTTGTAAGTTAAGGTACCACTGTACGACTTAGTCTGTGTTTAAAGCTCAATTGCTTTGACTTCTATGTTGTGTAGTAAAAGCCTAACCCTGTTTTTTTTCTCCTCAGGTTATATTTGAAGCGGATATTTCGGACAGGAAAACCGGCTTCATCGTTATAGATGACATTCAGGTGCTCAGCTACCCATGCGGTGAGTCATTAGCATTCCAGCAATTAGTCCTAGTTCGCTGAGTAGGCGCTTATAGCTCTGGCCACTAATTAGACCGAACCGCGGATGGTTTTTGTTGCAGTTGACTGGACAGATAAGTGGTAATGACGAGAAGGTGACTCAAAGATGGGGGGGCGGGGGGGGGGGAAGGGACAAGTTGTAGTAGGTAAACGAGATAACTAAAACAGAAGCAAAGAGTGTGAGATGGGAGAAGAGAGAAACGGGGGGGGGGGCGGGGTCGGAGAGAGCGAAGCGGGAAATGAAACGGTATTAGGTCAGTCATGGAGAGAGGAGATTCTGACCACTCAGCTCTCTTTCTCTTTCAAACAGACCCACACTCACACAACACACACACACACACACGCGCGCGCGCAGTGAACAGTAGCTGTCTTGTCTTGCGCTGACAGCAAAGTGATGAGGGTTGCGATCCTTTTTAAATTCACGTTACGTTCCAAAGCCCTTTCTCTCCTCCGTGTTTCCGCACCGCCAGAGGCCTCTTCCTGAAACTCTGGCGCGTGCGAGTTCATCTGAAGCCCGTGGACAGGCGTCTGGAGGATGCAAACATACCGCAATGAAAGCAATTAAATCCATGTTTGGACGTCCATCTAGTAGCAGCAGTGCCACTTTTTTTTTTAGCCTGGTCTGACTACTGATAGGTTCTATTGATTTTAAGTCATAAAGCTACGATGCATACATCCCAATTAGAAGTTGTCAAAAATGTCTGAGATTAGTTAAGTGACCTGGAAGTGGGTCTGAATGTTAAGAGAGGAGAAACTGAATAGAAAGCGGCAAGTATAACTTCCACAGTGGAAGCATTCATTCTCACAGCTGCATTTGTGGATACACAGGTTTGTGTGTGCGCTTCTTTCACTGCGTGTGTGTTTTCAGCTGCTATCTATGATTGCAATCACATCCCTGGAATAAAAATAGCCACGCTGCCTCTTCGAGGGTCGAGAAGGCTTATTCCATACCTTAGCGTTGTGTTTAAGTGTTGGAAGCTGTGACATTGCGACAGTGATGTTAGCACCCAGTGGCAACGTTTGGATTTAGCTTCATCTGACTCCTCTAAAATCTAATCGTAGTAATGGACAACATATCGCTGCGGGTTACAAAATGTCCGTCCCAAAATAGGGGTTATTCCCATTGAATGCACACGGGTATAAACTGTAATCGGGATGTAACGATAAACGGTATAATGATGAATCGCGGTAAAACTTCCCAAGTATAAATAAATAAAATGATTGTAAAACCGTGATTGATAAGTGAAGTGAAGTATATTTATATAGCCATTTTTCTCTAGTGACTCAAAGCGCTTTACATAGTGAAACCCAATATCTAAGTTACATTTAAACCAGTGTGGGTGGCACTGGGAGCAGGTGGGTAAAGTGTCTTGCCCAAGGACACAACGGCAGTGACTAGGATGGCGGAAGCGGGGATCGAACCTGGAACCCTCAAGTTGCTGGCACGGCTGCTCTACCAACCGAGCTATACCGCTAAACCTACAGACCTAAGCTAGCGCTGGATAACATGCAAACAGGAGACATTAAGATCTTTCTCCATTAAAGCTTTAATGAAAAAACATCATACAGTTTAAAGTAACAGTAATAATTTCTGAAAAAATCGTGCTGCGTGCTATCTGTGCCTTTTAATTAAGAATATTGGTAAATAAAACCCCGGAAGACAAAATAATTTGTCTTCGTGGTGGTCAACCCCTCCAGATCCAATCACAGGATTTAGAGAAAGGAGAGGTGAGCAGAGCCCACGAAGGAGCTTCCTCATTGGCCGACGCGATATATAAGGAAGCGTGTGCACGGTGCGAATATTGGTCCAGCGTATTCAAGTTGGGAAGGACATTGAGGGCCAGTCTTGGACTAACTTTTGACGTGCAAGATCGATACTCAAAGCAAAAAAACGGACGTGACGCACACAACACAAGTTTTTTTCTTTATCATTGGAAAAAACACTAAAACTTTTACAAATTGAAACGGTTGAAGATAAACATATACAAACACTCAACTAAAAATAATATGGCTCTTAAGTGGCCAGAAAAATATTAATATATAACATATTTCTTCTTCCAAGAAATTATATTGTGTGGCTATTTAAATTGTTTTATTCTTTTCAAATAAAGCTTGGTCATAAGTGTGTACAAGTACTTTTTGAGCACAGTCAACAATGCCATGATGATAACCGTGGTAATTTTGGTCACCAAAACCCTGACATTACATTTTTCATAACGTTCCATCCCTACTATAAACGTTACCACCAGGTGCATATTCCTATAAATCTGTTTATTTTCTTCAGATAAATCCCCTCATTTCCTGCGTCTTGGGGATGTGGAGGTGAACGCTGGTCAGAACGCCACTTTTCAGTGCATCGCCACCGGACGAGATACATCCAACAATAAACTCTGGCTCCAGGTAAAGACACACACACACACACTAAAGTGCTTGAAACATCCGTACAGTGACTTAACACACCCAATGTATTGAAACAAAATGTATTGCCTCTTAAAGGGGAACTGCACTTTTTGTGGAATCACCCAATCCTTATGTAAAACAAGTACATGCGTTTTCTTTTTTTCATGCATTCTAACTTGTAAATAAACGCTAGCAAAAGTCAGCTACAGATAATGGGTAATGAGAGTCATGGCGTTATTGCGTCTATTGCGGCCATTAAGCCCTCTAAAAACATCCGAACACTGCCAACAATACTCCATTTACATGTCGTGACCTGAACATTAACCAAGTGTTAGCGATATTGTTGTTATAAGCCCTAACGTTAAAAGACTACTTTAGCGCGCAGTGATTACAGAGAGCTGTAACTATCTTATGCTGACATATTGAGCCGGTGAGCTGGTGCATCGCCTCTGAGTTGGTGAAATTTAATTCTAGATTATAAGCCATGCCTCTCATTTGTATAATAGAATGTTGCTGCCATAAACCGAGAAGTTGGTCAATTTTGACATCCAACTCTTGAGAAAGACACTAAAAGACGCTTGTTTGTAGCACCTTTTTTTTTAACCTGCATGAGAATTTTGGTTAATTCTTATGAGTAATCTAAACAGTGAGAGCAGACATTGTACAATAAGTGATTGTTTTAGTATATTGTAGTTTGTATTTCTTGTCCAGCACTTAGCAATACTGCTACATGATTGTTTCACTAAAGCTGGATCTGCTTGTCACTCAGCTTCTCATCCTCCTTATATTCAGGTTAACAAATATAAGGTTCTGGATCATAATATGTCCCAAAGTATCCTTTGTTGTCTCTAATGAAAGTCTGCCATGATTACTAGTGTTGTTGTTAAGGAAAAGCAAATGTTGTGATGCATCTGTAAAATGAATGTGCGGCTGAATGCTTAAAATGATCAAAATGTGTAAATATGTTATTATAAATGTGTCTGTTTATACATTACAAATATACTTACAGGGTGTATATAAAACGTTGTTTGCTGACTTTCGCTAGCGTTTTTAAAATGCATAAAAAAAGAAAACGTACACGTTCTTGTCTCACATAAGGATTGTGAATGATAGACAAAATTGGAAAAAGTGAAGTTCCCCTTGAAACCTGGCAGATGAATGCACCCATGTTAGTTGATAGGTATTGTATATGAATGAAAAGCATTCACTAGTTATTCACCATAAACACGTTATATTACACGTACTGAATATACCAGGTAAAACCACACATACACACACCCCATACATTCTGGCAGCTAACACGATTAACAGTTTAATAGCTGCTGATTTCATTACAGCTCTATTGTAGTCATGACCTTCAAACCTGCTGTCAGTGAGATACGATAGATAAAAGTGTGTGTGTGTGTGTGTGTGTGTGTGTGTGTGTGTGTGTGTGTGTGTGTGTGTGTGTGTGTGTGTGTGTGTGTGTGTGTGTGTGTGTGTGTGTGTGTGTGTGTGTGTGTGTGTGTGTGTGTGTGTGTGTGTGTGTGTGTGTGTGTGTGTGTGTGTGTGTGTGTGTGTGTGTGTGTGTGTGTGCGCGTGTGTGCGCGCGCGCTGTAGACCTTAAGCAAGACAGTTAACCCCCCCTTCTACGTCTGTTCAACAGAGGAGAAACGGAGAAGATATTCCCGTGTCTCAGAGGAAAAACATCAACCATCGGCGATTCTCCGCCTCATTCCATCTCAACCAAGTCACTAACCAGGATCAAGATCTGTATCGCTGCGTCACCCAGTCTGAGCGCGGCTCCGGGGTGTCCAACTTTGCCGGCCTTATTGTCAGAGGTGAGGGCTTGCTGAAAATGTATGTTTGCAGTCTGAAATCATACAGACAAAACCTAATTTTCGTTTGCGGCGAACTCTGGATGATTAGGCTTTGAAAGGGAATCTGAAATAAGATGAGACAACAGGGCGAAATAGGCAATATAATCGATAAAAAGGTAGAGTAGGAAGGGGATTCATATGGCCCCATTTCTTGTGTTGAACATCTTAAAATGTGTTTGGTGGCAATTCCAATTTTGACCACAGCGTCAGTTGCTATGTAGAGTGGCACTTTCCATCATTTTCAGCAGACAGCATTGTAAGATGATTCACTCCCTACCTTCCTCTCACGCGAGATCCACCCAGGAAATGGGCTACATGAATCCCTTCCCTACCGTGGGTCAATTATGTGTTGATTGTTGAGTGCCATATCCGGGTCAGAGATTTGATCCTGCCCCAAAGTATGGAGTTCAAGTACACTATATTGCCAAAAGTATTTGGCCACCTGCCTTGACTCACATATGAACTTGAAGTGCCATCCCATTCCTAACCCATAGGGTTCAATATGATGTCGGTCCACCTTTTGCAGCTATTACAGCTTCAACTCTTTTAGGAAGGCTGTCCACAAGGCTACGGAGTGTGTTTATAGGAATTTTCTACCATTCTTCCAAAAGCGCATTGGTGAGGTCACACACTGATGTTGGTCGAGAAGGCCTGGCTCTCAGTCTTCGTTCTAATTCATCCCAAAGGTGTTCTATCGGGTTCAGGTCAAGACTCTGTGCAGGCCACTCAAGTTCATCCACACCAGACTCTGTCATCCATGTCTTTATGGACCTTGCTTTGTGCACTGGTGCACAGTCATGTTGGAAGAGGAAGGGGCCCGCTCCAAACTGTTCCCACAAGGTTGAGAGCATAGAATTGTCTAACATGTTTTGGTATCCTGGAGCATTCAAAGTTCCTTTCACTGGAACTAGGGGGCCAAGCCCAACTCCTGAAAAACAACCCCACACCATAATTCCTCTTCCACCAAATTTCACACTTGGCACAATGTAGTCTGAAATGTACCGTTCTCCTGGCAACCTCCAAACCCAGACTCGTCCATCAGATTGCCAGATGGAAAAGCGTGAGTCATCACTCCAGAGAACGCGTCTCCACTGCAATGGAGTCCAGTGGCGACGTGCTTTACACCACTGCATCCCACGCTTTGCACTGGACTTGCCGATGTATGGCTTAGGTGCTCGGCCATGGAAACCCATTCCATGAAGCGCTCTGCGTACTGTACGTGGGCTAATTGGAAGGTCACATGAAGTTTGGAGCTCTGTAGCAACTGACTGTGAAGAAAGTTGGCGACCTCTTTCCACTATGCGCTTCAGCATCCGCTGACCCTCTCTGTCAGTTTATGTGGCATACCACTTTGTGGCTGTGTTGCTGTTGTTCCCAAACTCTTCCATTTTATTATAATAAAGCCGACAGTTGACTTTGGAATATTTAGGAGCGACGAAATATCACGACTAGATTTGGTGCACAGGTTGCATCCTATGACAGTTCCATGCTGAAAATCACTGAGCCCCTGAGAGCGGCCCATTCTTTCACAAATGTTTGTAGAAACGGTCTCCTTGCCTAAGTGCTAGATTTTTTTACACCTGAAGCCGGGCCAAGTGATTAGGACACCTGATTCTGATCATTTGGATGGGTGGCCAAATACTTTTGGCAATATAGTGTATCTTGCGTCATTTTGGCTAGCCTATGAACATGAACTAGTGAAGACTGCTCAACCAAAAAGTCCAGTTGTGATGGAGTGAATGCCCTGAGAATACAATGATCTGGATGCATGAGAACATCCGGAGACATATCTTGGGTCTTGTTCAGAAATGAGGGAAAGAGGGCTGGTGAGATCAACCGGCGGATTGGTGCAACTTCTACGGTGATGTGGCGTCTGTATCGATTCTTAAAGTGAGCTGAGCCGAAAAGATTAATAAACCAGTTGATCAACATTCCTACCCTAACCTATTTTTATGAGCTTTAAGTACTGACTGAAAGGAGATCGCGAGTATGAGTTTTCTCTGTACGGTGGCTGGGGTCTCATTTAAAGGCAGGTTGATAAGCTCCGTCATCCAGGAAGAACTCCTCCACATTGAGAGGAGCCGGATGAGGTGGCTTGGGCATTTTGGCAGAAGACCACTCAGAAACCCTCCCTGGGGAGGACACGTCCGAGCGGCAAAAAGGCTTCAGGGGAGATCCAAGGCATGTTGGCGAGATTGTGTCTCAACTGGCCTGGGAAGTTCTCAGGATCCCCCCAGGAGGAGCTGGACATAGTAGCCAGAGAGAGCCTGGTTTCTCTGCTGAGGCTTATTGCCCTAAGGCTAAGCCAATGCTTCTCAATTATTTTCTGTCACGCCCTGCCCCCTCAGAAGAAGTAAACATCCCCTCCACCTGCCCTCACCCCACCCCCAAACCCCCCTCTTGCCACAACTATAATCAGGATCATTTAGCTATGAAACACCTCTACCTACCATTGTATTTTTAACATTAAAGGAAACAAAAAATAAAAATATAGATCACCTTACATTATTTTTTAGTCTAAAAGAAAACATTTTAAGTGCATACATTTGCCTAAAATAAGAAATGTTTTATCTTTATTTAAAACAATTTATTTCGACTGACTTGAACCATTTGATACTGAAAAATACATGTTTTTATCAAAATGAGGAAGTCCGGAATAATGGCTACAAATAGCACATTTGAGAAGAACTAAGTCGACCATGGATAAGCAGAAAATTAAGGATACATGACTGTAATACTTGCAACTAGTGATGGGTAAATGATGCCTTAGTGAGTGTATGGCACACTCACTAGCTGTATTGACACTGCACTAATGCAGTGTTTTGAATAGGTACCATATTTTTCGGAGTATAAGTCGCACCTGCCGAAAATGCACAATAAAAAAGGAAAAAAACATATAAGTCGCACTGGAGCCCGGCCAAACTATGAAAAAAACTGCGACTTATAGTCCGAAAAATACGGTATGCGGAAAGGAACTCTGATCAGGGAGCCAAATAGTGAACAGGCACCCTATTTTGATCAATACGTCGGAATGTTTCCTTTTTCTTGGCTCCATTCAGATCAATGGAGACGGAAACTCCTTCTACGACTTTATTTTGGACAAACTGTCACTTGTGAGTCGAAAGAAGCACTTCCTGATAAACACAGTTTGTCACGTTTTTTTTTTCTTTTCTTAAAGTGACACACATCGATGCTTCAGTATACTTTGACCCATCACTACTTGTAATGAGTCCAGGTGCTGGTAAAGCAGTAGATTAGTTTACAGTATCAGGAGCTGAGAGACAATTAAATCGACACAAGAGTTCAGAACATTCAAATACTCTCCCATCCCAATAAAAAAAGAAAAGTCCAATTTAGCCGCTTGTAACCTACCAATTCCTGCAGATACTGTATGTGAATGTTAAACATTCCAAAACAAAATTGGGCAAAACTTAATGAAAATATATGAACACTTAGTCATCAAGATGAAATTAAAGGGGAAAAAAATGGTGAATGCCAAATGTGATAACTCTCGCAAACTTAATACGCTAAATCTGCCTATAAGACATTTCTCAACTTATTTCCTTACATGTCACATGAAACTGTCATAGAACCAATATAAGACACTGTGTGTGTGTGTGTGTGTGTGTGTGTGTGTGTGTGTGTGTGTGTGTGTGTGTGTGTGTGTGTGTGTGTGTGTGTGTGTGTGTGTGTGTGTGTGTGTGTGTGTGTGTGTGTGTGTGTGTGTGTGTGTGTGTGTACTTCATCTGTCATGTGCAGTTGACATGTGGTTAATAAGGTGTCACCAATGTGTGTTTGTGATGAGATTCTTTATTCATTCACATTGAATAGCTCACATATTCAAATCATCTCCCAGGGAGAGAGAGAGAGAGACACTCAGGGTAAAGGCGAGTGAGATTCTGAAAAGAATGATACGAGAGTGACAGAAAGGCGGGTGGTGGGTAGAATAGACATAGAGAGCGGGTGAGGAAAATGTTACATGTAAATAGTCAGCTCATTATCCAGAGAATACACCCATATCAGACTCCGCACAATGTGTGAATATGTAAACAGAGGAACGGTCTCATATTTATTCTTCTGCATATCATTTGGAAGCGAAGGAAGAAATGTGAAACCGACACCGAAGCGAACACTTTGAATATAAACTGGCGAACCTTACTCTCTCCAGGCCATTTGCACTGCGTTGGGCATAAACGCCCCCCAGCCCCGCTCTCCTGACGCTCTCACTAAGCATTCATGCTTTAACCCATTTGTTGGTCCCATCACTTGTAAACTGCTCAGGGTTTCCCCGACATGTAATTAATCATGACGCGACGCCACGGCAAAATAAAAGCCTCCACAACTTACAAATAAGGGTCTAAGTTAAAAAAAAAAATCATGTGAATGTGTATGCATGTTTGTGTGTGTGTATATTATCCATCTATCCATTTTCTACCGCTTTTCCTTTTTCGGGGTCGCGGGGGGTGCTGGAGCCTATCTCAGCTGCATTCGGGCAGAAGGCGGGGTACACCCTGGACAAGTCGCCACCTCATCGCAGGGCCAACACAGATAGACAGACAACATTCACACTCGCATTCACACACTCGGGCCAATTTAGTGTTGCCAATCAGCCTATCCCCAGGTGCATGTCATACATATATATATATATATATATATATATATATATATTATACGTGATTCTCAGCGGTCTTGAATTGTGACCTCTGCCAGAGCGTTTTTTTCTCGTTTAATTCCGTTGTTCCGCATAGATATGGATAATTTTACAATTCTGTAAGTGACGTTCTCTTTGTAAAATCCAGCATCTTTTAACTTTTACTGGAGACTGTACTTGTGTTTAGAGAGTAGCTGAAAATGAGCTTTCCCTTCTTGAAAGACGGGCAGCAGCTACTGGCATACGGCCTGTGTTACATTGTACAATAAACAGCAACAATGGAAAAATATATGTTAGTAGTAATTCCTTAAACACTGATTTATTTTAATGTATTTTGTTAGCCATTTTAGAGAAAATAAATGCATCATTGTCAATTATGCAAATTGTATGCCGTCATATAGACCATGCCCCTTAGCCAAGCGGGACACCTTACTGCTGTACTCCTGCAATTTCCCTGACTTTATGGACTAATTCCAGTCTTATTTCAAGCAAAAAGGGACATATGATGATTTGAATCTATATTTACAAGACTTCCTTGTTGTCTGAATAGTATGTATTCGATATTCTTTGGTGTACATTTGTATATAAAATTTGGCTATTTCACTGTGGGAGTACTTTTGGTCTTTATTGGACATGGAAAAATGTTGTTTTCCCACAAAAAATGGCAATTTAGACTGATTTATTTCCCGTTTTCCCGAGTTCCATATCCTGTTTTCTTTAATAATATGTGAAAGCAGTAAAAAAAATAAATAGGTGTTCCTGTCACAGCAGGAGACAGTTGTCCAATCATGAATGCCACCAGTGTGGATGAGGAAAATACACCAAGAGCTCTGCAGACCCTATTTAAGTGCATTGTATGCTTCAAATCAAGGTGTTTTTCCAATATGTGAAAGATGTTTTCTCAGCGCTGTGGGATATAGGCATAAAATGAATATTAATCCCTTCTGAATGTGAAAAAAAGTATCATCACAATGAAGGAATGATGGCAGCTCGCATGAATGTGCAAGGGGAGCCACTTCATGTTTATTTATTAGAACTATCAAGATGAGAAGCGGAGGGAAATCAAAGAAATATTGAACATATATATATTTATATTATACCTCTCTAAAAATATGCATGGATTTTAATATGTATGCAGGACAGTATACAGTATGGACGAAACTAAGCTGCATTACTGCTGTGCTTATTACTCTTGGCTTTTTTTGCATATAAATATTCATCCAATATTTAAATGTATATCCCGTTGTGAAATCAGCGGAAGGAATTGAAATGTGTCCATGCTAATCTGATAAAACACAAGAAAAAAAATGCAGGTGCATTCCCAGATATGACTTGGATGCATAAAACATGTTCTGCAGGGGGACATTGATCCGGGATTCATTTTCCAAGGCTGAAAGTGGTCCACCGGGTGATGTGAGATTGCCTGCAAGCAGGTACATGCGGGCCCAGTCCATTGATATTTATGTAGATGACAGAGATGTGCCATTAACGCACCCCCCTGTGTGTGCTGGGCCTGTCAAGATCAGAGCAGAGAAGACATTTTTTACAAGCACAAGTGCGTGATGTGAGACTTGACTTGGGATTGCTAGATCACGCTTGGAGATGTTTTTCTCCTTCACAGGCGGGAAGAATGACAAACATGTTGACAGGCTTCTATCTATTCATCGATTATTTGTTTTCATTTGGCTACAAAATGCCTATTATTATGCATTGCTTGCTTTGTCCCCGAAAATACAAACAGTGCTTCTTTGACTGACTATTCTAATTTTGGAAATCTTTTGGATTATTAAAAGTGAGACAATTGTAAATTTGACTGAGGGGTACAAAGGATTAGGCTGTTAGAAATAAAATACAATTGCAATGCGAATAACAAAAATATATGACAAAATTATACTGTTTAAAGGGGAACATTATCACCAGACCTATGTAAGCGTCAATATATACCTTGATGTTGCAGAAAAAAGACCATATATTTTTTTAACCGATTTCCGAACTATAAATGGGTGAATTTTGGCGAATTAAACGCCTTTCTATTATTCGCTCTCGGAGCTGAAATCCGAGTCTGAATCCGAGCTAATGTCGCTATACCTTGCTGTTCTATTCGCCATGTTTGTTTGTGTTGGCATCACTGTGTGACGTCACAGGAAAATGGACGGGTGTATATAACGATGGTTAAAATCAGGCACTTTGAAGCTTTTTTTAGGGATATTGTGTGATGGGTAAAATTTTGAAAAAAACTTCGAAAAATAAAATAAGCCACTGGGAACTGATTTTTAATGGTTTTAACCCTTCTGAAATGGTGATAATGTTCCCCTTTAAAGAAAAATTTTGTATACTATGACAATATATCTGAATACATTTTTGGTCAAAAAGTCGGACAAAGGCACACTGTTGCGATAAAAGTCGTAATATACAAAATAATAATATAAATAATAAGAATATTGTATATTCTAGTTTTAAAAAAGTCACAGTGTAAATTCATGCTGTTATGAAACTAAAGTCGTATTTAATATAGTTGTTAGTTTTGTAAATACATGAAGTTATACTGGAACATACTCATAAAAGTTGTTGTGTTACAGGAAAAAGACAATTTCCGACAAGAAAAATTACGGAATGTTTGGAGAATGAAACTGTAAATGTATGCAAAAAAAGGTTCTGTTGCTACAAGATACAGTTGGAATGCTTTGAGGAAAAAGTTGGGATTTTATGAGGATGAAACTAATTTTGTGCAAAAAAAGTTTCTGTTGCTACAACAAAAACTAGTAATGCTACGAGGAAAAAGTAAATGTTATGTGAATCGAAACTAATTTTATGTGAAAAAAGGTTATGTCGCAACAAGAAAAGTTGGAATGCTACGAGAATAAATGCGTCCTTTTATATGAAAAAAGGTCCTCTTACAAGACAAAGTTGGACTACTACAAGGAAAAAGTCAAAATGTTACAAGAATGAAACTGTAATTTTATGCAAAAAAAGAAAGGTTCAGTTGCTTCATCAAAAAGTAGTAATACTGTGAGGAAAAAGTTGGAATGTTGCAAAAAAAACCTGTAATTTTAATGCGAAAAAAGGTCCTCTTACAAGAAAAAGCTGGACTACCACAAGGAAAAATTTAGACTGTTATGAAAATGAAACAGTCTAAATTTTTCCTTGTAGTAGTCCAAAAGGTTGAAGCAACTGAACCTTTTTGCATAAAATTACAGTTATGAAAATGAAACTGTAATTTTATGCAAAAAGGTTCAGTTGCTTCAACAAAAAGTAGTGCTCTGATAAAAAAGTCAAAATGTTGCGAAAAAAGGTTGTTGCTACAAGAAAAATGTAGTATGCTACAAGGAAAAAGTCAAATTGGTATAAGGACTAAAACTGTTATTTAATGCAAAAAAGGTTATGTTGCTACAAGAAAAAGTTGTAATACTAAGATAAAAAAGGTGGAATACTACAAGAATAAAACTGATTTTATGCAAAAAAAAAAAAAGTTCTGTTGCTACAAGAAAAAATTAGAATACTACGAGGAAAAAAAATAATTTTGTGCGAAAAAAGGTTTTGTTGCTACTTGGCAGTTTATCTCTTTAAACCTAAAGGTTTTATTTTTAGTGTAGCTCCTAATACTCCTGTGAAGACATTGATGCTACCCGTAGTTCCTCATTTTATTGTCTTATATATATTTTTTACAATATTGCCTTAAAACTTTTGATTGAAGTGTATCAACGTGTGTGTGTGTGTGTGTGTGTGTGTGTGTGTGTGTGTGTGTGTGTGTGTGTGTGTGTGTGTGTGTGTGTGTGTGTGTGTGTGTGTGTGTGTGTGTGTGTGTGTGTGTGTGTGTGTGTGTGTGATACCAACTAATAATAAAGTATAAAGTAATATGTCAGTAGATAGCGTCAGTGTTTGTCAGTAGATGTTTGGTGGGAATGCAGCTCAGAAAGTCTTGCCCTCTGGTCCCCACAGTGACAGAGCACATCATCATGACACACACACACATGCAAACACACACACACATGCAAACACACGTACACACTTACCGCAATGCCAGCTTGCATTATAGACAACCCATGGCCTAAAAAGATCCCGCAATATTACTGTCACACACACACACACACACACACACACACACACACACACACACACACACACACACACACACACACACACACACACACACGCGTGCACACAAACACGCTTGAATCCATACGACTGTGTTAAACCTGTAATGGAACACTTCTGAAATGTTGTTTTTACTCGCTTCATCTTAAAGGTACTTACTCGTCCAAGTGATAGTGACAGCTGGAGCTCCAGGTGCTTCCAAAGTGGAGAGAATCTTGATAGTGGCGCAAAACACTGCCTCACGCACGTACGTCCTGGCTTGTTGTGCAGGTCAAATGTCCTCCAGGGCTTCCATAGCGATGTCAGCTGTGCTTTGTGGAAAACTAAACTTTATTGACAAGGTTGCTGACGTTGGACGGCGATGCCTACTGGGCTTTGGTCACCAACACTATTTGTTTTTTATTTTCTCCGTAAGTCTTGCCCTTCCTTTGCCCTTAATTTCTTCTCGCATTTCTTTTTCTCATTCAGTTTACTTTTTTCTTTGCAATTTGTCGCTCTTTTTTTGCTGATTACTTTCTTTTTCTAATATTTCCTTTTTTCTTTCAAATTCTGTAAAGGGAATGCAGTTGGTAAATCATAAGAAAAGGAAAGGAATAAGGAATTAAGTAACACTAATTGAAGAAATAAGAGTTAGGGAAGTACGAATCAGTGACAAAGGGGGCCATAATTTACATGTAAAGGATAGAGAAGAAAAGACTGACCACAGTAGGAAGGGGATTTATATGGCCCTATTTGTCACGTTTTACCTGACACATGAAACATGACAGATTTGGGGTGTGCACTATCCACTTTAGCCACCAGTTAGCAGTAGAATGTTGAATATCTTAAAGGCAATTCCCACTTTGGCCACAGCATCAGTTGCTATTTTAGAGTGGCACTTTCCATAATTTTCAGCAGACAGCATTGTAAAATGATTTAGGCCCCCCCCCCCCTTACTTTCAGATGAGATCCACCCTGGAATAACGCCACATGAATCCCTTCCCTACTGTACTTGCCAGTGTCTTTTCTTTCTCTTCGACAATCACAGAATTATCCCTGTTTTGTGTCATAATTAACCCATACAGTTGATCTGGGTTAGTTTTTGCCTCATCTTGCACTTAAAGCCTGAGTGAAGAACGCACTGCCGACCTGATAAGTAAGAGAGAGAAAGAGATGATACAGTATTATCTGCTCGCAGATGCTACCTGTTGTTTAAGCGCACTGCATGTACAGTAGTCCTGGATAGTACCGCTCCTTAATGCTTCAGTCACATGCAGGATTCTCACAGGAATTAGGTAGAAATGCAACATTACCCACCGTAAAGTCGGGAAGGGATTCATATGGCCCCATACCTGGGTGGATCTCACGTGAGAGGAAGGTGGGGGGTGAATTATTTGGCAATGCAGTCTGCTGAAAATGCAACTGGCGCTGTAGTCAAAGTTGGAATAGCCACAAAACACATTTTAAGATATTCAACACTCTACTGCCGTCTGGCACCTGAAGTGGATAGTGCAACCCCCCTATTCGTCACGTTTCATGTGTCAGTTAAACTGTGACCAATGAGGCCATATGAATCCCCTTCCTACTGTATATGACTTTTTTTATGAGTGGGCCTTTTTGGATCCCCAAGACCTTTTAGCGTGTGCTTTTTCATTGCTCAAATTATAATAATTAATCAAATATTGATCTGTTTAAGAGTCCAATTACTTCACCTCAAATATTCCACTTTGAAATATTTTTTTGCGAAAATATTGCATTTTTGTGGAGGGTTTTTGCCGTAAAAACTTTTTTTGCCAAAAAAAGCATAAAACATTAAAAAAAAACACTTTATATCAACAGATAGATCTGAAGGTGGTCTAAAAATTTAATTGTTGAAAGTTAAAAAAAACAAAATAATATTTACATATAAGAATATATATATCTTACTTTTGAAACTTTCATGATGGGTTCCCCGGTACCTTTAACATTCATCAACCTTGAGGGGTTAAGCAAAACATTTTACGTATTGTGTTGTTTTTAAAAGGGAATAATTTAAATATTCAACAGGCTGTCGGCTAAATTTGTCACGTTTCATGTGTCAGGCAAACCGCGACCAATGGAGCCATATGAACGCTCCTCATACTCTAGAGGACTTATTTTTAACATTTATTAGTGGGCCGTTTTGGATCCGCAAGACCTTTTAGCGTGCTGTTGTTTTTTAAACTTCATTGCTAAAATAACAATGAATCAAAATTAATGTTATCAATTTTTGTCCTATTTAAAAGTCCAATTACTTAAACTCAAATATTCCTTTTTCAAAATTTTTGGGGGGGAATATTGCATATTTTCGGGTTTTTCCCCACATTAAAACATGGTTTTCTTTGACAAAAAAGGTATAAAACATTAAAAATAACACTTTATATCCATCCATCCATCCTCCTATTTTCTACCGCTTATTCCCTTCGGGGTCGCGGGGGGCGCTGGAGCCTATCTCAGCTACAATTGGGCGGAAGGCGGGGTACACCCGGGACAAGTCGCCACCTCATCGCAGGGCCAACACAGATAGACAGACAACATTCACACTCACATTCACACACTAGGGACCATTTAGTGTTGCCAATCAACTTATCCCCAGGTGCATGTCTTTGGAGGTGGGAGGAAGCCGGAGTACCCGGAGGGAACCCACGCAGTCACGGGGAGAACATGCAAACTCCACACAGAAAGATCCCGAGCCCGGGATTGAACCCTAGACTACTCAGGACCTTTGTATTGTGAGGCAGATGCACTAACCCCTCTTCCACCGTGCTGCCCACACTTTATATCAACAGATAAATTTAATGGTGGTCTAGAGATTTAAGTGTTGTGTTGAATCTTTTAAAACTTTTATGACGGAGACCATTTCGGTTCCCCGGTACCTTTAACATAGATCAACTTTGACGGGAGCCATAATGGTTAAACAAAAACAAATCTACATATTGTGTTGGTTTTAGAAAGGAAAAATTTGATATTCAACCCTCTACTGCCGTATGCCGGCTAAAGTGGCTAGTGCACCCCCCCCCCCCCCCCCATCCCCCCCAATTTGTCACGTTTCGTGTGTCAGGTAAACCGTAACAAATGGGGCCATACGAATCCCCTTCCCACTCTTCATGACATTATGCCAGTGTTTTACTTATTTCCATTTCCATGTGACCCTAAAAAGGGACTCGCACTCAATTAATAATAGAAAAGACGATGACAACAACAAATCCGTCTCATCACAACACTATTGATGATTTTCTAGGTTTTTAGGTCAACTGTACAAATGTCAAAAAAAACAAGAAAGCCTACTTTCAGCACTGTTTTCTCCGGAGTCCCATGATGACCCACTTACATGCGTTTTATTTTGATGTTGATTATTTATGTTTAAGATATTCCCCATGTTTATAAGGAACAAACAATTCAGATAAACACACACGCTGCCAGAAGACGAAAGGGCGCTTAGTTTTTATTTATTTTCCAATCATCATGTTGCTTTTATTTGACGCCGTCGCTAGCTGACACGTTGTTGACGTCACCGCTTTTTCTGAAGCCATTTCAACATTCATTATCGGGATTCAAGCCTGCGCACTGTCAAGCTACAGTGTTTCATGTGTTGCCGAAAAAGACACATTTCTCCCTGACAAGCCGCACACTCAAAGGCACTACGATGCAAACAAACATGGAGACAGAAAAAGCGATGGCAGTGCACAATGTTATTAAAAGTAGTGCTGCAACAATAAACCCACGCGCACACAATTTAGATACGACTTTCTCATGATAAGGCTGCAGAACATCACATTTTTCTGTGCTTATAATGAAAGTAAAGACATTGGGGGAGACCGATGGAATCTATTTGATTTACAGAGGACGAAATGCATGTGTGTCTGCGGGTCTTTATTACAGTAAATATTTCTGTGGGTTTGTCTTTATCGTACATTGAATGGATTTCATATTAGCCATGAACCAACACATCCATTCAATAAGAGTAATAATTGTATAAAATGATAAATACCTATCTGAAATGTTGCATGATTTTGGAATTGTTACATGACATTAGATCAGTACACATTCAGCACAAATTGAATTTTTTTTTTTTTTTGTAGGTTAGTGTTTTATACATTGTGCTTCTGAGTTACCGGTAATATTGCCGATCCATTTGATTTCTTTGTTAAATTGTTATTTTTATTTTATTTTTCAGGATCAAATGGTTTAAGTCGGTCAATAAATGTTTTTACTGTACTTTCCGGACTATAGAGCACACTGGGATATAAGCCACACCCACCAAAAATTTTAAAGGATTTTTTTCCCCCATATATTAGCCAGACTGGACTATTAGCTGCATATATATATATATATATATACCGTATTGTTCGGACTATAAGTCGCAGTTTTTTTCAAAGTTTGGCCGCGGGTGCGACTTATACTCAGGGGCGACTTATGTGTGAAATTATTAACACATTACCGTAAAATATCAAATAATATTATTTAGCTCATTCACGTAAGAGACTAGACGTATAAGATTTCATGGGATTTAGCGATTAGGATTGACAGATTGTTTGGTAAACGTATAGCATGTTCTATATGTTATAGTTATTTGAATGACTCTTACCATAATATGTTACGTTAACATACCAGGCATGTTCTCAGTTGGTTATTTATGCCTCATATAACGTACACTTATTCAGCCTGTTGTTCACTATTCTTTATTTATTTTACATTTACTTTCAAATGTCTATTCTTGGTGTTGGGTTTTATCAAATACATTTCCCCCAAAAATGCGACTTATATATGTTTTTTTCCTTCTTTATTATGCATTTTCGGCCGGTGCGACTTATACTCCGAAAAATACGGTGTGTATATATACTCCGAAAAATACGGTATATATATATATATACGTTGTGAAATGAGTTATTTACACAGAAAGATTTTGTAAATATTTAATTAGATGCCTTATTTGTTACAAAACGATGTCTGTAACACGGCAGTAAAAGGGCTGATCAAACAAAACAGAAGTCATCGTCATGGATCCACTAGCTGCGGAAGCTAGCTCTCCAATCAGCTAAACAGACTCAATAACTCCACGGTGATGTTTTGATAAATTTACTGAGGAATTTGTTAAACTGAAACAATACAAAAAGAATGTCATTGTGAGTTAATAATACTAATACAGACACTCTTAAACGTCTTAGCACAGTAGCTAATGCTAACGACGCTAGCTTTGTTACATCACTATAGCACGTACAAATATGCATGAAAATACTCCTACAGACATCACACATGGGACGGTTTAAAAAGTAAGAATTGTTTTAGTTAAACTGTGAAACTTAAAAACATTGCTTGGAGTGATAATTGAAAAAAGTACATTGTCAACTCGCAATACCTGCTGTGAGCAAACTTGTCCAAAAGACACAATAACACACCATTTCAGTCCTCTGCTTGGGTTTAATGCAAACTATTGAACACAAAACATTATGGGCATTTGTGGGAAAAAAATCCATATAGGGCTCAAAATCTAGGAAAAAAGTACCGGCTTATAGTCCGGATTTTACAGTCGTTTAAAGAGGGATTTGATTTATTTTTTAATTTCTGGCAAATTGATGCACTTTAAATATGGTCTGTTACAGACAAACAATGATAGTTATTCATCGTTATTAGTTGATCTATATTTTTTTCATTTTTGTTTTTTTAATGCTAATAATTGTTCATTGTATTGTTTAATAACAAAAAAGAAGAGAGAAAAAAAAGAATAATGAAAATAAAATAAAAATATAGTGATGTGCTTCAAACATGTATACCGTTAGTTTCATATTCTAACATGCCCGAAAAGGCAAAGGAAGAAGCACATCTTATTTTTAACCTATCCCTTTTCCGTCTAGAACTAATTTTCAACATAATTGTTCACTTCTTTTTTCAGTCTTTAACACAACAACAAATAAATGATACAATGTTATGTAGGCGTGTCCTTTCAACAATTTCTATAGAGAAATTATACTATTTATAGTTTAGGGTTTTTTTCTTCTTCCTGTGGAGGGACGTAACAGAAAATAGTTGAGAAGCCCGGTATTGGATAATGCAGGTGTGCCTAATGAAAAGGCCACAGAGTGTAAGTGTTTTTAGTTTACCGCCATATATTTAACAGGGTGATCAAATCCGCAACTGTTGTAGGCATTTTTTCATAGCCGCGCCCCAACAAAGGCCTCGCGGCGTCTTCTGCTTAGGTGGAAAAGTCTTTTGAAGAGATGCGGCTTCAAAAAGTTGCTTTAATGTTATGATCATTATAATTCAATGCAGCTACACACGCAAAAGGAGCTAATACATAAAACATCTACAAGCTGACATCTGAAATTGACTTTATAAATAAAATGCAGCGTGGTTTTATTCAGTGTGTATTAAGAGTATATGGTGTATTTGCCTGCAATTAGGCATTCACACTTCAGATCGAAGGTCCCTTGTCAATTTTGATGTATGGCTACTGTACGATGGATATTCACATTCATCTCCGTTCACAAGCAAATATTTGATACATTTATAATACCTCCATATAGGGTTGGACAGTTAATCGAATTTTGATTTTGATTATGGCTTCTCACGATTATGAAAATATAATAATTGGGGGAAAAAACGATTAATGAGCAGCGCAACATGCATGCAAATTCCGGAGTTTGTGATGAGGTGAGGAGCGAATGAGTGGACAAAAAGAGCACGTCTACTAGAAGTTTGGGATATTACCATGATGTTACCATGGTTGACACAGTGCGAGTATGCCTAACCAATAATCACTAAACTCAATAAAAAAAGTAAGGTAAATGTTTTCCGCGTTTACTTTTCCGCAGACTGAGTCACACAATTGGCCGAAAAACAAAATCCGCTGTTAAACGCGGAATATCAGGGAAATTGACATACATTTAAGTGAAATGTTGTCAATAAGGAGAATGAAAATTTGGTTTGGGAAAATAATATCCGCAACCGCCCTGTCCTGAACTAAACAATGTGGAGACGGTTACTTGAAACGACGACTAAACTTGGAAGCTAGCATCAAGGTTTGGAATTGGGCGTTAAATCACCAAAATGATACCTGAGCGTGACCAGCGCTCCCCTCACCTCCCAGGGGGTGGACATGGGGATGGTGTGTGTGTGTGTGTGACTATTAGTTGGGACATTAACTTTAAAGCTCGCAAGAACAATCCATGCACCCGCAATACATCTCATCTGCTCGTGAACGACATCATAGATTGTAACATTAATGTACAACAGCAGTCGCAACTTGAGAGGCGCCTTTTTTTTTTTTTACAGCCTCAAATTGTCTTCTTTCCCGTCAAGCTGAGAACAACAGCACAGCACACTTCCTCCCTTCACAATAATAGCGTGGTGTGCCACATTTGGTCTGACTGCGCTAACAAAATAAAGGTTTGGAAAAAGTACCTGACACAATCATATTTTACTTAAAGCCCTTACTGATACCATTTACAGATGTATTGTGCATAATACTGGTCAAAATTGTTTAAAGAAGTATTGCACCAATAAATATGAAGATTCTTACATTTAGTCAACATACATTTTATTAAATTGTATTGGATACAAAAGCACACTTTAAGTGTAAAAGGTAAAAAAAAGGAAGTAAAAACAAATAAAACAGAAAATCTAAATGTTATTGTTTTTAAATTGCTACATTTTATATAATTTTATTGTTATTACTATTATTTTACTTCTTGTGGTTTATTCATTACTAATTTATATCCTTTTTTTTCAACTACCGGTACTGTATATTTAAAGTTGAGTTTTGGTGGTAGAATATTGATTCTTTTAAATCAATGATTAATCGTCTCGTAAGTATTATTTTTGCCATAAGCGTCCAGCCCTACCTCTTTATCAATTGGCAATGCTGATCACGATGCATCACAATTCAAATGAGCCATGTCAACATTTTGAATTACAGTGCAACCTTAATTTAGGAACTTAATTAGTTCGTAAACAGAAAAGTTTTTTCATAAGAAACAATGTAAACATTGGGTTCCCGCCTTGACAAAAGTCCATCTTTTACTAAAGGTTTGTACACTTTGATGATACAATATAAAGTACATAAAGTATTGTATATCAAACATAATGTAACAAAACGTTCTACTGAATAACAAAGTCAAAACAACTCGCTGATCTGTCCTCATTTAACAGCCGCCCTGCCGACATGCACACAGACTGTCACTACCCCTGTAGTGCATGCACTCAGTTTGATATCACAAAACTTCTTAACTTGTTACAATAATTAGGAAAAAACAAAATCTACTTTACCTTATTGGTTCATCTCTGCGGGCATCGCTTGTCCATTGCTGGTCTTTGGACTCGTATTGAGTTAGCAACACTAGACAAATGTAAAAAGGCTAAGAAACACTGAAAAAGGCACACAAAGTAGCACAGTAGCTCACGGCAGCACTGTGCTCTGCAAACTGAATGAGCACCGGAGATGACCACAATCTCTGTGCTGACGGGCACAAAATGGCTGCACTGCGAGACGCACAATGGGCGGATGAAACGTTCGTACGTGGGGACGTACTTTTCTTTTGCCAAAGCATATTTTTCCGGCCTGTGGTTTGCAAACTGAAAAATTCGTACCAAGAGGGGTTGGTAAATCGAAGTAGTTTAAAGGTAAGTTGAGCTTCCAGTGGCACATTTTTGCAAATCGCGTTACTTTTTTTGGCCGTTTCTCCATGCCCCTCGTGTCTACCATGGTTTACGGGTAGGGAAAAACATTTGGCAACTGGAAAAAGTAGTATATTTTGTGGGGTGAGTTTTATTTTTCCATTTCAGGCACCATTGTGTTCCACACAGGTGTAACTCCACCTCCCATATATGACTTTATGTTCTAATGTGTTTACATGGAAAACTGACTCTGCTGGTTGAAACCAAATAATGCACTCTCGTTTTTCTTCAAAATATGATGAATCATCCACCCGTTTCACGCAATCGATTTATTCTGACTGATTGATTAAGCAAATTTTTTGGTTCTCGTTTCTCCTGCGATTTTCTTCAAGTTCAGGTCCTCTACCAGAGCCTAGGAGTTTCAGGGATCTGTGCAGGATCTTAGTGGTTTCCAATATGGCGCTCTTCTGTATGTCAGATGTTGTTCCTGGTTTCTGCTGTAGGCTTCCACATAGCCCCAATCACTACTGGCACTACTCTCGTTCGGAGAAGTTAATGTTGACGGAGAGTCATTCTCTCTGCATACCTTTGAATATTTGACTTTATATCACTGCGACAACAGTATATACCTCTAGACTGTCATATTGTTTTTGTTGGTACATTGTTTCAGTGTTGTATCGTTCCCAAGTGGGTCTTCTTTTGTTGATCTTGTTCTTTTTCTCTCCTCAGAGCCTCCACACCCTATAGCCCCGCCCCAGCTGCTTGGCGTCGGCCCTACCTACCTGCTGATTCAGCTCAATGCCAACTCCATCTTTGGAGACGGTCCTATTATAGTTAAAGAGGTGTGTACCGTCATTTATTATTTTATATCTTTAAAGGCATGAACCGCCAGAATCATGTAGTGCGGTTGTAACCAATAAAGCAGAGATCGACCGATTATTAGCACTGATATTAGACATATATTGGTATTTTTCATTGGTATTTGCTTTTTTTATTTATTTATTTTATTTTTACATCAGCAGATACGATATGTAGGATATGTTAGGGCTGTGAATCTTTGAGCACCGCACAATTCGATTCAGAATCTATTCTCGATTCAAAATCAATACTTTTTTTAATAACGTTGAGTGCCAGTTCTATAAAATAAACAGCACTGATACATTTTGATATTACTTTTTTTGTTTAATAAAATTCTATCCAAACATTTGATAAAGTGGCTGGACAGGAAAGATTTATTTTTAATTTTTAATTTTTTTAAATGGAATCATCAATCAATCAATGTTTATTTATATAGCCCTAAATCACAAGTGTCTCAAAGGGCTGCACAAGCCACAACGACATCCTCGGTTCAGATCCCACATAAGGGCAAGGAAAAACTCACAACCCAGTGGGATGTCAATGTGAATGACTATGAGAAACCTTGGAGAGGACCGCAGATGTGGGTGACCCCCCCGCCCCCTCTACAAATTATTTGAAAATCGATTTTTCTTGACACCCCGACCATATACACAAATACTACCAGTAATTAGTATATACAATTATAATTAGTGAAGCAGATAGTAATAACCTGTGCTCGAGCATAATCCTTTTTGACCTTTTTTTTCACAGCGGCGCTCACGCTTCTACAGTATGTCTCTTCTGCCTACCTATCAAAACATCCCATTTTTTGCCGGGAAATTCAGTTTTTGTCCTTTTCTGGCGTCTTCTCTGTTTTGTTTGTTTTCACTTGGAGTGTGGACTCGTTAAAGAGTGCGGTGGGTTTCATGTTCCGTGATTCAATCAAATAACGGGACAAAGATGGATGGACATAAAGACGACAGAAAAGATAACAAATAGAGGAGACTTATTAGATAAGTAAAGAAGAGCAGGCAAGCAGCTCAGACATGCTCATACTTTCTCTAACATCCAGGAAAAACTTATTTTAGCCAGCTTGATGTCTCAACTATAAGCTACGTGAAGGAGCCCAGAATTGTTTTTATTTATATGTTCTCAATATTTCGGGGTTCCTTACAAAGAAATCTTACAATGTATTAATAAATCCATAAACTGCTACAAAACAATTTTCCCCAGGTAATTTTTTATATTTGGAAATACAAATGTTGATGTTCCTCTTAGACACACGTAATAAATATCCCATGATGTTTTTTGCTGCTAAATTAACCAAAACATGGGGTCGGACTTTTCCGAAAAAATAATCTAAAAAAAACAACTTAAAGCCTTGTCCAGCTGTCTACTGATGTATAATATTCATGTTTAAATAACTTTTATTGCAAATGAATATCGGTTATCGGCTTCCTTGACTACTAATAATCGGTATCTGTATCGGCCCTGAAAAAAACATATCGGTGGATCAATGTGTGTGTAATTTATTTCCTATAGGTGGAGTACCGCATGACATCAGGCAGTTGGACGGAGACCCATGCTGTCAACTCACCCAACTATAAGTTATGGCACCTGGACCCAGATACCGAGTACGAGATCAGGGTCTTACTAACCCGACCAGGCGAGGGAGGGACGGGCAAGGCTGGACCGCCACTCATTACGCGGACCAAATGTGCAGGTAGGAAACAATACATAGTCAAAACTCAGTGTCCCTTCATCCCTCTCCTCGCCTTCATTCTCTGTGCGGATCAATAGACAGAGGGCAGAAACTCTGTCTGACATTTGTTGGAAGAAACGTGTGAAATAAAAACACAGCTGGCCTGAGGGAGTGGGACAGGGCGAGGGGGACTCCAAAGAAAAGCAATGAGAAACGGAGCGAGGCGGCAATGATGGGAGATGATGAAAACACACAAGAGTGAAGGAGCGCAGAGAATGGACGCGGCGAGAGGCGGTATGATGAAACTTGCGAGGGAAAATGAAAAAGAGATGAAAATTCATAACTGCGGGGCCTGACTGATGTCTGCCAGAACGGGCGCGTGCGCGTGCATGTGTGTTATTGCCTGTGTTTATTGAAAGTGAGGGACTTATTCCACGCGACTTGTGTATTGAACGCTTTCCTTCCTGACAGGGTGGAAATTAATCTTCTCGTCACTCGCAGTTTTGTGCAAACCATAGCAACTCATAGTGGTCCACGCGACGTGTCGATATCAGCCCATCACAGCACATTGAAGTAATGAAGTCTCAATGAACCTCTTTGGCCGCTAAGCAGAAGTGCAGCTCAACATTTGACTCAACATCTCATTTTTTGTGGTAGTTCATAGAACATTCAGCTTTATGATCTGCAGATGGATAATAGCCAGAATTTAGTAACTTTGACCCTGGTCTAAACTCTGCGTTGCTGCAACGAGACCCCTGAGAAGTCGGTGCTATTGCACCAGCCTGTCACTTCCCCTTTCCACTTACTTTAAATGTTCTCATAAAAAAAAAAAAAAAGGAATAGTTTTAAATCGTTTAAATAGTTTTACATTTTTGACGCAATCAATTAGGAGTCATACTTTGATTTGTTTTCTACATGTCAAGGAAGTGATTGACACGTAGAGGAGAGTAATGGTGGTTCTTTGGTGAAAATGTTGCATAGATTGTGTTTAACAGATGGTCTTCAAGCCGCTTTCTGACCGTCTAATCAGGATGCGCCGTTTTGTGGGCGGTCTTATTTACGTGCCTCCACTTCGACTGGTCTTCTCCCCGTCATCTTTGTTGTAGTTTTTTGCGGTTCCATAGCGAGTTTACGGACAGGTTTAAGTTACTGTGTATTAGAAATGGCAACAGCGGAGGGTGCATGCAATGTCGGACAACATGGGTAAAATTTGACCATACAGGAAATGGAGATAAAAGCTTACGTCACCAATGGGAGAAACGTCACAAATTGGTCATTCCAAATGGCTTGTTTCCCAGAAGTATAAAGGAAGGCAAGATTAAAAAAAAAAAAAAATCTCTGTAATGCCTCCATTATTTAATTTAAACATTTTCGGGACATGTGCAGATCCCAAATACAAAAAACAGGTACCAATAAGTAAGAAAAGTTGGTTTTGCATCATTGGTCCCCTTTTAAAAGTAACATATTATTCTTAACAGTCATACAATTAAAACATTGTTCCTTCGATTATTGCGGCAGGTACATTCCAGATCCCCCCGTTGTGTTGGAAAATATTTATGTACCTTTGTGTAAATTGCAATAGTGCTGTGCAGAAAGCACATTCTGGCCTGTGTGACCTTGTCCACATTGTGACTGTGAAAGTATCTCTTCTGCCTTTTTGTTGCTCATTTAACAGTGCTCCATTGTTCCCAGTGTGTGCACTTTCCACTGAGTTGCAGCATATGCTTCCCCCCATTCCTCCCCCCCTCCAAACTGAGCATACTCCCTCCCACCCACCTTGTAGCCAGTGTATAAAGAATAACACATCTATTTTCCTGGTGCACACTCCTTACATATTTGCAATGAACGGGAAATCTAAGAAAGACAATTTTGTTTGACTACTTTATTAGAACAATTTCCAATACATTGTGGTTTGTGAATCTCCGCAAAGTAGGGGCGCTAAAAATATTTAGATTTAATACAAATATTGTAACTATTTTACGTCTAAATAAACCCCCACACACTGTTATAAACCTTTCGCTGCTTTCTACACTCGTATGTAATTCTAACTCAGGGTGCTGCAAAAACTTGATTCACATCTGAATCACAATTTCTTTTCTCTGATCAATTGAAATATTTTAGTTAAAATAATGTTGAGAATCAATTTTTTAAATCAATTTTTGAGGTCATTTCAGCACTTGTACTTAAACTGTATTCAAAATGTTAAAAAATGTTTTATACCAAACAATATATTGCAAGTATCTGCTTGAATTGAGAATCATGGTTGAATTTAAATTAAATCTGCAGCTATCTGCAATTATTTTTGTAATATAATAATCTATCGAGTCATCAGATCAAACACTTTTTGTAGCCTCAATGTGTATTTTAGGGAAAACTGTCGAAAAAAAGATTTTTTGCTTACTCTTTACCTTCATTCTTTTTTGAATAAATGCTTGAAGTTAAACTCAACATGTGTGCATCAATAAAAATCTCAAAACAAAATCTCTGCTTTTCGCCGCCACACAAATCACGGCATGTGTGCTTTTATTTTGCGGCCATGCGCATATGTCCACATATTTCGAGGTTCAGGACGTCCAGATTTAATTATTTTCAATTGCAATAAAAAGATTAAAAAAAGACTTTATTATCAAAACCAATTCATATTAACACACACAAAAGTAGCGACAATTGGTACCGTTCAGTATACCGTATTTTTCGGACTATAAGTCACAGTTTTTTTCATAGATTGGCCGGGGGTGCGACTTATACTCAGGAGCGACTTATGGGTGAAATTATTAACACATTACCGTAAAATATCAAATAATATTACTTAGCTCATTCACGTAAGAGACTAGACGTATAAGATTTCATGGGATTTAGCGATTAGGAGTGACAGATTGTTTGGTAAACGTATAGCATGTTCTATATTTTATAGTTATTTGAATGACTCTTACCATAATATGTTACGTTAACATACCAGGCACGTTCTCAGTTGGTTATTTATGCGTCATATAACGTACACTTATTCAGCCTGTTGTTCACTATTCTTTATTTATTTTAAATTGCCTTTCAAATGTCTATTTTTGGTGTTGGGTTTTATCAAATAAATTTCCCCCAAAAATGCGACTTATACTCCAGTGCGACTTATATCTGTTTTTTTCCTTCTTTATTATGCATTTTCGGCCGGTGCGACTTATACTCCGGAGCGACTTATACTCCGAAAAATACGGTAAATTCCCAGGTACCAAGAATCGTACGTATGGATTCAAATGTCTACTTTAGGCCCAGTAGGAAGTGTACCGGTGTCTTTGGCTTTCCCTATCAGAACTTGAACACATGAAATTTAGCGGCACATTATGCTAATTGCCTGCGTTCTGGTTTCAATATTTAATACCACCCCGCCGTTTCTCATGAACACTCGGACACTTAAACACACCTGTGTGTAGTCTGCTGCGTGCTTCCTGATACACATAGAACCACAGAAATGTTATTTAAATGGTAATGATGCGTTTGCTTTGTTCTGTTTGGTTAAGTTTGTCTGATCCCACCACCTGTAGTTTACGGAATATTTAACACAATCTTCAAGGGAAGATATGCAAAACACTCGCACAACATGGAAATAAAAGCAGTGCATGCGACCACATGATCAATAGTAATGGATTTAATAGCGCGGAGCCGTTCCAATTCTTCATGTTCCATCTCTGCTCCTTTCTCCTCAGCTTTTTACCCCACTGTTCTCTATTAATCCTCCGTGCTGATTTATTGCTCTTGTCTGAAAAATGAAAAATAATCTGAAGAGAAGATGTGTGTGTGTGTGTGATGAAGTAGCTTTTAATCCATATCCTGACCCTCCAAAAACTTCACGGTCTGTTTGTCACGCACTTTCAAACACACACAGGCATGAACATAAACTCCCGCTTGGAGGTATTGACACACACACACACACACACGCGCGCACACACACACACACACACACACACACACACACACACGCGTGCGCAAAGTTTTGAGGAGTTGCAGTATTTCTGCTATTGCTGCACAAGCTCAGCATCACATGGATTAATGGGAAAATGGAAGCACACAAGTCTCATATCTGCCCTTGTGAGCTCATATATAGGAAGCAGACAATATTCACCACTTGTGTTTCTCTATATCTGAGAATACTCACACAATGGCAGTGGGGTGCGTTTAAGTCAGGGGTGTCCAAACGTTTTCCACTCGGAGCCACTCGCTGAAAAATCACGAAATGTTTCCATTTTAAAACCAACACATCAAATAGATTTTTTGTTTTAACCCTTGTGACTCCCCTGATGTTTGGTGAATGTTGTAGGTTCCTGTGACCCGAAATGGTCTCCGTCATAAAAGTTTTAAAATCCTATAACAATATCCAGTTTTTACTTTCAACGCTTATATCTCTAGACCGGGGGGTCAGCAACTCGCGGCTTTAGAGCCGTATGCGGCTATTTAGCGGCGCCCTAGTGGCTCCCTGGAGCTTTTTCAAAAATGTATGAAAATGGAAAAAGTTGTTTTAATATAGTTTCTGTAGGAGGGCAAACATGACACAAACTTTATGAATTGTTAGAAATCCCACAGTTTATATTAAACATGCTTCACTGATGAGAGAATTTGGCGAGCGTACTAATTTCGGCGGTCCTTGAACTCACCATAGTTTGTATACATGTACAACTTTCCCCGATGCGGCCACAGAAAGACGTGTTTTATGCCACTCCTTTGTCTCATTTTGACTACCAAACGTTTTGTGCTGTGCGTGAATGCACAAACGTGACCTTTGTTGATGTTATTGACTGCAAGCTAATTGATGCTAACATGCTACTTAGGCTAGCTGTACGTACATATTGCATCATTATGCCTGGTTTGTAGGTATATTGGAACTCATTTAATTTCCTTTACTTACGTCCTCTGTGTATTTAATTTATATTTGCATGTCTCATGACACATTATCTGTATGTAATATTGGCTGCACCTCTGATGTTGTTTGTGTGCCTTGTTATTCCAGACCAAAGCAAACGTTACTCAGCTTGCAAATATTGTAACAAATCTATTAGAAGAAGACAGCCTGCTGGTTCCTTTAACTTGGACACACATCTATACCTTTTTGCCATTTTAAGCCAGTAATTTCCAGGAGTTATCTCACCCTCTGAGAAGCCTCCATCATTTTACTAATGTTTTTTTTCAATGTTGTAGAATAATTATTAAATTTCAACATCATGTGTTGCCTTCATTATACATCTTATAAAAGGCTTTGAATTTTTGGCGGTTTCAGACCTTTTTTTTCATTTTTTATTTTTTGGTCCAATATGTCTGTCAACATTTTGGGTTGCCGACCCCTGCTCGAGACCAATTTCAGATCCATCCCGTGATATAAAGTTTATGTTCTTTTTGTCCAAGAAAACCCTGTTTTATAGCAAAAAAAACAAAACACAAAATACGCAATATTTTCCCCTAAAAAATGTCAAAGTAAAATATTTGAGGTAAACTAATTGGACTCTTAAATAGGTCAATGATGTATTAATTTATTATTCGAGCAATGACCGTTTTTGGAGGAAAAAAAAAAATCATGCAGAAAGATTGCGAGAATCCAAAAAGGGCCCATTCATAAGTGTTAAAATGATGTCATATATAACTTCTTTTTACGTTCAATGCATGACTCTCTAGATCAACTTTCAGATTATAAGTGTTATATTATTTTTATGTTTTAATGCCTTTTTTGTCAAAGAAAATGTAATGTTTATGGCAGAACCCCCAAATATGCAACAAAGCCCCCCCAAAAAATTTTAAGTGGAATATTTGAGCTGAAGTAATTGGACTCTTAAATAGGTCAATAATCGATAACATTGATTTTGATTCTTTATTATTTTTTTAAACGATGACCATTAAAAAAATAAAATAAAAAATCATGCTAAAAGGTCCCGAGAATCTAAAAACAGCCCACTCATAAGGGTTAAAAAATAAGTCATATACAGTAGGAAGAGGATTCATATGGCCCCATTAATCGCGGTTTACCTGAGACATGAAACATAAATGGTAAATGGGTTATACTTGTATAGCGCTTTTCTTCCTTCAAGGTACTCAAAGCGCTTTGAAACTATTTCCACATTCACCCATTCACACACTGATGGCGGGAGCTGCCATGCAAGGCGCTAACCACGACCCATCAGGAGCAAGGGTGAAGTGTCTTGCTCAAGGACACAACGGACCTGACTAGGTTGGTAGAAGCTGGGGATCGAACCAGGAACCCCCAGGTTGCTGGCACGGCCACTCTCCCAACTGCGCCATACCATCCCCCGTGACAAATTGCGGGTGTTTGCACTATCCATTTTAGCCGTCAGATGGCAGTAGAGTGTTGAATATCTTAAGATGTGTTTTGTGGCAATTCCAACTTTGACGCCCGCGTCAGTTGCTATGTAAAGTGGCGCTTTCCATCATTTTTAGCAAACTGCATTGCAAGATGATTAACCCTCTTCCTCTCATGCGAGATCCTTCCAGGAATGGAGCCAAATTCCTTCCCTACTGTATACGTTTTATTTTTTACTTTTAATGCTAGAATCTTTAGGTTTTTATTATTTTTCTGATCTATGCTCTTTTTGTCAAAAAAAACCTTTGTTTTAATACGGCAAACCCACAAAATATGCAATATTTTCTCAATAAAAAAATATTTCAAAGTGGACTAGTGTGTGTGTGACAATCATTGGTACTTTAACTTTTTAACTTTAAATATTAGATTTAATTGGAGCCTTTAGTAGGTCAATATTACATTGATTTTGATTTATTATAATTTTTGAGAAATTACCGTTTTGTGCTATTAGTCAAAATGTCCCTTTTTTCACTTCACATTACAGCCGTTTGCTCTTTTATTTTTAAAATTATATTTTCAGAATGTGCCGGGGTTATTAAAAAAATAGCTGCAGGCCGCAGAAGGGGCCCGGCCACACTTTGGACATCCCTGGTTTAAGTGGAAGGTGACAGAGGATACGTGGGCTATTACTCAGTGGCCTAGTGGTTAGAGTGTCCGTCCTGAGATCGGTAGGTTGGGAGTTCAAATCCCGGCCGAGTCATACCAAAGACTATAAAAATGGGACCCATTACCTCCCTGCTTGGCACTCAGCATCAAGGGTTGGAATTGGGGGTTAAATCACCAAAATGATTCCCGGGCGCAGCCACCGCTGCTGCCCACTGCTCCCCTCACCTCCCAGGGGGTGATCAAGGGTGATGGGTCAAATGCAGAGAATAATTTCGCCACACCTAGTGTGTGTGTGACAATCATTGGTACTTTAACTTTAACTTTAACTTTATTAGAAACTGTCCTAGATTTGACCTTTTCATCGGAAAACACCTCAACAAAGCGGTGTTTTAGTTAATTGTGAGCGTTTCTTTTACTGAAATGGTATTTTGGTCTCAGTCATTACTCTTAGTCCTAAACTCCTGAAGGCGGGCCCTAATTACGGATAATATAATTAACCCCATGAAGCGCAGTCGTGCATCTTTGATGTGAAGAAGTGAGGACCTAAGACGGAATGAAAGACCGACGTTTCATTTGTCTTCCCTCCTCCTGACAGTGAAAGGATTACTAAAAAGTAATTGAAGAGATTAACTTGGATTTGGCCGCATCTCATTTTTTATTTTCTCTTCAGTGTTCCTCTGGCTGCGTACATCTTGGCTTCTCTCTATGGAGATACTTTTCCGCCCTCCGCGTTGTTTAGTTTCATTCCACCGCTTTTGTTTAATACCAACCTCTGGGCTGGGCTGATATGACGCCTCCTGTGCTGGGCGTTATTGTTGCTGTTTATTGGTATTGTTGTTGTTCAAAGCGCCAAGCGCCGAGAACAAAGCCTTTTAGTTCCGACATGAATCCAGCCGCTTGTCTCTGAAGCGGAGGAGGGGAAAAGGACAAGGCTGCCTCTGTGGTTTAACCATTGGACCAGGTCCCGCTTGGCTTTGGCCTCGTTCCAGACTGGTTGTCGTCCCTCTGCGTTCCTCCTCCCGTTGTTTTTCTGTCCTTTTTCCCCTTTCTCTCATCTTTTAACTCTTTTATCTTTTCTTTACTCCATCAGTTTGATTTTCTCGCTCCTTTTAAATAAGACTTTTGCATTTTGAGGTCTATGTTTTGAGTCGGGCTCTTTGTTTGACAAACATTGAGTCACCCCAAAGGTTTTGTTGAATTTTCAAATAAAATTAAAACATTTTTAATGGGGAAAGGGAAGCAAGAAAAAGAAGCAGAAATGAAAGGAAGATGTTGCAATATAAAGCGGTCATATTATGAATGAATGATATTTATATCTCAGCTGCATTCGGTCCGAAGGCGGGGTACACCCTGGACAAGTCGCCATCCCGAGACTCCGAAAGGAACAAGCGGTAGAAGATGAATGGATATTTATACAGCACTTTTTTACAGTTGTTTCAAAGCGCTTTACATTGACAAATTTGGTGGTGGTAAGCTACGTTTGGACCAGTTTGGGTGAAGTGTCTTGCCCAAGGACACAACAGCTGGAGCCGGCGTGGCACGGTTGGGGGCGTGGCCGTGCCAGCAACCTGAGGGTTCCTGGTTCCTGGTTCGATCCCCAGCTTCACGTCCGTTGTGTCCTTGAGCAAGACACTTCACCGTGATGGGTCGTGGTTAGCGCCTTGCATGGCAGCTCCCACCATCAGTGTGTCAATGGGTAAGTGTGGAAATAGTGTCAAAGCGCTTTGAGTAACTTGAGGGTAGAAAAGCGCTATAAAAGTATAACCCATTTACAATTTACCATTTATATAGCACTTTTTCACAGTTGTCTCCAAGCGCTTTACATTGACAAACCCATTGGGGGTGGTAAGCTACGTTTGGATCAGTGTGGGTGAAGTGTCTTGCCCAAGGACACAACAGCAGGAAGCTGGAATCGAACCGTTTTTATTCCGCTGAGACAGTGTGATTTTTTGTTCTGCTGTGGCCTACATAACAATTATAGGTGGGTCTTTGGTGAAAATGTTGCATAGATTATGTTTTACACACCATCTTCAAGCCACTGTCTTCACAATGCCCCACTTTGTTTGCGGGCTTATTCACGTGCCCAAAGTCCTCATTCAGGCCGAAGCCCCTTTGACTGCGACTCCACCAGGACTATTTTGATAGTCCACTAGTCAACGACTGTCTTAACCATTAGTCGACTAGTCGGATAATAAAGCGTACACATATTTAATGGCTCTAATTTTTCCATCGACTTTTAAATGCAGCTTAAGTTATTTTAGGTATGTGCTTACTAACAACAAAGATGACTCATTCATTCATAAATATTTATTTATACTGTAACTGTGCTGTTCATTCAGCTGTTACAGTAATTTAAATGAATATTAAAATGTATTCATTAAAAAGAAAGCAAAGATAAAGTGCTAAAAAAACAATTAGCCTTGTTTATGTATTAAAAAATAGTTAAAATAGCAGCAATGAAAACAAACCAAACACAAAATCTAACTTCCTCAAAAAGAAAAGCATTTTGTGATGTTTAAAAAGCTGCACACTGGTATAATGATTATTGATTATCTCTTGGCAGTTTTATCACTCTGATAGACTCAATGTGTTGAATTACTTTGATTAATTCTTAAAATATTAGCTATTTAATAAAGATTGATTTTTAAATACCATGGTTTAATTTGAAATGTTCAGGAATTATGGGGATCACAAATGCACAAAAACAAGTACCAACAAGTAAGAAAAGTTGTTAATAGGACCTTTTTAAAGGGCTCCTATGATGATTTTAATCTACATTTTAAAACACGTCCTTGTGGTCCAGATAATATAACAAGTATTTATTATGCCTTGTTGTAAATTGTGTGTACATTTTGCTCTACACTCACGTTTATGACCCGTTTAAGTTCGTCTACAAGACGTTTGGTTATGGAGGCGGTCCCAGTTTGCAAATGACCACTTCTGAAAGTATCATCATTTTTCTTTTGAGAATGTACACTGTTTAAATATAAATCTATAAGTGGTCCCCGCTGTTATTTTTTCCAGACATGGTCCAAAATGAACTTCATTAAAATTAGGCTGACATTGAACGGTTGTTCCGTGAAGTTGGGATGGATCCCTAAAATGAGAGACTGATCTGAAATTTACCCCGATTGAAAAGTAGATAATTGATGAGCTTTTTTGTCTGCTTTTGTGTATTGCTGCACCATGTTGGGGACACTCAGGGTTTTAAGTTGTCTGTGGCTTCATGTCAATATTTGCCCGAACTTTTTTTTTCTTTCTTGTTTGTTATTTTAATTTTATTTCATATATACTTTTTGTGGGTTACTTGTTTGGGGCAAAAAAGAAAATAACATTTGACAAGTGTTTAATTGTATTTCTGGACTGTATGTGTCAGAAATCCAATAAACATAAAAAAAGAAAGAACTTCATTAACATTATGTAGATTTTCCCGGTCACAACAAAAAGACAAAATTCATCATTAGGTCCCTTCTACTTGCCTTGGTGCTGTCTTGCCGTCTCCATTTATTTTTCTTTCTTCATGTCTCTATTAGTAAGGTATTTAACAACTGGTCTAAAATATTGTGTGAAGATTCTACACCAAAAAGGATCTATTTACTATTATTATTATTATACTGCCGCAAAATTTGGCGCGCGTCACAACCCAGTTTTCATCCAATCGGAACCGTTCAAGTATGAAAACGTTCGGCTCGACCGGGAATCATGAACTCCCCTAAAAAATGTTTTAAAAATATCCCAGATTAACCTGGTTTTAATGGTCATTTTTCCCATTGAAAATGAGTGGGCCATGTTTCGAACTTGCACAATTTCCACTTTTCTCAACCGTTTGGAACCGGTCCACCACTCCACACACTCATCTCACCTTGGACAAACTACCATTTTCCAAGTTCAAAAAAATTCTGGGAATTCCCGGGTTTCCAAAGCCCTATTTTCACCTCTCCCTGGAAAGTTTTTACAGTTTCCACATTTTTCAACCGTTTTTGACCATTTCACCTTCAAAACATTCTTCTTAATTGGGACAACTTATCTTTTCGCACAAATTCCCGGTTTTCCCGAAAATTCCCATTCAGATGAATGGACATAGCCATAGTTATAAAATTCTCAAAATTTTGCGCCTTTTTTTTTTTTACTCAATTCCGACATTTCAACCATCCACCCACATTCCTCCTCATATACAGTATGATGAATGCAAAACATGTTGCCCCTTTCCCAAAATTCCCACAATTTCCGGTAATTTTCTTCCCATTGACGATGAATGGGAAATAAACAATTGACTCTATATAATATTATGATATATATACAGTAGATATACAATATACAATTCTGCCACATTTCTCAACCGATTTGAACCGTTCCAACATCCACACACTCCCCTCACCCTGGACATTCCAGCATTTTAGTTCCGCTCATCCGTATCGGCGGCTCGAGCTCATAAGGCATTTGCACGCAATTCCTTATGGAATTGCAAATCTTAGTTCCTATTGCAACATACACACTGTTTGCATGTACACGTTAGATTTACAATAATGCTCTGTCGAGACAAAGCCGTAAACAACCGTGACCCTCATTTTAGGTCAACCTGAGATTCCCCTAAACCCGGTAGACATTTTGTGCACATGTCACCAGATGACACCACCGTGGGCATAACGGCAAACACACATATTTATGGGTAATAATAGTGTGTCTACAAGGTGCCGTGCATGTGAGGCGAGCGATGGACAGATAATAGCATGTCAACCCAATTGCTAAGTGTGTGTCCTTGTGCGGTCTCCTCTATGAGGGAAAAAGTAGAGGGAGTTTTGTTTCTGGGGGAATATAAGACAGCAAATTGGTTAAAGTGACAAGAATTATTTTTGACTTAGTGCATTTTATGTTACAAAGTAGCATCTGAAATTGCAGAAGTATGCAATTACGTTAATTCCAGGAACTGCTGCGGCGGCCCGACTATAAATCGTGTTTTAACCATTGCTCCCCGTGTTGGCGGGGGACTGCTGAGTGAGTAGGGCCTCTTAAATAACAGGGAGGTCTGATGCGCTGCTAAGAGAATGGCAGCTCCCTTCAGGTCGATGGCTAACATCGCCTTTAATGGAAAAGCACATGTCGCTAAACATAATTCACTCAAGGCTGCTCGCTAAATAGTTCGAATCCCTGTTTGTGAGGTCCGATTGATCCAGTTACTTAAGCAGAAAGGAGTTCTTTATTTGTCACATACGTTATTTACCACCTGTAGTAAAAATGTATTAGCGCTGACAATGTCAATACAATTCTGCCTACCTTTTTTGTTCCTCTCCGGTAGAACCCATGCGAACTCCGAAGAGGCTGAAGATCGCCGAGACCAGGTCCCGCCTGATAGCGGTGGACTGGGAATCGCTGGGTTACAACATCACCCGCTGTCACACCTTCAACGTCACCATTTGTTATCATTACATGATGGCAAACAACCGCAGCAAGGCCGACTGCCTGGACATGGACCCGAAAGGTAGCTAACGACCTGCACTTCCACTCAGATCTCAATGATGTGTACAGAGCATACAGGAAGTATTTGCAGAGCTTGACTTTTTCCACATTTTATGTTGCGGCCTTATTTAAAAATGAAATAAATACATTTCCTACTCAAAATTCTACACAGAATACCCTATAAAGACAATATAAAACTGTTTTTTGGTAAATACACACAATACCCCATAATGACAATATAAAACAGTTTTTTTTTTTTTAAACGTTTGCAAATTTGTGAAGAATTGCTTCACTTTTTTTCCACATTTTGTTATGTTACAGCCTTATTCCAAAATGGAATATATTCATTTTTGTCCTCAAAATTCTACACACAATACCTCATAATGACAATTTAAAACAGTTTTTTTTTAGAAATGTTTACAAACTTGTTAAAAATCGCTTCACTTTTTCCACATTGTTATGTTACAGCCTAATTCCAAAATGGAATAAATAAATTTTTGTCCTCGAAATTCTACACACAATACCCCATAATGACAATGTAAAAGTTTTTTTTAGAAATGTTTGCAAACATCGCTTCACTTTTTCCACATTGTGTTATGTTAGAGCCTTATTCCAAAATGAAATACATTCATTTTTGTCCTCAACATTTTACACACAACATCCCATAATGACAATATAAACTTCTTTTTTTTTTTGTAGAAATTTTTGCAAATTTGTTAAAAAATGTTTAACTTTTTTCACATTTTGTTATGTTACAGCCTTATTCCAAAATTGAATAAACTTGTTTTTGTCCTCAACATTCTACACACAATACCCCAAAATGATAATATAAACCTTTTTTTTTTTTTTTTTTAGAAATTTTAGCAAATTTGTTCAAAATCGCTTCACATTTTTCACATTGTGTTTGGTTAGAGACTTATTCCAAAATGCAATAAATGTATTTTTGTCCTCAAAATTCTACACACAATACCCCTTAATGACAATATAAAACTGTTTTTTTTTTGCTAATTTATTAAAAATAAAAAACTTAAGAAATTACAAACTTAGTATACAGACCCTTTGCTCAATAATTTGTTGATGCACCTTTGGCAGCAATTACAGCCTAACGTCTTTTTGAATACAATGACACAAGCTTGGCACACCTATCTTTGGGTAGTGTTGCCCATTCCTCTTTGCAGCACCTCTCAAGCTCTATCAGCTTGGATGGAAAGTATTGGTGCACTGCCATTTTCAAATTTTTCCCGAGATGTTCAATCGGATTGAATTCTGGGCTCTGGCTGAACCACGCAAGGACATTTACAGAGTTGTCTTGAAGAAATACTTTCTTTTTCCTAGGGGGGGCTTAACCGAAAATAATTGAGGAGCACTGCCTTAGGAGGATACAGGAAGCTATGCTGACGGTTAAACTAGAGCTCTTCAATGTAAACACTGGTGGTTGGATCGATACAAATATCAACAGTAATGATACCGAGTATAGTATCAGTATATGGTCGATACAACAGTGATTAGATCCATAATGTTTATGATCACTAAATTGCTTTTTGTCATTTTTGCTATTGTTAACAAATTCAGGAAATAGGTCTCTGGACACAGGAGGGCTTTAAGGACAACAATACAATGATTTAATTTCGAGCCAATAGTAGATTTTGCTAATGTTTAGTTATATTGCACTTTTGACTTTATTTTGTTTGAAATATTATATGTAATAAAAAAAAAAAGAGTATGGAAAGAATTTGAATATTTGGTGTTAGGGGTGTCCAAAAATATTGTTTTTTCAAATTAATCGCGATTCTTGTTTGTAACGATTCTTTATCATTTAAAAAAAATTAAAAATCATTTATTTATATATATATATATATATATTCAATCAGACGTATCCAGCCTCTCAGGCAAATCATATAGTTGATGTAGATGATCATATCTGCTGTCAGGATTTACTTTAGAAAAGGAAGGATTGAATACTTCTCTTGTTACCTCATTTGTATTTGACTTTATTAAATGTTTGGGGAGACTTTTTATAAATAAAGCCAGTTTTTTTTTTTAACTAAGACATTTATCAGAGCTGTTTTTCTATTTTATGGAGGAACGTAGTTAACCATAGAACCGGCACCCAATTTTGATAAAGTATTGACTTTTAATCGAGAATCTGTTCTGAATTTAACCGTTATCCCAAGAATCGAATTGAATCTTGTGGTGCCCAAAGATTCACAGCCCTATTTGATTAGACATTTGTAGTACCGACATCAGCATCTGTATGGCCAGTACTGCCTGTGTAACTACTTATATAATATTACATCAATTCGGTAGCCAAATTTGTACAGTAGTATCGCCCAAAATGTAAGTAGAGTCTTCAAACAACAGAAGAATAAGCACTTCTTACATTTTAACAGAATTGTAGATAGAATCATGTCACAATGGAAAGTAACCAGATATTAGTTAACAATAAATTAACAAGTAGATCATATTTTTGAGAAAATACTACCGGAAATGACGCAATATCCCAGCAGGCACAAGACATTATTGATACAAGGTTGATTATATGTATATGTCCTTTAAAAACTGACTTAGAAACAACATTGCAGAATAGTTGTATTTGTAAATTGAGACAATGTTGATGTCCAAAGGTGGATCCACGTTGTTGGTTGGGAAATGACCAAATTTCAAATGGTCAAATCAACGTCACAACCTGACATTGAATAAACATCGTCGAAAAGCGTGTTGTTTCAACATTAGGTTAGGTTTGAGTTGCTCAACGTCAGGACCTAATTCAACAAGTTCTCAACGTTGTTTCAATGTCTTGTGCCTGATGCGATGTTAGATCAGAGTTATTATTATCATTTATATGCCAAATAATATATAGTGCAATATAGATTTTAGGCCATTTCTCCCTTTCTTAGGCATACAGATGGAAAAAAATAAAATTTACCATCAGTAATACTTCAAATGCAGCTAAGTTACTAAAAACATCAGGAAGTTGCCTATAGACACAACTGGCACTGGTGATTAGTATTAACATTTACTGTAATACATATTTCCATTTATGTCGGAACATTTAGATTTATCTCCCCCTTTATCCCCCATTGCAGCACCACGCCACGTCGTTGGAAACCTGCCACCGTACACCAACGTCAGTCTGAAGATGATTTTGACCAACCCAGAGGGGAGAAAGGAGAGCGACGAAACAATCATCCAAACTGATGAAGATGGTGCGATATGCAACTTCTGTCTGTCTTTTCTTTGGTCTGCCTGCCTTGATGCTGCACTTTAACAACACTGAACTCTTAGTTATAACACAGAGAGTAAACGATTTGAATTCTGATAAATAACATTGGTGTAACTTGTACCTGCACAGAAATTGTACACCTTACATTACAGTAGGTATGTGCATGCGACTGAAGCATTAAGGAGTATGACTCTTCAGGACTAGCTTCAATGTGCTCAAACGACCACCAGGTAGCATCTGTGAGCATATAGAAATCTATCATCTCTATCTCTTTCGGACTTACCAGGTCGGTAGTACGTTCGTCACGCACACTTTAAGTGAAGGTTAAGGCAAAAACTAACCGAGACCCACTGTCAGGGCTGTACGCTTAGCTTTTTCACTAAATTAGTAGCACATACATTTTTTTGTAGCACAGTAAAAAAATTGTAGCAATATGAAATGTCTTAAATGTCACAATTGCATTATTGATACATACTCATACATATAAACACAATGCCATCATAAGACCTACTGCAACGCTCAATTAAACACAGAGAACATCCCTAAACTGTGCTGGCACTGTCGCTAACACGAGTGTAGGGCTGGGCGATATGGACCAAAACCCGATATAGTTTGGCCTATAAACTAACCCATAAATGGAAATATTCGTTGACGTAACTAAATAGCTCCACCGTGTCTTGTTTTTTTCAATTTTCGGGACTGATGACGATCCCAAATACACAAAAACAAGTAAGAAAAGTAGGTTTTGTATAATAGGATCCCAACCTGAGAGGTATTTTTAGGTAAGAAAAAAGAAAAAGCCTGGCAAATCATATAAGAAAAGTCAAATACAATCTCAAATCTTCTTCAAAAAAACCATTTCCCTATGCTCAGTTATTTAGCTAGCAAAAGGACAATAGAGCAAAATGTGAAAAAGTGTCCTGGTTTTTCATGTTTAAACATGAATATAATTGACCTTTAACAATGGTGTTTTATAGGTAAACATTATTATAGGACATACACACAAAAAGGGTTAGGATTAGCCTCCCAGCGCCAGTGATCAATCACTGTCCATATGGTTATGGGTTAAATGGATCTCAAACATGCATACAGATGGGCAAAAATGTTCCCAAATTCGAATGGATTTATTTTAGGAGTAAAATGCGATGAAAGGGTTGAGTCCCCTTTTATTTTTATTTTTTTAAAGTCGCACCGTTTATTTTTAATAGCATTTGCGAGTAAATTTGTCGCACTGTACAGCCCTGACTGTGCTTGTGACATTATTGCTGAAGCTCTCAAACAAGTCCGAAACCTTTTGACACCGAGGTAGCTTTCAGTAAAGCTCCTGCATTTATTTAGCATACATTTTAGAGTTACGTGTGCAACTTTGTGTCTCTGCGTGAACAGTTCCAGGTCCAGTTCCCACTCAGTCAGTACGAGCCACACAATTTGAGGACCGGATCCTCCTCTACTGGAAAGAACCATCGGAGCCCAACGGCATCATCACACAATATGAGGTTGGCTGGCAAAAAAAAGAAGTTTGTAAATATTATGACACTTTTTTTAAAACGTGGTCTTTGCTACGCCACAGATCAACTACAGTGGTCTGCGTTCCTTTGACCCATCGGTGCCCCTGCAGCGCCCCGGGCTCCCGGTGTCTTTACCCTCCAACGCCACCCATCACCTTTTCTCCCAGCTCCACCCGGGGGTCACTTACCAGCTTTCCATACGAGCATCTACTTCCAAAGGATTTGGTACCGCCACCACTCTCAATGTGACGACCAATATTTCAGGTAGCCGACACAACAGATGTACCACATGTACTGCAGTCCTATGACGCATGTTACGCCGGTGTAAACATGTTGTCCCTCTTCAGCCCCGACAATTGATGAGTATGATGGCTCGGAGGCCTTTTTGAACGAAACTGCCACGACCATCACTGTTCTGTTGAAACCAGCCCAGGCCAAGGGAGCACCTATAAGGTAACACAGGATTAGACATGCAGTGTATGACATTTATCACATCCATTTTCACTGGCTCACGCATGTCTCTTTAGTATTAGCTACTGTAATTACCAGGCTATAGAGTGAGCGCACCTAAATATATAACATTTTTCATTCGATTTGATTTTGTACATTCATTTATTTACAAGCCGCAGCTGTTCACATTAAAAACATGGACTATTTACACAGGCGCTTGGGTTCATTCACAAATTTAACCAAAAAAACTGCCTGTAACGCGGCCTACCAGAGAGGCCATTGAGCACGGCCTTTGTCCTTCTCCTCTTCTTGCGGTGGAAGATTTCCATTCCGTGTGGCAACTGTTTATTTTTTAGGTGGGTCGGTCATCTTCAGCTTTAGGGCTCCATCCTGTGCATTTTGTCGTGTCTTTTCCATGACGAGGATAAGTTCATAACGCTCTAAATGGCTGACTGAATGATTGTGTGTGTGCGTTTGGTTTAACCCTTGTGCAACCCTAGGGGCCAAAACTTGCATTCCATGTGTTTTTTATGTGATATGATGTTTCAGTTTGAAGGTTAGCGGTCTGAAATTTTGCCAGGTTTTTTAAATATTTTTTTTATAAAATTGCATTGTGTTTTTGTTTGCAAAGTTGTTAAAATAGGATACAAAAATAAAGTGTACACACTTTCTTCAAAGCCAATTTTCGGCACCCATTACTCTAATTATAACTAATATATTTTGCAGCTGAGATAGGCTCCAGCACCCCCCGCGACCCCAAAAGGGACAAGCGGTAGGAAATGGATGGATGGATTTTTTAACAGCCTGTAATCCTGGTGTATTACTATGCTTTTTCCATGAAAAGTTAAATAATCTCATTCTTGCCGATTGAAAAACAGGAAAATATTGTTTTGGTGTAATTGCAGAAAAGCATGAGCATAATTTTCAGAGCTTAGATGAGCGTAAACGAGTTAAACTGCTCTTAAACCACTGAAATATATGAAAGTGGAATTGTCTCACATCAACTTATATATATCAATATGATATTAATACATATGCATATATTAATAAATATACAAATACAAATGTGATATTCAAATAAATAAATAATTTGTATAAATAAACGCGTATTTGTAAACATATTTTTGACATTTGAAAATATATACAAATAAAATTTATGAATATAAAAATGTGACATACAAATAAATCAAGAATTTGTATAAATAAACATATTTGTAAATATATTTTTGAGATTTGAATATAAATATGCTTGATTTTGTATTTGTATTTGTATTGAATTTGCATATGTGGATCGCTTTTTTGCTTTTGTGTCGATGAGACATTCCTACCACAAACCAGATGCAAAAATAAATGTGACCGAGTTTGAATGTGGAGTTACACACTCCCCTGAACAACCAGCAGAGGGCACTGCAGCCAGAGCGGTCTGGGTCACAGACATGGTCAGACACTGGCGAGCCAATCAGAGGCACACTAGGAAGGGTCATATAGTGGATTAAATGGATGGGTAAGTAATAACTAGCATTGATAACTCTTTCAGGTGTGTTGTAGTAGTGCCATGGTTGTATCTACTAGATAGTTTAGTCAGTCACTCAGCTTTTACAGGTGTTGATGTGACGACGACGTCTGGCAACGTTAGCCAGCTCGCAGCTAACGACGTAGAGCTAAGGCCAAGGCTATTAAGGCCTACTTCAGTAGTAGTAGTAGTAGTACTGAAATACTGTATCTGTACATTACTGGAGGATCTTTTTTTTCTCCTACTTCCACTTTTACTTCGTTAGATATATTGGATGTTGCCAGACGTCGTCGTCACATCAACACCTGTAAAAGCTGAGTGACTGACTAAACTATCTAGTAGATACAAGCATGGCACTACTACAACACACCTGAAACAGTTATCAATATTAGGTATTACTTACCCATCCATTTAATCCACTATACAACCATGGCACTACTACAACACACATGAGACAGTTATAATTACTAGTTATTACTTACCCATCCATTTAATCCACTATATGACCATCCGTAGTGTGCCTCTGATTGGCTCGCCAGTGTCTGACCATGTCTGTGACCCAAACCGCTCTGGCTGCAGTGCCCTCTGCTGGTTGTTCAGGGGAGTGTGTAACTCCACATTCAAACTCGGTCACATTTATTTGTGCATCTGGTTTGTGGTAGGAATGTCTCATCGACACAAAAGCAAAAAAGCGATCCACATATGCAAATTCAATACAAATACAAAATCAAGCATATTTATATTCAAATCTCAAAAATATATTTACAAATATGTTTATTTATACAAATTCTTGATTTATTTGTATGTCACATTTTTATATTTATAAATTTTATTTGTATATATTTTCAAATCTCAAAAATATATTTACAAATACGCGTTTATTTATACAAATTATTTATTTATTTGTATATCACATTTGTATTTGTATATTTATTAATATATGCATATGTATTAATATCATATTGATATATATAAGTTGATGTGAGACAATTTTACTTCCATAGAAATGCAATGAAAATTATCTTGAGCTGTTAGATATAATGTTGCAGATATATGTAAAGAACTCAATAAACACAACCAAGTCCTGCCTGGTTTTTCTGTCATTCTAGCTCTGTACTGTAAATTAAAATTGTTGTCTACTGTATCAAAATCAATGTCATGAATTCTTGACCTATTCAATAATTCATTGCCCAACCTCAAATATTCCACTTCGCAACATAGCTTGCATTTTTCCATTATAAAAAAACCCCAGAAAAACAGGCCATTAAACATAAAAAAATAAAATAAAGTATATAAATTGATAGATCGGAAGTTGTTAAAAGATATTAAGCATAGATCGGAAGTTGTTAAAAGATATTAAGCGTTGAAAGTAAAAAACAAAACACAATTTTTGTTGACTAGTGACGCTTTAATGAGCGGATCCCTTTTGGATCCTAAGAGTGCTGTAGGTGTGTATAGTCAATCTTAACCTTGCACAAGGGTTAATGTGAACAATTTTAATGGTCCAATGTGACATGTTTGGCACTTTCAGATTTTTGAGTGCAGTGAGATTTGAGTACCTATTTAAGGTTTCATGTTAAAATTATGTCGGTTTTAGAGTCTATTTAGTGTTTTCGATGCTTATAAGTTGCTGTGAAAGCTGTGCGGAGCACTTTAGATACATATAATATTCAGAAAAATTCCTACTTCACGGAAATTCCCCTATCATTTAAGTAGAAGGGGTCTGGAACTTCACCCCCACCATAATCGAGGGAAACACTGTACATCAAAATGTGTTTATCAATATTTTTAGAAACACATTATTTTAACCATTACATGGATGTGTGAATGGTATAACATTGACTTTTTTTTTTTTCAACAGTGCCTATCAGATTGTAGTGGAGGAAGTGAATCCCCGGCGAACACGTCGCCAAGCCTCCTCCGACTGTTATGAGGTAATTATGAGTACATACAGTGAATACACTATCCACTGTTATAGGTAAATATGAATACATACAGTGAATACACTATCCACTGTTATGAGGTAATTATGAATACATACAGTGAATACACTATCCACTGTTATAGGTAAATATGAATACATACAGTGAATGCACTATCCACTGTTATAGGTAATTATGAATACAAACAGTGAATACGCTATCCACTGTTATAGGTAAATATGAATACATACAGTGAATACACTATCCACTGTTATGAGGTAATTATGAATACATACAGTGAATACACTATCCACTGTTATAGGTAAATATGAATACATACAGTGAATACACTATCCACTGTTATAGGTAAATATGAATACATACAGTGAATACACTATCCACTGTTATAGGTAATTATGAATACAAACAGTGAATACGCTATCCACTGTTATGAGGTAATTATGAATACTTACAGTGAATACACTATCCAAACTAAAATGTTTCATAGCAAACATGCATTATTTGGCTCGAGTGTCCATTGAAATCCGTCTCTCATAAAAGAAATATGTGTCAAGTACATTTTAAAACTCGCCTTCTTCCCTTCTCTGCCAGGTTCCTGTTTCCTACCACAGTGCATCAACCGGTGGATCTCCGTATTATTACGCCGCTCAGCTGTCGCCCAGCAGCCTCCCAGAGCCCCTCCCGTTCACCGTCGGAGACAACAAGACATATCAGGCATGCGTTTTAGGCTCAAGTGTGTCGTTTTCCAGGAGGTCCCCCATTTATGGACCTGCACGGGCATCAGCTGAAATCCAGGTTGTTTAAGCGAAACTGTTGTCTGACGGTCAGTTGCTTTTTTAAAAAAAAATCCACAGGGTTTCTGGAATGCTCCTTTGGCCCCAAGGAAGAACTACAACATCTACCTTCAAGCTGTTAGCAGCACTGAGCGGGTAAATATTTCTTCACATGGGGACTAAATAAGCACACAATGAACTTTAAAAAGTTCAACGTGCAAACTTCTGCAGATGGCAAATAGATATTTACTGTGTGAAAAATGTGACTCAGCTAGTGTTATTTCTGGAGGCTTATATATAAAGGGGAACTATGATCATTTTAATCTACATTTTAAGCATCTCTTTGTGGTTTAAAGCAGTGATTCTCAAACACCAAAGATTCACTTGAGTGATTAGTGTATTATTTTCCTATATTCAAACACAGTGTTACTGTTCAAACTGTGTGTAATGTTACAGTGGCCAACTTGTTGAATACAACCTCTGCCTTGCTTTTAATGAATACTTATGCCGACTAGGCTACTGTATTTTATTGTTGGTCATTAGGGTGGTACTTAGAGAGCCAAGTGTTTTCTGAAGTGGTACTTAGTGAAAACAGTTTGAGAACCACTGGTCTAGATAATACGTATTGAATATGCTTTGGTGTAAATGTTGCATAAATTCTGCTCCAGTCAATTTTATACCCTGTTTTTTTGAGTCCGTCTGCAAGATGTTCGATTCTGGAGGCGTTCCCAGATTGCAAATAAAACTACGCCCCACCCGCTCCAATATGTATCTTGAAGTCGTCGCCGCTATTATTTTTCCAGACACGGTCGAAAATAAACTTTATAATTGTTGTATAGATTCACCCGGTCACAACAATAGGTACACCTGCACACTCGCCAATCAATTCAGACCTCCTAAAAAAATGTCACTGCATGTCGCACGTCGGTATTATTATGCACATGCTATAATTATATGAAGATAATACTTTATCTTACATTTTTGATTCCTCACAGCCTAAATGCATCAACCTTATGATTTGACACTTGTTTAACACAAGTATACAACATTATAACATTTGTAAGAGAGAAATGACAAAATTCATCATATACTGAACAAAAATATAAACGCAACACTTTTGTTTTTGCTCCCATTTTTCATGAGTTGAACTCAAAGATGTAAAACTTTTACTAAATACACAAAATACCTCTTTCTTTCAAATCTGACTAAATCTTTTAGTGAGCGTTTCTTCTCCGCCAAGATAATCCAGCCCATCTCACAGGTGTGACATATCAAGATGCTGATTAAACAGCATGAGTATTTCACAGGTGTGCCTTAGGGCAGGTCCCCAACCACTGGGCCGCGGCCTCGTACCTGTCCGTGGATTGATTGGTACCGGGCCGCACAAGAAATAAAAAAATAATAATAATATATATACGGTATATATATATATATATATATATATATATATTTTTTTTTTTTTTTCTTTTTTTTTTTTTCTTAAATCACCATAAAAAACAAAAGATACACTTACAATTAGTGCACCAACCCAAAAAACCTCCCTCCCCATTTACACTCATTCACACTCATTCGCACAAAAGGGTTGTTTCTTTCTGTTATTAATATTTCTGGTTCCTACATTATATATCAATATTGATCAATACAGTCTGCAGGGATACAGTCCGTAAGCACACGTGATTGTACTTTTTTATGACAAAAAACAAAACAAAAAACTTTGGTTATGCAAACCAATTGTTGCAGCAGCTGTCCGGGTGGCTGGTCTCATACGTTCATGGAGGTGCACCTGCTGGATGTGGAGGTCCTGGGCTGGTGGGGTTTCACATGGTCTGCGGTTGTGAGGCCGGTTGGATGTACTACCAAATTCTCTGAAACGCCTTTCGAGACGGCTTATGGTAGAGAAATTAACATTAATTTCACAGGCAACAGCTCTGGTAGACATTTTTGCAGTCAGCATGCGACTGCACGCTCCCTCAAAACATATGAAATCTGTGGCATTGTGCTGTGTGATAAAACTGCACATTTCAGAGTGGCCTTTTATTGTGTGCAGCCTAAGGCACACCTGTGCAATAATCATGCTGTTTAATCAGCATCTTGATACGCCACACCTGTGAGGTGGGATGGATTATCTTCGCAAAGAAGAAATGCTCACTGACATGAATTTGTGAACAAAATTTGAGAGGAATAGGTATTTTTGTGTATGTAGTCAAAGTTTTAGATCTTTGAGTCCAACTCATGAAAAAAAATGGGAGCAAAAATGTGTGCGTTTATATTTTTGTTCAGTGTAGTACCCTTTTAAACTTCCAAAGCAAAGACGGCTCTCACTCAACAATAATACATTTACATCATATTTCCTCTGCCTTTTTGTTTTACCACTTGTGAACTGTGGTTTTGATGAAAACTGATCTACAACGCCGCACATACTCAGAACGTAAGCTTGTCCCAGTCAAAGGTTATGTCAAATGTATATGGAACTGTAATTTTCTTGATTAATGTTGTGTTTTGTGTGTGGATTCGTGACTCGTTTGTGGTTTCTGTGCTTCAGGAGACTAAAACGCAGTGTCTGAGGCTGGCTACGAAAGGTAAGTCATTCTAAAAGTTGTCATGCCACTTTTGTTTTACCCTATTTACTTGTTTTTTTCTCACTCTTAAGGTTTTTTTTTATATTTTCAGTAACAGATTGTTGTAAACTGAATTACCAACGTATCATCCTCTTACTTGATGGAGTGTTGGATAAGAGCACACATCCGCGTCATGAGTATTAAGAGACATAATACTAGAGAGAGAAATGTGTTTGTGTGTGAACGGCGGGAAAGGATCAGAGTCTACAGTCGAGATGGGATGTTTTTATCTGGGGCCATATGTTTGACAGACTAATACACTGCTTTTAAAAGGTGCTTGTTTAATCCCCGCTCATGCACCACCAAACACACAGAGTTGTTTTGAGGAAAGATTTTATTAATGGCAACTGATGGATCAGAGCTGTTTAGAGGAAGGACATAAGTAAGGTGAAAAACATGGCTGTTTTATCAGGGAAATCCACTATCGTTTGCCTAAAACATGTCGTTTGCCTAAAACAGTCATGACATGTTGAATGAGACTCCAAGACTAGTGACTGGTACCGCTCACATTTGAACCGGTACCTGAGAATCAATACCGTTACTCAATGGTATACAATTTTGGTATCTTTGTGTGTGTTAATAAATATTAATTGTTTTTGATAATGAAATCTTATTTTTCATTGCAAAATGTACTGCTGTCCACTTGTTCCATCTTGTTTTATTGTAACATTTCTGAGTCACATTTGCATGTATGACATTGAGTTGTAAATAACAGTTGCAAGTCCAAAATGTTACATAAAAGTAGTGTATAGGTTTTGGTGGGTTTTTGTTGTTGTTGCACCTTAAAAAGTGTTAATACTGTAAGTATTGCACTTATTACCAGCTGTTTAAATTGAACGTGCATCTTAGTTAACAGATTTGGAGGTGTTGAAATCGCCATGTAAAATGGCTAATGCTAATCAATACCAAAGCCAATGTATTTTAGCATCAAGCTAGCGCCTTTGCGGAAAAGAGGAGCCTTGATTTATTTAGGTTGGAGTGTTTTTTGAGTCAATTGTTTTTTGGGGGGGGCATTGGAAATTGCTACATTACTGAGAAGTAGTTTGGCTGAGTCCGCTCTCATTGCTGCCGGCTGAGTCGTCAACCGGGCGTGACATCATGAGCAATACAAGTGCCGTAACATGGCACCATTGGATTTTTCAATGAATCGGTGCCGGCGGGATTCGGTCCGTCCCAAAAAACTATTGGATCCGGTACCCATCCCAACTAGTAACTAATTTTTTTCCCACAACATCTTTATTGTCATGATTTCTTATTTATTTCCTTTATTTCCTTTACAACATACATTTTAATATACCTTGTATATTAAAATTGAGGAAATGAGAAAAAAACAAAAACAGTAGCGCGGTGACTACTTTGTCGAGTGCGGATAAACGGAAGGCAAGTGTAAACACACAGCAGCAGCCCAAAACCTGCTCTCTAAAAATACTTAAAAATGTAATGAAAAAAAATGTCATGTTAGTCAAACGACTAACCAGAAAGGTCAGAGTGGGTGCACATCCTATTGTGGCGTGATCGTAATCGAGTATTGTCAGCCTTCACTGAACTGACAGACCTCGCTTTGCCCTGATAGACCTTGAAGGATTGTTAAACTAGACTGTAAAAAGGGACATTATTTCCAACACAATCAGCTTTAATGACTGCAGAATGAATCATTAAAGCTGATTTTTTTTTGAGTGCGTGTGTGGGTGTGTTGCACAAAGGCCAGGTTATGGAGCAGATAGAGCCGTTTGGGGCAGGATGGCACGAGGATATGGCTCCTCGTGCAATCATTACCACTCACATATTACATACATCCATTTCTTTTCATGCAATGACCTGCCTGATTGTACATATAACTGGTGTTTGTAAAAACGTTTACTGGTAGCGAGTAATCTAATTACTTTCACACCGTTACCGATGCATTTGATGTGACGTGGCGCGCTACTTTTGATGTGGTTTTATGTCAACACGACACCGTCAGAAGCACAGCGAGGTCAATGCAGGATATTTCTTTTTACTAATGAGAACAGCAACCAACAGCACACTAAAATGAACTTGATATCCAATAGGAAGCGGCAACATCACAAAACAAACATGTAGTACACGCACACATACACTACTACTGCGTGGGAATAATGACCAACCAATATATGAATGAAGTGACAAGCTTGACATACAAGCAATACCTTGTTTGTGGACAAGGAGCTATGACAGCCATCGAAGCACATTTGATCTCTTTGTTAACCATCCATCCATCCATTTTCTACCGCTTGTCCCTTTTGGGGTTACGGGGGGTGCTGGAGCCTATCTCAGCTGCAGAGACAACACAATAAAGTGAAAAGGTTCAACAGAGCTGTTAAGCTAACAAACACAGCTCAGCTAAAATACTGCGAAACTTTGCAACGGGCATCGCCTTTTAAAGGCACACAAACACACTCTGCTTTCATGAAATATCTCAACTACCAGATATATATATTTTTTAGGTAATGCAATATTTACTTGCCCAAGTAATTAATTACATTTATTGAAAAGTAATTGTATTAGTAATTCCATTAATGTTTTGGTAAAGTTACAAGTAAGTACAATTAATTACTTTTTAAAAGTAATTTTCCCAAAAACTGCATGTATTGTAAAGGAGGACACACTGCAAGTTAAAATCGAAACTAGTTAAATGGACTTGATGAATGTTTTGCATCTTCATCAAGCCCAGCTTCGAGCAGGACACATAGACATAGGGCATGTCCCCAAGTGGGGGCTCGGTTCCAATTTGGATGGTGTCTCATTTCACCTCTTAAAAAAAGGGACAATCGGGAAAGCTCATGTTAGCGTCGTCGTCATATTGCAACTGCTAACAGGCGTCTCTCAAATAGGCCATTGTTTGCTTTTGTCTCGCAGCCCGAAGAGGTAGAAATATGAGTGAGGTGACAGAATTGAGATTTTCATGCAGCGATAAGGGAAAAACACAGCGAATGGTCACAGAGGTCAGGCGACATGTCGCTTCCTTTCTCTCTTTGCCCGTCTGCAAGGGCGCGTGCATCGGAGCGTGCATCGGGAGGGAGGATTAAGTGTTGGTGGTCCTATTAGGTCATCTTGGCTATTGTCATTGCTGCCTCAGGCCCTTTTTATTCTCTGCATGTATGTGAGCGTTAGTGTACTGACCTGGATACTTTTTTTTAACAGAAATTAGAAGCTACTGTGCACATTATGAGGTCGCACTTGGAACCTTTTTGACTTTTGCTTACAACAAAGGTAAATTTGGATGACCGTCAGTCATATCAGGTGTTTTTCTTTTTATGTAGTACCAATATTTTAGTACCAGTACCAAAATGTATTTTGATACTTTAGTTGTGAGTTCAATCCCGGCCTCGGGATCTTTCTGTGTGGAGTTTGCATGTTCTCCCCGTGACTGCGTGGGTTCCCTCCGGCTTCCTCCCACCTCCAAAGACATGCACCTGGGGATAGGTTGATTGGCAACACTAAATTGTCCCTAGTGTGTGAATGTGAGTGTGAATGTTGTCTGTCTATCTGTGTTGGCCCTGCGATGAGGTGGCGACTTGTCCAGGGTGTACCCCGCCTTCCGCCCGATTGTAGCTGAGATAGGCTCCAGCGCCCCCCGCAACCCCGAAGGGAATAAGCGGTAGAAAATGGATGGATGGATGGGAAAAAAAAGAAAGGGGGATCAAAAACAAAATGTCATTATTGGCTTTATTTTAACTAAAATCTTATGATATATTCAACACGTTTCTTATTGCAATCAAAGAACAATTTTGTCATTAAATAAAATAGTGAACATAGTAGACAACTTATCTTTTAGTAGTAAGTAAGCAAACGAAGGCTCCTAATATGGCTGCTGACAAATGCAGTAACATATTGTCATTTGTAATTCTATCATTTTGTCAACATTGTGATGATTATTAATCTATTTATTCATTTACTGTTAATATCTGCTTCCTTTATGTCTTAACATGTTATATCTACACTTCTGTTAAAATGTAATAAGCACTTATTCTTCTGATGTTTGATACTTTACCTATGTTTTGGGTGATACTACAAATTCTGGTATCAATCCAATACTAAATAGTTACAGTTAGAGATGTCCGATAATATCGGCTTGCTGATATTATCGGCCGATAAATGCTTTAAAATGTAATATCGGAAATTATCGGTATCGGTTTTTTTATTATCAGTATCGTTTTTTTTGTTTTTGTTTTTTATTAAACCAACATAAAAAACACAAGATACACTTACAATTAGTGCTCCAACCCAAAAAACCTCCCTCCCCCATTTACACTCATTCACACAAAAGGGTTGTTTCTTTCTGTTACTAATATTCTGCTTCCTACATTATATACCAATACAGTCTGCAAGGGATACAGTTAATAATAACAATATATCAATATATATCAATACAGTCTGCAAGGGATACAGTTAATAATAATAATATATCAATATATATCAATACAGTCTGCAAGGGATACAGTCCGTAAGCACACATGGTTGTGCGTGCTGCTGGTCCACTAATAGTACTAACCTTCAACAGTTAATTTTACTCATTTTCATTAAGTACTAGTTTCTATGTAACTGTTTTTATATTCTTTTACTTTTTTTTTTATTCAAGAAAATGTTTTTAATTTATTTGTTATTTTATTTTATTAATATTTTAAAAAAGGACCTTATCTTCACCATACCTGGTTGTCCAAATTAGGCATAATAATGTGTTAATTCCACGACTGTATATATCAGTATCGGTTGATATCGGTATCAGTTGATATCGGTATCTGTAATTAAAGAGTTGGACAATATCGGAATATCGGATATCGGCAAAAAGCCATTATCGGACATCCCTAGTTACAGTATCATATATTGGTAATAATTAATGTTATTATTTGTCCAGGGACTAGAGATGCGCGGATAGGCAATTATTTCATCCGCAACCGCATCAGAAAGTCGTCAACCATCCGCCATCCACCCGATGTAACATTTGATCAGAACCGCACCCGCCCGCACCCGCCCGTTGTTATATATCTAATATAGACGATGCAAGGCATAAGTGAGGTTATAAAGCTTTTGCCTGTTAAAGAAAGGAGACTGATCCAATGCAGCACAGACATTCGCGTGCCACGCTGTCACGACCCAGACGCACACCAGTGCGCAATCATATGGGAGCCGCGCTGAGCGCACCTCCAAGCGCGTCTCGCTGCCGGCGACGGCCGGGTATGGGCCCGACGCTCCAGCGCCATCCATTTTCAGGGCTAGTTGATTCGGCAGGTGGGTTGTTACACACTCCTTAGCGGGTTGGCCACCGTCCTGCTGTCTATATCAACCAGGGTGAGCCCCACCCCTTTCGTGAGCGCACTGCGCGTGGAGTGACCCCTGTTACGCGCCCCCGGCAACAGGGGTGGCGGGCAGGTAAGCTGCGCGGGCGGAGCGCGCGGAGTGACCCCTGTTACGAGCCCCCGGCCACGGGGGTAGCGGGCAGGTAAGCTGCTTACCTGCTGCGCGTGACGCCGGCCGCGGCGAAGGCGGACGAGGCGGGGTGTCGGTGCGGTGGGCGCGGTGGTGACCCTGGACGTGCGTTGGGCCCTTCTCGCGGATCGCCTCAGCTACGGCTCCCGGTGGGGCCCTCTCGGGGGAAGGGGCCTCGGTCCCGGACCCCGGCGAGGCGTCCCTTCTCCGCTCCGTAAAAGTGTCCATCTCTTTTTTTTTTTTTCTTCTGTTGTGGCATATGCTGCAGGTGCCTGCTCGTTTTTCGTATGTGGGTAACAACATTTAACTATGTATATATATTTCCGAATTGGTTTAACTGCCACCCGCCTGAATCTATTTAAAATCTAATTTTTTTTTATTTCAACCGCCCGACCCGACCCGACCCGCGGATAAAATCTAATTTTTTAAAATTTCATCCGCCTAATCCGCGGACTCCGCGGTTGTGCCCGCAAACCGCGCATCTCTACCAGGGACATATTTCCTGAGTTTATAAACAATAAAAGACACAATATTTTGAGATAATAAAAAATATCAATATACCGGTATTGGTTGTAGTAACAACTATATACGGCTCTAGTACTTGGTATTGTTACAGTCGATGTCTGTGTAGATCCACCCATTTGTTTATATTGAGGAGCGCTAGCATGCTGTTAGCAGTGAGCTCTTGTATCCTCCTACGGTGTGGAGTGAAACGTGTTTAGCTATTCCTCGTCCTGCAGGGATGATACTTGTAAGAAACTTACTTTATTTGTTGCCATGGAGGCGAGGATTAGTGATTTAGAAGTAGCTAATACACTGCCGATTGCGGATGGACGTTAGCTGCTAGCTAGCTGGCCATGTTTTAATACACCTCCTCCAGAGTGGTGCTTCAGTGTGAAAAGCTTAACCTTTATTGTTTGTTTTTAAGTCAAAATATATCCAGTCTCCTCCTTATGTCTCCACAGTTTGTCTGCTTGTAAGTGCGTATGCGTTACCTAACATCAAATCAAATCAACTTTATTTATAAAGCACATTTAAAATTTACCACAGGGGTAGCCAAAGTGCTGTACAATGAACAGGTTAAAAGATAAAACGAGTACCGAGCAAACACAACACAACACAAACAGAACACGATAAAAAATAAATAATTAAAATAGAATACATAAAAACAGGTTCACAGCAGGTGTATTATGGGGCGCCATTGCAGGATGGATATCACTCAGTGTTAAAAGCCATGGAATAAAAGTATGTTTTTAAGAGAGATTTAAAAACAGGAAGAGAGGAGGCTTGTCTAACACTCAGAGGTAGGTCGTTCCAGAGCTTGGGAGCAGCAACGGCGAAAGCTCTGTCACCTCTAAGCTTCAGCCTTGTGTCAGGGACCGTCAACAGCAGCTGATCGGCTGATCTTAAGGATCGGGTGGGGCAGTAAGGCTGAAGGAGGTCGGAGAGATAGGTTGGCGCGAGGTTGTTTAGACATTTAAAAACAAATAAAAGGAGTTTAAAATTGATTCGGTAACGCACAGGGAGCCAGTGAAGGGACGCTAAAATAGGGGTGATGTGCTCACGTCTGCGGGTCTGTGTTAGCAGACGAGCAGCAGAGTTCTGCACGAGCTGCAGGCGGGCGAGGGAGGCCTGGCTAATGCCTACATACAGGGCATTACAGTAATCAAGACGAGTCGAGATAAAGGCGTGGATTAATTTCTCTAAGATCATGTCTTGATAGAAGCGGTTTCACTTTCGCTATTTGGCGTAATTGATAAAAGCTTTTTTGAACGACGCTGCTGATTTGTTTTTCGAATTTAAAATCTGAGTCAAACTTTACCCCCAGGTTTGTGACACAGTCGCTGAGATACGGGGTCAGAGTGCCGAGGTCAACGTTGGGGGAGGGAGAGCGACTTGGACCGAACAACATAACTTCTGTTTTATCTTCATTTAGGCTCAGGAAGTTAGCTGACATGCGCCGCTTGCTCGTTTTACCAGCAATGTTACGACGTATTGTATCTGTATTTTTCAGAAGCAGTATAGCACTGTTTATAATTCATTGATACCGCATTATTTTATTAGTACCGGTATACAGTACAACCCTAGTACAGTATTATTCTTTTTTAACCCCAAAATTTAAGTTGTATCTTAATGAATCAAATATAAGTCAGCTATGATGAATATAAGACCAACAGTATTTTTGGAACAGACTGTAAAAATGTTTTCAAGAGATGGTAAATTACAATTACCAATTTCTTAAGAGTGCCGGTTGCCCCTGGGTTCCGAATTAAAACTTTTTAACTAAAACACCACCAAAGATAGCATACGTTATCAATTATAGTTTAAGGGAACACATTAAAAACATTAATGTTGCTACAATGATTATTATTAGGAATAGGGATGGGTACAAAATCCTGTACTTTTTCCGCATGCATCGAATCCCGACAGTTCATGTAAAATCCAACAGTGACGTCACGTCTGGTTGCACTTCGGCACTTGGCGATCACTCCAGCAGCACTGAGAGCAGACTCAACCAATGTACCTATAGGTAATGTTGCAACTTTCAATGCCAGAAAAGTAAAGGGCTCAAAAACACTCCAACGTAAGTAAAGTAATGCTCCACTTTTCCAAAAATGCGCTAGCTTGATGCTAAGATACATTGATTTTGCTATTGACATGATACTGATTAGCATTAATGGTTTTACATGGCAATTTCAACACCTCCAAACTAAGATGCATATTACAATCAATGGGCTGCTGCGTAATAGGTACAATACTTACATTAATCACACTTTCCTGGGGCACAACAGAAAGCAAAAAACACACCATAAACTATACACTACTGCCATGTATCGTCTTGGACTTGCAACTGTAATTGCAACTTAATGTCATACCTACACATTTAGAAATATGATAATGACACAAGATATAACAACTGGACAGCAGTTACCACAATCAGCTAATTTTTAAATGTTGCTATATATTTTATCATCGAAAACAATATCAACACAAACAAAAGTACCGGAAATGTATACTGTTGAGTACCGGTATCGATTCATAGTTACTGGAAAATGGTACTGTATTGGTTCAAATGTGAAAGGTCCCTAATCCCTAATTAGGGGTGTCCCGATCCAATATTGCTATCGGATATCAGTACAATATCAGCCCAAAAAAATGTGTCTGTTTGCATCAAAAATCTCCAAAAATTTCCTGCAGTGTGTTTGCTTGGGCAAAGTTGAACAGCCAATTAGCATCCAAATGTCCTCCGGTAAGCACACATGGTTGTTTTTTCTTCTATTTTAGTCAAGTCATTTATAAAAAGGTAAACATAGGCTACTAGCTGCTACACAACAGCCAAGCACACAATAGCACAAAAGCTAGACATGTAATAGATGTCCTTAATTGAACAATATTTCAGTCTACAACAATTTGTCAATATAAACAAGTATCAAAAAACTATAGTTGCAAATTACACATCACACACACATATATGTGTGTGTCTGTGTGTGTGTGTGTGTGTGTGTGTGTGTATATATATGTATGTGTGTGTATATATGTATGTGTGTGTGTCTGTGTGTGTGTGTGTGTATATATGTATGTGTGTGCCGTCTTCCTGTGTATATATATATATATATATATTTGTGTGTTTGTATGTATGAGTGTATATATATATATGTGTATATGTATTTATATATGTGTGTATATATATGTATATTTGTGTATGTATATATGTGTTTATATATTTATGTAGGTATATATGTGTATATATGTATGTAGGTATATATGCGTTTATATGTATGTATATGTGTGTATATCTCTGTGTATATATATATACACACAGTATATGTGTGTATGTATGTATGTATGTATGTATGTATGTATACATGTGTATATCTGTATGTGTATGTGTGTGTGTGTGTGTGTGTGTGTGTGTGTGTGTGTGTGTGTGTGTGTGTGTGTGTGTGTGTGTGTGTGTGTGTGTGTGTGTGTGTGTGTGTATATATTATATATAATTGGTAAAAAGTATCCAGTAACAAACGTGTTCGCATAACATTGTGGCCACAAAGTGTTGCCACAAAATTATTACCACTCCACTTCAACTTAAAGTCATCATAAATCCGGTTAACAATAAATAGGTACGTGTTTTTCATACCTACCATTGTTCTATGTTTAAGTAATGGAATAATGAGTAACAATGTTAGTAAAAAATGTATATTCACACCCCCAGTTATTATAGTTCATTATAACTCATCAGTTGTATTGAGCCACTTTTTTGGGGCGTGTCACTTATTTGCGGTTGCATCCTTGCAGTTACTGGCGTACGTGAGTGACAGGTAGAAAAGCTCTGATCTCGGTCATAAATCGCTAGAACCCGGACATAAGACGACAATCCAGGGGGGAATGCAGTTTTATACTTCTTCCAATACGGTCATGCTTCAAAGAACGTCCCCAACAGTTAGAGCCAATTATCAAAAGGTTTTTTTTCTACACCAAGAAAGTTGTACATCTTAATCAAATATGATATTATATTCTTAAAATTCATCATGGATAGTTATTTCATCCTGTGTGACATAATTTTGGATGTGAATGTGAAAACACTCTTTGAATTTTAATCCATTCCAAATCCCCCAAACATTGAAAAGTCATCAAAGTCTTAGGTGAGGGAAGCAGAGCCTGTGCCATCTTCCAGTCTGACTTTGAGTAATGAAAACATTACGTAATATCGCAGAGGGTCACACTGGGCCATTTGCAAGGATCACAGCATGCAAAAGGTTTTAGAATAAAAATAATATGCTTACAATACACAGGCAGATCAGAAGTACAAGAGATTACGTTTATCTTTGCTGATATTTAGCATTGGAAGTGGATTATGCTTTTGATGGATATACTCTATGAAATCTAGTTTGTGTGCGTCTTTATTTTGGATTATTTGGATTATCATAATGCACTAATGTTCTTACCCTGCAATGCAAACTATTCTGGTGTTATGAGATCAGGAGCATCAGAACAGATGCTTTTGTCATCAACAGCATACCAGCTCCTCCACATCATGTACAGTACTTATGAAAACATCATTTTTGACAACATCATATGCACATGAGACATTTTCATAACGACCATACTGTATGTATATGTTTATATATATATTTATGTTTGGAGCCATCTTGCAGTATTTCTCACTTCTTAACTACATGCGTAGATGTCTGTTGAGTGTAGCAAACATTTTACTGGGCTTACTGTTGATATTGTTGCTTTTCAAAATATTTCCCCGAGTGTTCAGTAGTATTTGCATCATGAATGAACATTTATATTAGTCATCTAAGAAACTAACATTAAAGTCTTTATTTATTTACTTGAGATTAATCGCAAACATTTTTAAAACTTAAATGTAGTTAGAATTTTTACACACTTGATAATTTTTCTTGTATTGTTGTTAACATTTATAAAGTCTGATTACTTTTTATTTTATTGATAAACTGATATTGAAGCAGGAGTGTCTAAACTTTTCCACTGAAGGCCACACACTAAAAAAAAAAATCAAAGCATGGGTTGGCCATTTTGATATTTTTCATTTTCGAAACCATTACATTATATAGATTTGTTTTGAACTTTCCCTCCCCTCAAGTCAGATAAGAAATGAGAAGCACTAAAGTGATGACTTGTGACTGTGCTGAAGGTGCCACTGAGGAGCCAGAAGTCATCCCTGACCCCGCTAAACAGACGGATCGCGTGGTGAAGATCGCCGGCATCAGCGCCGGGGTCCTGGTCTTCATCCTACTGGTGCTGGTAGCCATCTTATTGGTCAAGAAAAGGTGAGTGACTCTTCGCCACGACTTCCCCGCACACTTAAATGCACAGAAAAATAAAAAATAGCGCACATAATTCATTCTTCTTGGTTTTATGTTGGTCAAGTATGTGCTGTAGCAACGCCATTTTCCATTCATCTGCCATGAACGTTGATCTCCCTGTAGAAAGAACCACGTCCCAAAATGCTTGTCAGAACTCAACAGTCTTGGTGCAAGAGATGTTCCAAAGCTTTGCAAATATACTTAGTGGTTTAAAAAAGCCTCGTTAAAAAGTAAGTCGCCATTCTTTTAATTACAAATACAGGCATAGTATTTTAGAAAATGTAATGTTGATGAACGTTCACTACAATTGGAATGATTATTATCTACAAAGACCAAAAAAAATTAATTTAAAACACATTTTAGAAACTGATATGCCCTATCAAGGACAATCATGTGCATAATTACACATAATCTTCCTTAGTTTGGGCCTGCAGAACACAAGAGGAGGAGGAGTGGCTAAAGAAAGTCATTTGTAAATGTTTGGTGCAGAGCTCCACCATGTGGTCACTGAACGCAGCTGCAAGTTGTGGAAGTTGATATTGGCACTGCAGCAGGCCTTATTCAGGAACATTGTTAGCAGATAAAACACCATTTAGTTCAAAGTCTTTGTAGGACCGTTTCAAACCGTTGAAGAGGAAATACAATTCCGCATATTTTCCATGTGCTGCTAGGCGACTGCAGTCACACACTCTAGTTTAGGGCAGGCTTTACACTAATTTCACACTAGGGAAGAATGCTAAACAGAAAGTGAAAGAGCGCTTCACTAAAAAAAAAAAAAAAGAATTGTATTGTATTTTTTGAAAGCAAATTTTACAACTTTCTGGTCCTAAACTAAGCATTTTCAAGCATAACAATTACTAGACTAAAAATATCAATACTACAATAGTATTGGCCACTAGATGAGACCAAACCAATCAGATTACTTTGTTCAGTATCATGGCCACCGATTGGCTCAGCCTCAAACAGTATATTGCATTGATTCTGAACTGGGGGTAGGCGGGCTCCATCTATTGCTACGCCAAAATATCACTTAATTAAATATTGTAACGACGTGACTCGAACCGTTATCAAAGGTTCATCAAACAGACTACTGTAGGCCGCAGTCGACGCCAGAATAAACAATTAAGACACAAACAGAATCGTCATTTCTATCACTCGACACGCGTGGGAACCCAATGTTCCCCGCTCACATTCGCCCTTTTCCCGGCCTGTCAGCCAGCCAATCAACATGCAGAACCCACGTAAACAAAGACAAACATTGGCAGGGAAAGCTGCATGTAAAAACGATGCCTTCAAGGCCGTAGGAAACACCTGTTTAAACATTGAATAAACTACAAGTGGAACTTAACATTGGACCCAGTCCATTATAACATAAGAAAATGAAAGAAGATACAAATTAACTTAATTTAAAAAGTTTGCAAGTGCTTAAGGGTAGCCATGCATAGAGTACGCACACGTTCCTTCCGGTTCCCGCTGACGGACGGTTACCCGCCGTTTGTAGCTACAGGCTGTGATGGGTAAAGGCGGAGGTTGCTTTTCTTATTAATGACAAGTACGACAAAACTACTGTCCTAGCTTAAATCCGCAAGTAGAAGCGCGGATCGAGAGGGAGCAAGTGTTTTATTACAGTTATTTATTTTCCTATATTCAAACACAGTGTTACTGTTGAAACTGTGTAATATTACAGTGGCCAAAAAATATGAAATATACTTGTTAAATAAAACTTCTGCTTTGTTTTGAATGACCACTCAGGCTTACTACGCTACTATATTATATATAGACTGGTGTTTACTGAGGTGGTACTTGGTGAAAAAAGTTTAAAAACCACTGCTGTTTAAAGGTGACTAAAGGGTGTTACGTCATGTCCATATGTCTCTCATAATGTTAAAAAAAACGATTTAGGAAATGTATTAAAATCGATAAATGAGGGATTACTGTACATGCATCTGTGAGATAATTACCATATTGTTCCTCTTTAGACTTTTGAATAAAAGGCTTTGCTCAGGTTACCTGGGTGGCGGTGGGAGTGTGGGTTCACCACGTTAAAAACAAAACGCGTCCGAAAATGTAATTACACTCTCACTCAAATAATGAATCAAATTGAATTACGTGCAACAGTGAATGCTCGTTCAATTTACTTGATCAATGAATGTAATCAGCCTTTCTCTCCCCAAAACAACCATTTCTGCCGAGAGTTTGCTCGAATGGAGCTGCCACGTATTGAGCACCGCAACACGTGTTTGACTGGTCGCTCACCTTGTTGATTACTTTCACGCATCTGTTCCCTTGTTTGAGGTTTAGACTTTTTGCTGATAAAACCTTTTTGAGGGAGGTCTTGTGTATTCCGAGACTTGGCGTGGTGTCTGCAACTGAGCAGCAGTCGAGCTCCAAACATGTGAAGGCATTTGAACGCAGCTTCGAAGACACTATATCACCGCTTGGCGGAAATGTGACATGTTGATACAGTGGAACCTCCATTTACGAACCGAGTTGCTTCTTGAACAGGCTTCGGAAATGCAAAAGTTTCTCCATAAAAAAAACGTAAATATAAATAATGGGTTCCAGGCTCGACAAAAGTCTGTATTTTAGTGAAGGTTTGTACACTTTGAACACAATATAAAGTGCTATACAGTACTGTATATTAAACATAATAAGGAGGTGATGGGTCAACTTTCTATTTAATAACAAAGTAAAAAAAACTGTAATTTGTAACCGCTCTGCTGACACGCACACACACTGTCACTAGTCCTGTGGTGCACTCGCAATGGGAAATCACAAAACTTTTTAACTTTAGCAGCCAGGTCGGAATATAAAATCCACTTTAGCTTGCTAGTTAATCTCCTTTGGCCACAGCGGGGTTGTGGCAGTGTCGACAATGCTGCTTTGTTGTTGTTTTTTTTGGCAAAACTAGAAAAATGCTGTAGAAAGGCTAAAAAAAAACACTTAAAGGGGATCTATGATGATTTTAAAACACTTCCTTGTGGTCTAGATCAGTGGTTCTCCACCTTTTTTCAGTGATGTACCCCCTGTGAACATTTTTTTAATTCAAGTACCCCCTAATCAGAGCAAAGCATTTTTGGTTGAAAAAAAGAGATAAAGAAGTAAAATACAGCACTATGTCATCAGTTTCTGATTTTTTAAATTGTATAACAGTGCAAAATATTGCTCATTTGTAGTGGTCTTTCTTGAACTATTTTGAAAACAAGATATAAAATAACTAAAAACTTGTTGAAAAATAAACAAGTGGTTCAATTATTAATAAAGATTTCTACACATAGAAGTAATCATCAACTTAAAGTGCCCTCTTTGGGGACTGTAATAGAGATCCATCTGGATTCGTGAACTTAATTCTAAACATTTCCTCACAAAAAAAGAAATCTTTAACATCAATATTTATGGAACATGTCCACAAAAAATCTAGCTGTTAACACTGAATATTGCATTGTTGCATTTCTTTTCACAGTTCTTTTTGACATACATTTTAGTGAGAAACCTGAGCTTGTGCTTCACTGAGTTTATGAACTTACATTCATATTTTGTTGAAGTATTATTCAATAAATATATTTAAAAATGATTTTTTAATTGTTGCTATTTTTAGAATATTTAAAAAAAATCTCACGTACCCCTTGGCATACCTTCAAGTACCCCCAGGGGTACGCGTACCCCAATTTGAGAACCACTGGTCTAGATAATACATATTAGATTTGCTATGGTGTAAATTTTGCTCCACCGTCACTTTTATAACCTGTTTTAAGTTTGTCTGCAAGATGTTGGATTCAAGAGGCGTTCCCAGCTTGTGAATGAAACCACGCCTCACTCTCATCATTTATCTTTCGAAAAATGTAAACTGTTTAAATATATTTCATTATATATATTTTTTTGCAGACACAGTCGAAAATAAACAAACTGTCATAAACATTATCTCGATTCACCCGGTCACAGCAATAGGTACACCTGCACGCTCTCCCATCGATTCAAAGAATGCATAAAAACAGCTGTTTATGTCTGTGCATGTCCAAAATGCCTGGACCTTATGATTTACCTTATGCTTTGGCATTGTTTAACACCACTATCCAAAATGTTTGTCAGTCAGAAGAAACAAAATTCATCAAAGTCCCCTTTAAAACGCACACAAAGTAGTGATTAGCAGAGGAGCTAACAGAGACGGATCAGCCCGCCCGCCCACAATGGGTGGATGAAACGTTCGTATACTGTTAGCACATATTTTCATTCAGTTCGAAAATCGAAAAGTTTGTATAATGAGAGGCTCTTATATCGAGATTCCACTGTACTCACAAGCCTACCGTATGCTTTGGATTGTTTATTTTTGATTTTGATTTGTGAGAAAATGAGTGCTTTGCTTTTTTTAATTTTTTGTCTGCCTGATCCACCAAACTCATTTTGAGCTGCTTCCAGTTATTTTTGAAATGATTGTGTCCTCACTTGAAGCTGTGGCATCAAGGTTTGTGGGGAGATCAATATCCATCGTCACTCAACCTTTGAGCAATACTGCATCTTTAAAATTGTGGGACAAGATCCAAAACGTCATTCAAAAGTGAGCCTAGGTGGTAGAAAATGTCAGATAGCAATATTAGGGTGATGTTGTTAGCTACCTGTGTTGGCCCTTAGTGATAAAACCAGACCTTTTTGCATGATGTTTCTGTTTCTGTTTCTGCTGGTCGGGACAGTCCTCATTTGCATATTCATGACTCCCATGTCTCTTTGCTTTCCGATTGGCTTACAACCCCAGGAGGACCTACTATTCGTACTCGTATTACCTGTAAGTAAACGACAAACCCGACAGTCAGTCAGCGTGTCAGGCTGCTGACGTCCTAACGGGCTATAGCAGCTAGATGTTGGTATTTTTATTTTTTTTAAAGATGCAGTATACTTTTTTCAAGGCAAAACCCGCATTTTCAGCTCTGACCAAAAGCCATCCTCATTGACGCCCTCTGCCAGGGGCGGGGGACAATTCACTGCCGCCTCAGTCACATCTGCATCCTTTGCATGGCAATCTTTTATGAATGAGTGAAAAAGCCCCATCACATGCACTCCATTCCCAAGCGTTTGTCGAAAAAAAAAAAAAGGACTGGACTGAAAGTGAATTGCCCTCAGCCCCGGTGTCCTCTACATGCTCCAAAGTCGCTCTGAAGTAGACCAGAACCGGGCAACAGGCCTGAGCGTGTTAATTGAAAAAAGAATGCTGCACTTGTGACTTGTAGCTCTTTGTGTGCATGTAGTCATGTGATCATCCATCCACCCATCAAGTCACAGGTATCATGGACACTTTGCTGAGAGTGGATCGGAATCACATTAGGGAGGCATTTTCTTCCCCATTTGGGTCTGTGGTGCTTTTTTCCCCCCCTGTACTTCCTGACTTATCTCACTGGCTGTGACCAAAGAGTAAACAAAAGTTCATGGTCTCATATTATTAGTGATGTGCAGATCATCGGTACCGCCGATACCAGATCTTTAGGCTCTAATATCGATTCTCCAATCATAATATTGATACTTTTGATACTTTAGTTCAAACTTTTTCCACCAAGGGCCTCATATTGAAAAGCCAAAGAATGCAGGGGCCATATTGATGTTTTTTCATAGAAAAAAATGCTAAAAATAGATATGTCAGCGTTGTATTATAGGTCGCTAAGTATATTATTATTATTAGTTAAAACATTTCAGCTTTTTTTCATTGCATGCTGATTTTTTTTTTCTCTTTTTTCTTATATTTTTACAATTGTATTTTTTTCATCTAATAATTGAATAAGTGTTTCAAAAATTCTGCCTGTACAAAAATATTAATGTTCAGTTACACATTTAACAGTGTTTATTGTGGTTGTTGTAATATTTCAAATGAATTTAAAAATCAGTATTAATTTATTTTTTAATTAATTGACTGAACTTTGTTTTTATTTTAAATACATTTTCTTTTTCTTTTGAGAGCTTCTAATATTTTAGATCAGCGGTGACTAAACTTTTCCCACCAAGGGCCACATATTGAAAAGCCAAAGAATGTGGGGGCCATATTGTTTTTTCATTTAAAAAAAATTGCTAAAAACAGATATTGTGTTAGCTATGTATTACAGGTCACTATATATTTTATTATTATTTAATAGTTAGAACATTTCAGCTTTTTTCTCATTACATGTCGATTTTTTTGCGCGTTTTTCTTCCATTTCTAGTTTAGTTTTTTCCCCCATCTAATAATTAAATAAAAATAAGTGTGCCTGTACAAAAATAATAATGATCAGTTACCGCTAATTATGTGTCTCCATACACAGTGTGGAGCCACTCCCCTAAACTAATAATAATCACCTCAATTACGGCAAAGAAACTGCATTTGTTAGTATCTTAAGTTGCGTTATCACTGGAAGACGATGCTAAACATGTTACACACGGAGAGAAAGCCAGGAGGACTTTGAGGACATAAACCAAAAAAAAGTTAAAGTTAAAGTACCAATGATTGTCACACACACACTAGGTGTGGCGAAATTATTCTCTGCATTTAACCCATCACCCTTGATCACCCCCTGGGAGGTGAGGGGAGCAGTGGGCAGCAGCGGTGGCCGCGCCCGGGAATAATTTTTGGTGATTTAACCCCCAATTCCAACCCTTGATACTGAGTGCCAAGCAGGGAGGTAATGGGTTCCATTTTTATAGTCTTTGGTATGACTCGGCCGGGGTTTGAACCCACAACCTACCGATCTCAGGGCGGACACTCTAACCACTAGGCCACTGAGTATTAAAAGATTTAAAGGAGTAGTAGATTGTGGGTTCTGATTTTGTTTAGTTATTGTGTACTATTGACTTTGTCTTGATCAAACAGTTGCATGTAATAAAAGAGAATGAACTAGTTTAAGTATTGTGTTGATAATGTTAAACTGTCAATAGCGCTCACAATAAATAAATGTAAAAATGTACATTTAATCCATGTGATTGGTATTGGAATCAGGTGATCTCAGTCATGAATGATCAATATCAGAATCGGCAGCATAAAATCTTGATCAGAACATCCCTCGTTAGCAACACTAAAAAAATAGTTTAAGTTGCGCAAGGCTATATTTTAAGATGTGTAGCGAAGCCCTTTTTTTTTCTTCTTTTAAACAAAAAGATCATCCTTGAAGGTGAGTGTAAAAATGGCAATATCATGTCCACGATGAAGGTTTTTCTCACAACGTTACAAAATGACAACGTGAGCACCACTTGTGGAAGAGTAGAGCAAAGAAGATATTTCTCACATTTGGTGCTCAAGAACAAGGGACAAATATCGCTGTTATAACATAACAATGTTGCGTAATAATGTTCCTTTAAGAATGTAAATAGTCTGTTATGTTCTCTCAGGGTACCCGCGGGGTCCTAAATGTGTAATATCTAATCATTTGAATTTAAGGCCTTAAAACAGGGATGTCAAACTAGTTTTCATTGAGGGTCACATGCTTGTAACAGCAAATAATATATGCATTTGATTTTGTATATTTTTACTTACTGTGTTTCTGTTTTTTTTACAACATATTACGGTACATGAAAAAAAAATGGCAGCTTCGTCGCCAGAATTTTAGCCTAAAATGTATAGTTACTGTAAATGGAAAAAACAGTACCATTGTATTTTTTTTATGCTGGCAACTGAGCCGCCAGTTTTTTGGTGTACCGTTTTTCCATATGCAGTAATTCCCCCTAAAAAAACAACCGTTGATGTTACGGTTAAAAAAACTTGGCAGCTCAGTCGACTGAATTTTATTGTTAAAAAACAGTGTTCGTTTTTAAATTTATGTTAAAATGGTGTAAAAACCACCGTAAAATGTTTTATTTTTGCAGTGTATCATTTGATGGATAAAGTGCTTTGAAATCATAGGTGAAGCAGATACTTAAGTGTTTTTATTTTTGGTTTGATAAAAAAAAATGTTTGAAAATTATACTAATAGATTTGTTGCAATATTAAAGATGAAAAAGTATGCAATTTCATGCAGTATATGTATTTTTTTGGCAAAATGGGGAAAAAAGAAATCTATTTGATTTAGTAATAAAATACAAAGTACTTTATGGGCCAGATATGTCGCCCGGGCCTTGAGTTTGTCACCTGTGCCTATCAAAGTCTTGTATAAAGTCTTAAATATGACTATGAACGACTATAAATATGTCACTGGTATGATTATTTAAAACATTAGTCTTACTTTTAAATGGTGCTCTGCATACTGGCAGTCCAAAAGGGAAGTATAGTACTTAGTATTAGTGAAGTGAGTTGTGTGCAAGCAGTGGTTTGTTACGGCGGAATTCAGCTAGCCGCGGTAATCAAAGCCTGTTTACTGGTCATAAAAAACAATATTATTGTTGTGGTCACAGCCGCCTTCTTCCTGTCTGCTCCCAATTGAAACCCGAGACCATGGCAACGCTTGGTCCACTTGGTCTGTGGTACAAGGTGTGTGGCACTGTGGGCGTGTGTTTGTGTGTGTCTGTCGTGGCCTGAGCGGTGCAGTTGGTGTTTTTGAGGGCAGAAGAGGTAAAATATGCAAAAACCACAGCATGTTTCCCGCCTGCATACTGGGGAGACGTCAGAGCCGTATACTCCCATCAGTCTGGCAACTTCACAGCAAAATTTGGAGACGTTTTCTTCAAAAATGAAAAGAAAGTCGCATTTGAAAGATTTGCAATCCATGTCTTGGATCAGCTGAGTTCCAAATGCAATTCTAATCACAAGAGAACAGGTTGTCTGCACTGATATATGGCTCTGGGTGCGATACCTTTCCTGCTTGCGCTGTCATGTTTTGAAGTACAAACCCTCTAAAATTGTTCCTTGGGTTTTAAGGATCAGACCAACCAAAACAATATCTCAATTATTTTTACATTCTATTTTAAAAAACACAACTTTTCTTTGTGTACTTTGTGGAATGCTTCTCTAGTCCACTGTTAAGTGACAGTGGAGTGGAGGAAAATAGTAAAGTGTCCTCCTAAGATGCGTCTCTCCAACACTGTTTTTTTGTAACTCACACTTCCTGTTAGTAAACGCTGCCTTGCTCTACTGGGATTTGTCCATCAGATGAAAAACACGTTTTTCCTGGGCTAACCTGAGGTCAAGGGTCATACCTTTAAGCTTGAGCCCGCGACATGCTGCCATTCATTCTCTCTCTTCCGCCATCCTTGCTTGTTTATTTTCTTTTTCTCTTTGATCCTCTCCACATTTCTTCTCCTTCTGCATCTTGAATCAGCCGCCTGCAGCCCCCGGCCTTGCTGTTGTCGCTCTAAACCAGACCGTGCAGCACGTACTCCGTGCTGACGTCAGTAGGCCAAGGGATGGGCATTAGGCAACAATTCCCTTGAATTACTAAAAATTAAACATCAATTCATCCGTCTCATTGTCCTGAACTCCTGTTTCGATGCCACTGTCGAATTGAGCAGAATAATGGGCGTAGTTGAAGAAGCCCAACTCGCCATCGCTGACCTAAAAATTACTTTGGACAGAGGTGTGCCAGTTTCAATGTTGACATAGGATAAAAATGTTCAGATAAAATCGTCTTGTGCAAAGCTGGATAACCAGGTAACAAATGTCCTCCAATTAAGCGCGCAAGTTTGAGTTTTTCTTGTATTTTAGTGAAGTCATTTTCAGAAGGTAAACATGGTAGGCTATTGGCTACTAAGAGTTAGCAGCTACACAACAGAAAAGCACACAATAGCACTCAAGTTAGACCAGTGTTTCTCAATTTTTTCGTCTGTTACGCCCCTCCGTAGGAAGAAAAAACATTTTGAAACTCTGCCGAGACTATGAATAGTATAATTTCTCTATAAAATTGTAATTACACCTCTGCCCAACATTAAATCCTTAACATTAAGGAAAATAAATCAATTTTCAACACAGCATAACTTTAACATTGTTTTTAGTCTATAACAGAAAATGTTTAAAGTGCATCAATTTGCCTGAAATAAAAAAATAAAATCCTGATTTAAACTATAAATATTTTCTGACTGACTTGAACCATTTGATACTAAAAAGAAATAATTTAATAAACTCCTTGAATAATAATACATTCAATTTGATCAGCAACATTAACACAGGAGCACAATACATAAAACACTTTGTTTAACCTACAAAACAAACATTTTGGCTGATTTTATTTGATCAAAAATGGCGACAATGAGCAAATTTTGTAGTGCACAGCTATTTGAAGCACGATATTGATAAAACATGTTCTTGGGGGTCATGTGAGCCCCCCGGCATCGCACCCACTATTAGAGAAGTGCTGAGCTAGACATGTGACAAACGTGTCCTTAATTGAACAATATTGCAGTTTAAAACAAAATAAGTAATAAATAATTGTAATTTCATATTACTTACAAAGTCTCCAAGGGAGAAAGTATCCAGTAACAAGCGTGTCTGCATCATTCAACTTACCACGTCATGCCCTTAATTTAACAAATTATTGTGACCACTCGGTGCTGCCGAAAAAGCAAATTATCACTCCATTTCGAAAGCATAAATCTGCCATCATGTTAGTGTTAAATACCTACCAGCGTTCTTTGAGTAATTTCACTTGATCAAGCCTTTTCCAACATTCCCCACTACAGAATGATAAAAGCATGTACTCGTATCGGCCGATACTCAAGGCTCAAATCGTATCGGAAGTGAAAACCACCCCTACTTTAGACGGCAAACTAGTTCCCTCCGCTGGTGATGATGAATAGTGCCCCCTAGGCTTAAGTCATGAACTCAAGACTCATGGATAAGTATGCCCATCCATATTTGTCTGCCCGCAAGACATAGTAAGGTAGCGGTCTGCAGGTCAGCTGATGACAATCCAGCATCGTGGTGGCAGTGGCCTAAATCTGATTGTCTTTTCCTGCCCCGCTCCTACAGGAAGCTGGCAAAGAAGCGTAAGGACGCCATCGGAACCACTCGGCAGGAAATGACACACATGGTGAACGCCATGGATCGCAGCTACGCGGACCAGAGCACTCTGCATGCCGAGGACCCCATGGCGGTGACGTTCATGGACTCTCACAACCACAACAACAGATGTACGTTGATACTTTTCCAGTCAAACTTACTATTATCTTGTCCTTTGTGACTTGTTTTCCTCTGAGAGAGCTTGAATGTTCAAGGTTACGCAGCCATTCGGGGTTTCACTGGCTAAAATGGCTGATTTTGTAGCAGTATTTTCAAACGTTTAGAGCAAAAGTTGCAACATTTTAAGGTTTTTTCCACTATCATAATATTCTCGTGTCATTTTATGAATTTGTAATCAATGTTTTGGGTAAACCCTAAACCCCAAATCTAACAATGTGCTTTTTTTTTGCATCTTAACCCATGTGCAACCTTAAGATTGACTATACACACTTACTCCTAGGACCCAAATGGGACCTGCCCCCTCATAAAAGTGTCATAAGTTCGCAATAAAATAATTTTTACGCTTGAAATCTTTTGACAACTTCAGATCTACACTATCTATTGATGTGAAGTTTATATTTAAACATTTTTTGTTTATATTCTTGTTTTTTTTGTCAAAACTAACTTAATATGAAATATTTCCAAAATAATTTGCAGAATAGAATATTTGTGTTTTTGTAATTGCAGAATGGCATTATTGATTTTGATAGACAACGCATATTTTTACGATGCCTGAGCTATAATGTGAGAGTTGAGTTTATTGAATTCACACATGTTATATATAAAAGATCATTTTCATTGCATTTCAGCGATTTAATGGCAGTTTAACTCATTTACGCTCATCAAAGCTCTGAAAATTATGCTAATGGTTTCTGGCGCCATCTGTTGATTCAGGTGCACAATTGCACCAAAACAATATTTGCTTGTTTTCCAATCGGCAAGAATTAAATTCATGGAACAAGCTTACTAATATATCAGGATAACAGTCTGTTTAAAAAAAAAAAGTTATATTAGGAGTCAATGGAGCCGAAAGAGGTCCTGAGAGAAAGTGTGTATACTTTGTTTATAACCTATTCTAACAACGTTGCCATCAAAAAAGCAATGCAATTTATTTAAAAAATGCTCCCTGGTAACATTTCATACTGCTAACCTTCAAACTGAACAATGAAATCACATTAGGAGCATATGTGATACCCGTTTTAGGCCATAGGGGTGCACAAGGGTTATATTAAGCGTTTTTGAACATTGACAGCAATTTTCCAGTCCTCCAAGGATCTCGCGGGCATTTTTTTTTTAGATGCCTGAATTTGTTTTTCCCCAAACATTGCAAGGACAGTTCAGTTGTTTTTTTCAGCTGTTTGTTGCCTTAATGTTTGATGTCTGCCGTATCGTCCACAAGTTACAGACAATCCCGTACACGTGCCGTTGAAAGTCGATGGTGAACTTTTGTTTGCACGTAGTTTACCCGTACTTTCAGTGAGAACATTAGGAAAATGTTGAGAGCGATCTATAGCAGTGATTTGATTTGCTAAATAAGTGAATGAATGAACCTCTGTCAGTGTAAACAAGGAAGTGAAGACGATTGGTTAGAAAGTTGCGTTTGAGTGCTGCTAGGAGCAAATGAGATTGGGAGGAAATTACAGTGATAGGACACAATTGAGAGCCTGTGCGTAATTCGCTGGGATTAGTGGAATTTGCGTGAAATGGCGCGAGATCCTGGAGGGACTGGTTACAATGTGCGCTGAGAACATGCCACGTGTTTGTGTCGGAGCTTAAAATTCCTTCAGACTTTTGAGCTCTTTTTCTGGAGTCATCCGGACAATTGCGAATTTTTGCTCACGGTGCTTCCTCCCCGCAGTGCCCAACGATCCTCTGGTCCCCACTGCTGTGTTAGGTGAGACCCCTGTTAGGGTTTGAATATGTCACCCACCAACATGTATCCCATAGCAGCCACCTGTCACCCCCCCATCAAAGGTGTTTGTAGATGTCTTGTAAGCTAAAACCCCCAAAATTCCCATTAAGAATGTCTGATCCTGTCTGCCTCCATCACATTCCACATCTGTCATCTTATATCTAGCAAAAGCAGCATCAATAGCTCATGTGCAGGACTAAAAAAAACACCTTAAGCACGCCATCTATCAGACTGTTTACTGTTAGTTCAATCATTCCAAGTTCCCGCTATGATTTCCTTTTCCCACCAAGCGTTTTTGATAGTCAGTGTAATTACAAGCCTCCTCCTCGGAGGCCTAATTATTTCCACAGTTTGGACTTGTCTTGAGAGGCGTGTAATTCCCCGTCCCGCAGAGCAGCAGACACTGATGCTTGAAGAGAGGAGGGGGGAAATTGGGGGAAAAAAGGACGATTCTGGCCAGCTTGACTCTACTTCATCGGTGTTATTCCCACTTGACGTATTCACAGCGCTGAACTCATGAAAGCCTGAGCTTTTTCCCTAGCTGGGATGTTTTGATTTGTTTTCCACTCGTCTGGAGTTGACTGGAATTGTAACGTAGCTTCAAGGCCTCCAGAAGAACCGCCGCCACCGAACTGTGTTGATCAAGCGTTCTGTAACCTTTTAATTCGGACCGAAAGATGCTGTCCCCGCCAATCTGGTCACAGAGTCTAGGGGAGGGGGGGTAGCGGGAAGTAGCAAATTAAAAGGTCCTGTCAGGTCATGTTGGCTGTTAATTGGCCCGACGAGGGCACAACAAACCTTAGCGGTCATTAACGGGCTAACATGTCCTCGGAGCAAACGGACGCATCGGATGGATGAAATAAACTGTCAGTTAGTAAGCAGCTGCAAAGACGAAGCAGTTGGTTGTCTGGCAACCCCAAAGCCTTGGCATTACACGCTGTGTCAATCATTGCAAACCTGCCGACAAATGTGGGCTTTTATTTTCATTTGTTTATTTTTTGTATTATTATTTATATACTATATATATAATTCTAATACACATATAAAAAATATATAAATTATATTTAAATATATACAGAAGGAGGGGGGCATTCATAAGGCACCATTCGTCAGAGGTTGACCTGATACATGAAACGTGAAGAATTTGTGGCGTCCACTATCCACTTTCGCCGCCAGATGGCAATATAGATATTGATAATCTTAAAAACATGTTTGTGGCAATTCCAACTTTGACCACAGCGTCAGTTGCTATATAGAGTGGCACTTTCCATCATTTTCAGCAGACTGCATTGCAAAATGATTAAGTCTCCCTCTTCTTCTCAGGCGAGATCCACCCAGGAATGGGGCCATGTAAATCCCTTCCCTACTGTATATACTGTATATAAACTATACACATAAAATACACATATATAAATATAAACATAATTATGTATAAAACATAGACATAATATCATATATACTGTACATATATATAAATATATATATATAATTATTTATTTCATTCGACCTAATTCCATTTTGTGTCTTTGGAAAGCATCGTTTTATTTGGAATGTTAGAATCAACATAAAATTATGACCCTTTTCTTTTTTTTTTGGAAATGATGCTCGGGACAATATAATTGCCGATTAACAATATCATTGTCAGCATTATTTTGAGGCCAAATTAAGCACAAATGTAATCATAATATGGAATACTAATAATGCAAGTAAGTAACCCTTTAAAACACAATTAACATTTCTCATTACTATTTTCTATAGTTGTAATTGGAAGGTCAATCTATCTTAATTATTTTAAATAAGTATTTAAAAAAAGGACTACCAATCTGTTAGAAAAAATTGCATTTCAATAAATTTTTAACATCTTGCAATGCAGATTTTCTGCCAGTTGGCAAATGTGTGGGGTGGTTTTTGTTGTTGTTTTGCTCCATCACTTTCCAACAAATTGGGCATACTTGTTCGTGCATCCATGTTGATTGGCCAATCTTTCTCGTTCAAAATCATATTTTGTGTACCTGCTAATTTTTGTCGCCTTGCGCTGCTTCTCACTGGCGAGTCGCCATGCATCTAGTGTGTGAAATCTATCGACCCCGACTCCACCCGCTGAGACAAAGGTTGTGGATGACCGCCCAGAGGGTTCACTCTGTTCATTTAATTCTGCTATTGAATAAACACGCTCAGGTGCTGCGATCCATGCACAGAGTGAACTCTCTTGCACTCGGTTTGGATGCGAGCACACAGAGAGCAATTTATTGATGCTGACAAAGTTATCGAATTCCTTTTTATTTATCGTACCGACTGTCTATCGGCCCAGGCTTAATGAAAACTATTCCCTCTACCCTGGAAGACGGAGACGTTAAATATCGGCATGAAACCCTGAGAAGTCAAAGAATATATTTGCGCTTTGCCAAAACACATTTTTAGATGCGCCCTAAAGGAAAGTCATCTTTTATAAGAAGGTGAACAAGCTAATTTATGAGTGATCATCTTTTTTTTTTTGCCTTCCCCCACCATTCTTGGATTGTTCATCATGTCTGTCAAATCCACTCGTTGGACAGTTTAACATTTTACTCTCGTCTCTTCCCGCTGCTCGGACGTGTAGTCCCCATCACAGGTGAGTACTCCAACACAAACATGTTCTCCGGAGCGGAACGGAGTAGCGTCGTCGTTTTTAGGAGCTGTGCAAACGTCATGCAAGTTACTTTGGACTGAGCATCTGTTCCCCGCCCGACCACAGATGAGAACCACAGCGCATCGGCGGCGGAGAACAGCCGGCTTCTGGACGTTCCTCGCTATCACTGTGAAGGGACCGAATCGCCGTATCAGACGGGACAGCTCCACCCCGCCATCAGAGTGGCGGACCTCCTGCAACACATCAACTTGATGAAAACATCCGACAGCTACGGCTTCAAGGAGGAGTACGAAGTAAGTTGGCGTAATAACTTCCTGTCATCTGCCGCCTATATTGTTTCAGCTGTGTTTACCATAGGGCTGCAGCTATCGATTATTTTAGTAGTCCATAGTGATCTGTGGATCCATACTTAAATATCGATACCATCTCTTCAGGCTCTAATATCGATCCTCCAATCAAAATATCGATATTTTCGATACTTAAGCTCAGGGGTTTCCAAACTTTTTCAATCAAGGACCGCACACTGAAAAGTCAAAGTATGCGGAGGCCATATTGATATTTTATTACTTAAAAATATTGAAAACAGATATTGTCAGCTTTGTATTATTGGTGACTAAGTATCTAATTCCTTTTTTTTTTACTATTTTATTTTACAAATAATAATACTATTTTTTTAACTGCATAACCTAGTGTCAAAAATTCTACCCGTACAAAAATATTAATGTTTAGTTACACATTTAACAGTGTTTATCATTGTTGTTGTGTTTTTTTAATTCATTCATTAGTAATATATATTTTTTTTTTAATTAACGAAAAGTGTTAATATTTTAAGTATATTTTATTTTTATTTTGAGAGCTTCTAATGTTTTAGATCAGGGGTGTCTGAACTTTTTCCATCAAGATGCACATACTGAAAGTCAAGTTTGGGGGAGACATTTTGATATATTTTTATTCTTAAAAAAAAATGCTAAAAACATACTTTATGTGATATTATTATTATTATAAGTTTAGAAATGTCAGCTTTTTCTCATTACATACCCATTTTTTGCTTTATTTTTCTTACGTTTTGCTGTTCTTTTTTTTATTTACTTTTTTACTAAATACACAACTTTTAAAATTTTATCAGACACATCAGGTATATTTGCACAAAGTATCAGATCTGTGTTGCCGATACCAGCCTGAATTTTACTTGATATCGAGTCGGAAAGAAAATCAGTGGTATCGCGCATCACTAGTAATCGAGTAGTGTATCAATCGAGTTATTGGATAAAACACTTTTTAGCCTCAATGTGTATTTTAGGGAAAATAGTTGAAATAAACAAAAAATGTTATGCTTGCCATACCTTTTAGGTTTTTAAAAAAACATTTAAATTACACTTTTTACAAAAGTACATTAATTGAAAAATTACTGTTCGGGGCCACACAGATCACCGCACCCACACACTAACGCTGTCATGTGCGCTGTATTGAAGTGGCCGTATTTAAAGTTCCGGGCACCCCATGTGGTCTGGGTTTCATCCCATTGTTACTATTGACACTCATTAAAGCAGGAGTGTCCAAAGTGTGGCCAGTAGCTCATTTTTAAACGGCCCTTGACACAGTTGTTAGTTTTTTAAACGGCCCTTGACACAGTTGTTAGCATACTAGCATTATTTAGCTAGTTTAGCAGATGTACACCTCAGTGTCATATATTTTGGTATTTCACTAATTGTAACGGCAAGCATGCTATCAGTAACATGTTAGCATACTACTGTTAACATGAAAAACTTTTTTTTGATTTTGTTTATATTTATAAAACTGCATTTTTTAGTACTTTGAAAAAAATCTATATATTTTACTGGTTTTGAAAGCAAAACCTACCAAAATGGCCCCCGCATCTTTGATTTGTGAGTCTGTAGCTCTCAGTGGAAAAATGTTTTGGGCGCCCCTCTTTGAACAGTTGCCATCGTCTTACGAATTTTTCGATAGACCGGAGAAACGCTCAATCCAATCAGCGGATGACCTTTTATTACAGTTCCAAATAGATAGACAACCTCAAAGTCTTGGACGGAAAAAACGCCAGACACTCGACCCTCCACTTCTTCCAGGAGTCTCATGTATCCAGCAGCAAACGTTCCGTCAGGACAGGCAGGTTAGGTTCCCCAGGACCTGAGTTTCTCATCGAGAAGATCTAATCAATTGTGTTGAGAGACCAGTTTATCAATAATTCTATGTTTTAAATATCAGAGAACAGTGCAAAAGAGAGGCTCTTAGAAAGTAAAAAGAAGCAAGCAGAAGAGATGAGCGAGCGAGAGGGAGGGAGGGAGGGGAAGTGTCTGCCTTTGTTGAGAGCCAGAAGAATATCATAAATAGTTTATAGCTAATTTGAAAAAAATAATAAAAAATGTGTATTTCTTAAAATGTGAACAATTTTACTGGTTTGTGTTCCAATAAGCAAATGTTCTGAGCCTTTATTTGGCCGCTTTATCCTGAATTGAACTTGAAATCAAATATCTTTTGCACAATATTCTTATTTATTGAGATGCACCAGAAATTAGTTTTTTACATTCTGAAAAATAAAAACAGCCACTCCAATAAGCCCCAGATTCAGATTCCAATCAACGCCCAGTCCTCTTTGTGGTTACAGGTCAGTAAATACCCTAGCTATAATGAATGCATGGCGGTTATATATACAAATGACAAGTCGAAATTGTGTTTGTTACTGGAAGTTATTTCACAGGTCACAACATAACCGTGAGATATACAGGTAAAAGCCAGTAAATTAGAATATTTTGAAAAACTTGATTTATTTCAGTAATTGCATTCAAAAGGTGTAACTTGTACATTATATTTATTCATTGCACACAGACTGATGCATTCAAATGTTTATTTCATTTAATTTTGATGATTTGAAGTGGCAACAAATGAAAATCAACACCAGCAGATGACATGGCACCCCAAACCATCACCCAACCATGCAAATTTTGCATTTCCTTTGGAAATCGAGGTCCCAGAGTCTGGAGGAAGACAGGAGAGGCACAGGATCCACGTTGCCTGAAGTCTAGTGTAAAGTTTCCACCATCAGTGATGGTTTGGGGTGCCATGTCATCTGCTGGTGTTGGTCCACTCTGTTTCCTGAGATCCAGGGTCAACGCAGCCGTCTACCAGCAAGTTTTAGAGCACTTCATGCTTCCTGCTGCTGACCTGCTCTATGGAGATGGAGATTTCAAGTTCCAACAGGACTTGGCGCCTGCACACAGCGCAAAATCTACCCGTGCCTGGTTTACGGACCATGGTATTTCTGTTCTAAATTGGCCCGCCAACTCCCCTGACCTTAGCCCCATAGAAAATCTGTGGGGTATTGTGAAAAGGAAGATGCAGAATGCCAGACCCAAAAACGCAGAAGAGTTGAAGGCCACTATCAGAGCAACCTGGGCTCTCTTAACACCTGAGCAGTGCCAGAAACTCATCGACTCCATGCCACGCCGCATTAACGCAGTAATTGAGGCAAAAGGAGCTCCAACCAAGTATTGAGTATTGTACATGCTCATATTTTTCATTTTCATACTTTTCAGTTGGCCAACATTTCTAAAAATCCCTTTTTTGTATTAGCCTTAAGTAATATTCTAATTTTGTGACACACGGAATTTTGGATTTTCATTTGTTGCCACTTCAAATCATCAAAATTAAATGAAATAAACATTTGAATGCATCAGTTTGTGTGCAATGAATAAATATAATGTACAAGTTACACCTTTTGAATGCAATTACTGAAATAAATCAAGTTTTTCAAAATATTCTAATTTACTGGCTTTTACCTGTATGGCATTAGTTCCGTTGTAACTTTTTTTCCCCCTCCACACCAAACTAACCCACCCACAAGAGGGCGCTCACAGTCAATAACAAACAATTAATAAATTAATTAAAATAAAAGAAAGTACATTTTAATTTCAAAATATAAAATAAATAAAATATCAAATTTTTCATTAAAACTGTCTTTGTGAGCACTGCTTTGGTGTGTCATAAATCACCATGTTGTGTACGACTGTGCTATTTAGCCCGTCACTTTTAATTGAATGTTCTACTTTGTCTCTGTTGTTGGTGATTCAGAGTTTTTTTGAAGGCCAGTCAGCCACCTGGGATGTGGCAAAGAAGGAGCAGAACCGCACCAAGAACCGCTATGGCAACATTATTGCATGTAAGCAACAAGAAAAGCATGAATTTGAAAAATGGATGTATTTATTTCATGTTCCCAGGCAAACAGAGGAAGGGAAAAAAGTATCAATGTGTTGCGTTCAATGTCTCACACGGCCTTTTCCCTCCTGTGTGTGTTCTCCCACACTGTGCCTCTGTCTCTTCCTGCAGATGACCATTCAAGGGTCATTCTCCAGCCAATGGAAGACGACCCCTCCTCCGACTACATCAACGCCAACTACATCGATGTAAGTGGAAACGCATCGAATGCTACTATTGGCTCCCAACGAAACCAACGAAACCACACTCCCTCGCTCGTATGTCAGGCCTCTATACCTTAATTGCATCTCCACCTCATCCATCGCCACATTTTCACACATTCGTACTTTGTGCTCTGTGTTGTCTTGTTTTCAATTCGTTCATTCGTTCTTTGTTGACGATTTTTATAGTTAGTATTCTGTGACAGATTTTACATAATCGTAGAACGAACTTGAGTGACTAACAACAATGGGCTGTTTTTGTGACGGTTTCCCCCTTTCGACCAAATATGGTAAACGCCATTTTATTTTATGTGTTAAAGGGGAACTGTACTTTTTTGGAAATGTGCCTATCATTCACAATCCTTATGGTCAAGCACACGTTTCTCTTTTTTATGCATTCTAACTCGTAAAAAAACACTAGTAAAAGTCAGCTAGCAATAGAGATAATGGGGTTCGATCTTTTACGCCTATAAAGCCCTCTAAAAAACATCTTATATACATGCTGTAAGTGTTGAGGGTGTCAAAAAAATTGGATTTTCAAATGAATAGCGATTCCTATTTGTAACGATTCTTAATGATTCCAAAAAATCTAAAATGTATCTATTATATATATATATATATATATATATATATATATATATATATATATATATATATATATATGTATATATATTTATATATATATATATATGTATATACATATATATATATTTATATATATATATATTATTTCACAAAATCTGTCCTGTCCAGCCACTTAAATCAATGTTTGGGTACATTTTTATCAAACAAAGCCAGTGTTCTTTTAAGTAATATATACATTTATCAGAGCTGTTTGTCTATTTTATGGAGGAATGTAATTAATCATAGAACTGGCACCCAATGCCAATAAAAAATAGTATTGATTTTGAATCGAGAATCGTTTTGAATCGACAATCTAATCGTTACCCCCAAGAATCGAATCGAATCAAATGGTGCCCAAAGATTGACAGCCCTAGTAAGTATATATGTAATGTATTTAAAGGCACATTCATAATATAGCATGTAATACTTACATAATTTGCTCATTTTAAGCGTTCGGCTGCGCAATAAATTCACAGAGCGTATCACAACGTTCGCTATTTCCTTCAACGACAACACTACTACTCATGGCAGACTTCATGAGCCAACGACGATTACTTTGGGACAAATGATGATCCAGAACCTTGTATTTTTGAGCCTGAATATACGGAGGATGATCTACAAATTTTAGAAGCTGATTTATTCGAAAATCTAGGAAGTAGCATTATTGTGAAGAAATACAAACTATAAACATATTTAAACTAATCACTTGCTGTACAATGTTTGGGATGCCAACGGATGGGATGTTTATATCTTTCAGCACCAAACTTGTGTTCCCCGTTTAGCTGCTAAAGTAATCATAATTCTCACTCCAGAGTTTAAAAAAAAGAAAAAAAGGTGGGCGCAATCAAGCGTCTTTCTGTGGTTTTCTCACAATGTCTTTGGGTACCAATTTAATTTCAAAGTTGAACAACTTCTCGGTTTATGGCCACAACCTTCTACTATCTAGGTAAGCGGCATTATTTATAATGTAGAATTAACTTTTACCAACTCAGAGTTGATGCAGCAGCTCACTATATCAATATAGCAGCATAAGTTAGTGAGCTCTCTATGATCAATAGAACCACTAAAAGTAGTTCCTCTGTGTTAGCTCTTCTATTAAAAATATCGCTAATACTTGGTTAATGTTCAGGTCACGACTTGTAAATTGATGTTTTTTTAGGAGGCAAAATAAACTCCCATTAGCTTCATTTGTAACCAATTATACAAATTAGAATGCATAAAAAATAGAAAAATGTGTTCTTGTCTCACATAAGGATTTTGAATGATAGGCAAAATTTTAAATAATGCAGTTCCACTTTAAGAGTGAATTTTTTCCAATAATTGGCTCCAAAATGGATTGGGGCCGACAAACGTGTTCAATATTGACAAACAAGACTCTTCATGTCTGTGAAGAAAGCCGACGCCTCCCGAAGTAGCCCAAAAAATGATATCAAGAATGTAGCAAAAGTTCACAAAGTATATATATATTTTTCCAAATATTCCAAAATCACCATAATTATTTCCTCTTGTCAAAGAGATTTTACTTTCATTTTCATACTCAAGAGAACATTTTGTTCCTCAATCAGTGACTACAGTGCGAATAAAAACATGCATGAAATAGTATAATAAATTATTAAACAAATAGCAAAATAATTACCGTATTTTTCTGAGTATAAGTCGCTTCGTAGTATAAGTCGCACCGGCCGAAAATGCATATTAAAGAAGGAAAAAAAACATATATATGTAAGTCGCACTGGAGTATAAGTCGCATTTTTTGGGGAAATTTGTTTGATAAAACCCAACACCAAGAATAGACATTTGAAAGGCAATTTAAAATAAATAAAGAATAGTGAACAACAGACTGAATAAGTGTACGTTATATGAGGCATAAATAACCAACTGAGAACGTGCCTGGTATGTTAACGTAACATATTATGGTAAGAGTCATTCAAATAACTATAACATATAGAACATGCTATACGTTTACCAAACAATCTGTCACTCCTAATCGCTAAATCCCATGAAATCTTATACGTCTAGTCTCTTACGTGAATGAGCTAAATAATATTATTTGATATGTTACGGTAATGTGTTAATAATTTCACACATAAGTCGCTCCTGAGTATAAGTCGCTATGAAAAAAACTGCGACTTATAGTCCGAAAAATACGGTAGATATGTCTTCTTCTATATTATCCAGTGGTTGCTATGGTTCTTCTTCTTGGACTTTGGCATATCACATTTGTTCAGGTGAGATTTGGAGCTTTGAGGACTTGAGTCTGGTGGTCCATATTATCCTAGGGTACCACACACATGCAGTGTTTTCACATTTAGGTGTGGGGTCTGTCACGGATTCAAAGAAATCAATTCAGGTTTAGAAAATGTGTGTCTCGCTCCGGCCTTTAGCTTGTCTGCTCTTGTGATGCCGGTTTGTACCACAAGAGGGCAATATTGAGTCTTTATAGATCCTTTGCTTTCATTCCTAATACTACTGTACTGCTTTGTAGATAAAAGTAGTGATATTTATAAATATTTATAAATATGCTGAAATAAATTAAAACTCTAGCACAGGGGTGTCCAAACTTTTTGACTTTTTGACTTACATAATATGTGCGCATAAATTATAATGATGGATATACAATTGTATATTAAGAGTATGTAAAGGTTTGACTCCTGCCTTGTTTACTTCCGTGATGACCTTCTTAAAGTTATGTAATCAGAAATATCAAGCAACTAAAATGCGGCAAACATGAACAGGTGTGGAGAAAGTGTTTTAAATTTTTCCCCATCATGCACCCTAATAGAAATAATGGGTGTAATTTAGATTTTTTTATGGTGTTTTTCATAATATCCACAATGTTCAGTAAGCAGATTGTGTTATGTGTCACGGTGTGTGTGTAAGTTTTTTGTTTTTTTTGCACCATGACTAGGGAAGGTAGTTTGGATTGTGTCATAGAAGTAAATGCTGTGCTATTATTTTAACGTACTTTTAATGGTCATTGATCTGATCTATTCACATTGTCCACAAGACGTCAGCAAATAGGTGGCGTTCAGAGACCGCCTGGTATTTAAGATTAGTTTGACACCACTCCACGGTGTGATGCTTTGTTGAATTCATGAAGTCTGGCGGGCTGTAGTTTGGACACCCTGTTCTAGCAGATGACAAACTGATAATTCATTGTCGTCCTTCATACCGCAGCACACCCATTTCTGTTTTGGCTTTGCTTTCTTCATTCATCTTGAATCATATTTCCACTTGTTGCTGTCACCTTTACAACAATGATCTGTGTTTCTAGATGGTATGCCACGCTAGAATTAGAACTAGTAGAATAGGGCATTTCTGGTGTTTTGTGCTATAGTATGGCAACGTCACAGTACTATAAATGTGCTGAAATATTCAAAATAACTTCATGTAGCAATGGATGTCAATATAAATCATAAATGCAGCCAACTGCAGGATGTTGTCCTTTCAACTCTAATTCTAGTTTTGAGGTGTTTTTTGTTATCATTTTGCACGCTGTCTTCATACACTCCCATCACGTCAATGCAACTTTTCTGTTTCTGGTTGACGCTCACTGACATTATTGTGCTTTTCTTTCTTTCTTTCCTTCCTTCCTTTCTTCCACTCCTTCTATTCTGCCTGTGGCTTGGCCTGTAGATTTGGCTGTACAGGGATGTAAGTATCACTGTGGACTCTTCCATTCATGCTCCCCATACTTGACACATTCGTCCATGCACCCAAGCAGGCGTCAAATGCACAAGGCCAGCCTCTTTCCCCACTTTTGATTTTTTATTTTTTTCTTGGGACCTTGATCGCATGAAAGAGTCACCTCATCTCGCCCTACTTATTTTGTTTCTCACTTTGCACCATGATTACGGTGCTGGTGTGCTCCCCTTCTGTGTTTCACTCATTGTCACCGTGCACACACTTGACAGCTGTTTAGGTGACATCACAAGTACTATATATATTTAACTGAAAACAATATTCATTGTGTGTAGGGATGCGTACGGAATTCGGTACTTTTATAGGTACCGACCGAATTCCGTCGTTACTTAAATACAAACGGTAACGTTGTTGCACGCGATGTCACGTCCGGTTGCAGACATCTAGCGGGGAAACAAGCAGCGCTCAAAAGTAAGGCTACACTTTTCAAAATGCACTAGCTCGGTGCTAATTTACATTGGATATGCCATATACATGCTACTGATTAGCATTAGCAATTTTACATGGCAATTTCACCACCTCCGGAGTGGTAATGAAACCTGCAACTAAGGGCTTGTTGACACTGTAGGTTAAATTATGATTATTTTGCCCAAATGTGACCTGTGTTAGATTTTTCATGTCAATGTGAACGGTGCAATTCCACAATTTTTAAATCCGACCCAGGCCTCTTTTGTTTGCTCTAAGCCAGGGATGTCTTGACGAATGAATTATCTATGGCCCGCGGGATGATATTGGATTAGTATTAGAACCGGCCCACAGGCCACAACCACCTGCCGCTGTTTTGCACGCACCAATACTCCATCAGTGTTGGCGCTAGGAATTTTCAAAATGGGGTCCCAGGGACCCCATCAAGTCATAAAAATGGGGTCCCACAGTAAAGTTTTGGGGTCCCACTTTTTTGTAGCCGTTTTGCAATCAAATTATAAATGTATGCATTATCCTGTTATATCTCACATTCCATATTGTGTTTTGGTAAAAGGTTGTCATTAATGTTACTTAATCCATAAAAAAAATAATACAAAAGAAAACAATTTTTATGCATTTGTAAATGTATTCAGTTATAAACATTCATTCACTTTCTTCTTTCCTTCATGGATCTAAACTTTACCGCCGCAGGTATTTTTTTCTATATTTTTATTGTAATATTTTCAGAATGTGTTTGTTCTATTTTTGGCCAAAGTAAGACAAAGAAAATAATCTGAAGTTGTCTTTATTTTTTTAGTTTTAATGCCATGATTTTAATAGTGCGGCCCGCGTGTGCACAGATTTTCCTCCATGCGGCCCCCGAGCTAAAATGAGTTTGACACCCCTGCTCTAAGCCTTCTCAATCATCCAACCAATACGTCATCAACTAGCGATTAACGTCATAATTCTTTGCCAAAATAGACGGTTGTTGACAAATGAGCAGAAGACAGGCAAAACTAATGTTTTAGGAACTCACGTGAATGTTCCACCACTCCTGTCTCCAACTGCTCGCCCACATGCTCTTCGGAGCAGACAAGTATCCCGCAAACTGCGAGAGCCAAAATGATTGCCCTCTTCCTTCTCAATCTTCCACGCACAATAATTCCGTTCAGAAAACGTTGACTTTGATTGCACAAAATCCTTGAAATTGCCACAAAGTCCCCCTCCAGGACTGACACCTACTAGGATTCACATTAGACATGTATTTTGTAAAAAGACTGTATTTCAGGAAAAAAAATCCGAATTGGACATGCTACCCTGCAGTGTGAACGTAGCCTCAGATGCATGTTACAATCAAACAGCTGATGTGCAATAAATATAATACTTATAGTACAAACACTTTGTAGGACACAACAGAAGACAAGGCTACTTCCTGGCTAGGTAACACAATACTGCCCTCTAATGTATTGGTATTGTAACTGCATGTAAAGTCTAATATACAGTATAATACTTACAAATGATACTCAGAAGTGTAATAAATCTGAATATGGGTGTTACCATTATCAGCTCACTATTGAACGTTAAAAAACAAAAGTACCAAAAATTGGTACCATCGATTACCGGGAATTTCAAATGTGAAAGGTGCCTATCCTTATTTGTATACCGTACTGACCTGAATATAGTGGTTTTCCCTGGGAAAAAAATAAAGTTTTATATTTAGGGCGAAGAGCGAGTCAGAGCTATTCTTACTGTCACTCACACACGCAGGCTCAAAATGAACAGGGGAGGAGTGAACTTTGAGATAACTGTGGCGTATACTTATTTAATAACATTTGGTGCCAGTTCTATGATTAACTACATTCCTCCATACAATAGATAAACCGCTCTGATAAATGTCTATTTTACTTTCTTTTTTTTCTTTTTTAAGTTTTTTTTTAATACAATGCTTTACAAACATTTAATAAAGTCAAATACGAATAAGGCAACAAGAGAAGTATCCAACACTTCTCCTTTCTAAAGTAAATCTGTACAGCAGATATGATCATCTAATATGATTTGCCTGAGTGGCTAGACAGGACTTATTTTTTTATTTTTTTTTATTTAATTATTGATTAAGAAACGAGACAAATAGAAATCGGGATTCATTCAAAAATCTTTTCTTTTTTTTTTTACACCCCAAATATTTCTATTATTTTGTTGTCATTTACCAGTTTTTATTTTACAGCTATAAAAACCCTGATTGAAAAAGGTATAAAATGGGGTGGATACGGTCATGTTGCTTCATGTTTGTCTTACTGTAGGAAGTTGTCTTTCGATAAATGCTTGATAAATGATAAATAATCACCCCGTTGTGTTTCCAGGGCTATCAGAGACCGAGCCACTACATTGCCACTCAGGGTAAGATGCAAATGAAGTTACTGTAGGGCAGGTGCAGTATGGGTAAAGTATGTGTTCTTAGGTCCCGTGCATGAGACCGTCTATGACTTCTGGAGGATGGTGTGGCAGGAGCAGTCGGCCTGTATCGTCATGGTAACCAATCTGGTGGAGGTTGGAAGGGTACGTTGTTCGCCACTCAGTAGAGTACTCGTTGTTCCGATGCAAACATCGAAGAAACAACCATTCACATGTGCACTTGGATAGAATGTGGGACTTCAAAGTTGTTGATGGCCTACTGAATGGCGGTATGACTGATGTTGTTGTTGTTGTCCAGGTGAAGTGCTACAAGTACTGGCCAGACGATGCTGAGGTTTACGGCGACTTCAAGGTGACTTTTGTGGAGGTTGAACCGCTTGCTGAATATGTGGTTCGCACATTTACATTGGAGAGGGTGAGTAGTAATACTAGTATTCACTTTATAACAGTGATTTACACTTTTTCTTCTTCCTTGGGACATTTTTGCATGAAATAATTGGAAACAATGCTTTTTTTAATGTTCATAATTATTTATTTTTTTCATAATTTCTGCTGTTTATGAGAGGAATAAGAAATGTTTTCAACAATATAAAGCACTTACTGTATCAGTTTTGTTGACATTGGACATGAAATACAATTTTTTAGGGTGTATTGCAAATAGGGTTGTCAAAAATAACCAGTTAACGCGTGTGATTAATCACAAAAAATGATAATCACCCTGATTGGAGCTAATATCAAACTGTAACCAGGTTTTACGCAAATAAGTGACGTGCATTGAAGTAAAACATTTAAAAAATGTTCCTCTATGACATCCATCCATCCATCCATTTTCTACCGCTTATTCCCTTCGGGGTCGCGGGGGGCGCTGGAGCCTATCTCAGCTACAATCTATGACAGTGCTTCTCAATTCTTTTATGTTACGCCCCCTGTAGGAAGAGGAAAACATTTCACGCCACCCTCCTCACTCTCCGCCACGACGATAAATAGTATAGTTTGTCGATACAATTTTTATAAGTACACCTCCGCATAACATGTATCCTTATTATCATTAAATATAGATCAACTGACAACAAATAACTTTATTAACATTGTTTTAGTCACAGAAAGTATTTAAGTGCATCAATTTGCCTCAGAAAAATAAAATAAAAAATTGTTCAAACTATAAAACATTTTTGACGGACTGACCATTTGATACTAAAGAATAAAATAAAATTGACTCAATAAATAATAAATTTAAATTGATGAGCAACATTAATTTAGGAACACAATATATAAAACCTACAAAACTAACAATTTGTGCTGATATTTTTTAGAAATCAAAATGAGCAAGTCAGGATTACTGGCTACACTGAGCACATTTTGCAGTGCACAGCTTTTCGAAGCGGGGTTTGTAGCATGATACTGATAAAGCATATTTCCCGGGGTAACACACGCCCCCCCAAAGGGGCCCATCCCACTATTTGAGAAGAACTGTATCCTTCTGACTATAAAATTGCATTTGTGACCAACTGTTATGTTCCTTTTAAGTGCATTTAAATTATACAAGCCTGTGAATAATAATGATGAATCCAAATTCAAAGATATGATTACAGCACTAATTGCAAATGATATGATATTTTGTTATAGAGTAGGGAAGGGATTCACATGGCCCCATTCCTGGGTTGATCTTGCGTGAGAGGAAGGGGGTGTGGGGGGTGTTAATCACTTTGCAATGCAGTCTGCTGAAAATGGTGGAAAGTACCACTCTACATAGCAACTGACACTGTGGTCAAAGTTGGAATAGCCACAAAACACATTTTAAGATATTCAACACTCCACTGCCGTCTGGCAGCTAAAGTAGATGATGCACCCCACGCCTAACTTTGTCATGTTTCATGTGTCAGGTAAACCATAGAAATGGGGCCATATGAATCCCCTTCCTACTGTACACACAATGCATTTGTACTAAATAATTCATTTAAAAAATCAGATTAATCACACTTGAATTTGGATTAATCATGATTACCGTATTTTCCGCACCATAAGGCGCCCTGGGTTAAAAGCCGCGCCTTCAATGAACGGCATATTTCAAAACTTTGTCCACCTATAAGCCGCCCGGTGTTGTAAGCCGCATCTAACTGCGCTAAAGGAATGTCAAAAAAACCAGTCAGATAGGTCAGTCAAACTTTAATAATATATTAAAAACCAGCGTTCTAACAACTCTGTTCACTCCCAAAATGTACGCAAATGTGCAATCACAAACATAGTAAAATTCAAAATAGTGCAGAGCAATAGCAACATAATGTTGCTCGAATGTTAATGTCACAACACACAAAATAAACATAACGCTCACTTTCTGAAGTTATTCTTCATTCATAAATCCCTCGAATTATTCTCCTTCGTTGTCCGAATTGAAAAGTTGGGCGAATGTGGGATCCAAAATGTCGTCTGGCGCTGTCTCCCTGCCTCCCTGTCTTGGTGAACGTCACGTGTGTTCGCCTTCTGTCATCCACTGTTCCCACGCAGTTAGCAGTCTAGCTTCGAATGCCCTGTTGACACCAATATCTAGCGGCTGGAGGTCTTTTGTCAATCCACCCGGAATGACGGCGAGTATTGAATTAAGCGCGTAAGCGTGTCTCTTAATGTGATGTTATGAGATAGCAAATATAACAACTACACTACCCAGCATGCAACGATAGTGACGAGCATGCGCGGTAGCCCTGAGAAGCGTTGTTGTATGCTGGGAGTTAGAATGTGGTTATGAGCACGCTGTGAGTAAACGTTGAGAACTCAGTTAACACGCCTCGTCTGCATTATTTATAATTAGACAGACAACACACTTAATAGGAGCCATTTTGGGGTCTTTACATAAACACACAAATGGAAATGAAACGTCACATATCCCAGCATGCACCGCGCGCTTCTTCTACGGGGAAAAAAGATGGCGGCTGTTTAACGAAGTTGCGAGACCGAAACTTTATGAAAATTAATATTAATATGTATCCATATATAAAGCGCACCGGGTTATAAGGCGCACTGTCAGCTTTTGAGAAAATTTGTGGTTTTTAGGTGCGCCTTATAGTGCGAAAAAACCACAAATTTTCTCAAAAAAATGTTCAGAGATAAAAATGGAAAATATAATTTGAGTAAGAGTAAATTGAATGTAAAGCAACAAAAAGTATGTGCAAGAATCAGATGATTATATCTGAGTGATGGGGAAGGACACTGTCAGCATTGCTTCTTCCTGCTCCTTTTTTGGCACACAATGTAGTAGTGTAGTTTACTTGTCTTAGAGAAGCTCTTTTTTTTACTTTGAATTGTGTAGATGAAGAGTATTTTTGGGTTGTTAAATAAAACAAGTTTGTAGTATTTTTGTATTCAAATGTATTGCTGGTCCCTAGCAGGTTGAAATGATGATGCATGACTATCAATACTAATATTGATCGTTGTGCTTTATTTTTTGCCCAGCGTGGTTTCAACGAGGTGCGAGAAGTCAAGCAGTTCCACTTCACAGGCTGGCCTGATCACGGAGTTCCGTATCACGCCACGGGACTACTTTCCTTCATTCGCAGAGTTAAAATCTCCAATCCGCCTTCTGCTGGGCCGATCGTGGTGCACTGCAGGTACGAGCTACTTCTGCACGCCTCCACACAGACATGAAGACTTATCTCGAGGCTTTGTTGTGTCTTTAGCGCCGGAGCGGGACGCACGGGTTGCTTCATCGTCATCGACATCATGCTGGACATGGCCGAGCGGGAGGGCGTGGTGGACATCTACAACTGCGTCAAAGCACTTCGGTCCAGGAGGATCAACATGGTACAGACTGAGGTGACTGCATTACCCATCATCCATCTGCATCCACATGGCTATGGTAGACACGGAAACTACTCACTGGACCTTGGACTCGGACTTGGTACTGGCTGAAGGGACATCCATGCATTCATCCATCTCTCATCTTTGTTTCTGTGTCATGCAACACACTTAACACACCATGGCGTCATATGGCAACATGCTAATAGATAGACTATTAATAGTACATTCAATTTAACTTGTAACGATAACCTTAAGCTAACAAGAGAATGTTAGTGATGAAAAATACAAATAATATGACATATATTACACCCTTGTGGAAAGAATTAGTGATTTCCCAAGTGAGAGAAAAATAAGTTAGTGTCCTGTAGCAAACTTAATGTGATGCTATCTGGTGGTAAACAAAATAAATACACAGTTGCTTTCTTTTTCTTTTTTTGCTCTATTGCAATATAAAGAAGTAATAGTAGTAAACAATTATGTTTAAAATTGTAGCCAGCAATTTGGATTACTAATATAATGCACATTTGTTTGAATGTTATGATTCTAACATAAATTTACCTAATTAAAATAATAAAATCTAAATTTGAAACATCTTCATTTTACAACCATCTCTTGTTTAGAATCATTTTCAGAAAGTAAGATTACTAATAATAAATCTAATGTTTTCATAGCGCATAAAACAACAGTTCACGTCGTAAATATTTTATTTTGATATTTGTTTTACATTGTATTACTAGAGGTGGGAATAATTGGGCACCTCACAATTCTATTGTAAATCAATTATTTATAGGTCTTTAATAATTGTTTATAATATTGTTTACATATCCTATCTATTATATATTCAAAATGTATTACATTTGATTATTGATAATTAAATAATAAAGCAGCAATAAATAATTGTTTAAAATTGAAGCAAGCGATTGGGTTTATTGATCAAATGTACATATATTTTAATGTTGTGAATCTAAAACATTATATGACCTAATTAAAATAATGAACTCTAAATTTGAAACTACCTTTGTTGTACAGTTTTCCCTTGTTCAAACTCATTTTTGCAAAGTACGATTATTACTAATAAATCAAATATTTTGATAGAGCTCAAAAAACAGTTTCCGACCTTCTGAAATTTTTTTTTTTTTTTTTTACATTAGTACTAGAACTGGTAACATTTGGGCACCTCACTATTCGATTCCGAATCCATTGTAAATCAATTATTCATCCATCTTTAATACTAGTTTATAATATATCATATATTAATATTACATATTCTATATGTATGTCTTATTAATAATATTAATATGTCTTCAAGGCTTCTCCTTTGGCTACTGATGTATGCAGTATTGCGTCATTTCCGGTTTTTGTATTGGTGCGTACGACATATATATATAATATTTATGTGTGTTTGTATATATGTAAATATACACACATTTGTGTGAGTGTGTGTGTGTGTATATATATATATATATATATACACACACACACACACATATGTGTACAAATGTATATTTATATATACAGTACAGGCCAAAAGTTTGGACACACCTTCTCCTCATTCAATGCGTTTTCTTTATTTTCATGACTATTTATATTGTAGATTGTCACTGAAGGCATCAAAACTATGAATGAACACATGTGGAGTTATGTACTTAACTAAAAAAGGTGAAATAACTGAAAACATGTTTTATATTCTAGTTTCTTCAAAATAGCCACCCTTTGCTCTGAATACTGCTTTGTACACTCCTGGCATTCTCTCGATGAGCTTCAAGAGGTAGTCACCTGACATGGTTTTCACTTCACAGGTGTCATAGTTTTGATGCCTTCAGTGACGATCTACAATGTAAATAGTCATGAAAATAAAGAAAACGTATTGAGGTGTGTCCAAACTTTTGGCCTGTACTGTATGTATGTATGTATATATATATATATATATATGTATATATGTGCATAAATATGAACATTAGCATTAATGCTGCATTTTAGAACCATCTATATTATAGGCAATATAACTCATTCGGAAATCCTAAGGGCAAAGAAGTCTATATTCATCATCTCCACGACTCCACCTGTCATCTGCCACCTCTCACTCACCGTTTGTTTGCTCACCTGCGACACTGCACTTCATGTTGTTGTTGTTGTTTATGACCTCCTTTAGCTTGCGCGTGTCCAACTGTGATCCAATGCAAACCCTGTTCCCCCTTCTCCAGGAGCAGTACATATTCATCCATGACGCCATATTAGAGGCTTGTCTCTGCGGAGAAACGGCCATTCCCGTCTGCGAGTTCAAGGCGGCCTTTTACGAGCTGATCCGCATCGACTCCCAGACCAACTCGTCCCACCTGAAGGATGAGTTCCAGGTAATCCTCGAGTGCAAGACAATTTAAAGTGCTTTGCAGGAAACATTCAAGGAAGCGCAAAATTAGAATAAAAAAATAAAATGCACATATGTAATGAAATTGAAATAGAGAACAGGCAAAAATAAGGTAAGCTAGATTGTAGAGGTCAAAAGATGAATCTAAAATAATGTATTGGTTCTGTGATGGAACCAATACTTAACTAAAAACACATGTATCTCAAATCACCATTGTCCATTGAAATGATTTAAAGTTAATTTAATGGTTCTTGAAATATTGCATAAAAACAATGGAGTAGAATGTACTACAAACTACTGTAGCTGTATGAAGTAATATAATAATAATGTACAACATTTACCTTCTACTTCATCTCTTTCAAGCTGCTTCTCTTTTTACTTTTCGTGCCGCAGACCCCTAAAACTCCCCACACTCCTGGTCGTGCTCACGCATGTGTTTAGTGGTTGTCATGGAGGACTGCCTTTGACTTGTCCCTCCCCGCCCTGCAGACATTAAACTCGGTGACGCCTCAGCCTCAGCCTGAAGACTGCAGCATTGCACTGTTGCCTAGGAACCAGGACAAGAACCGCTTCATGGACGGCCTTCCTCCTGACCGGTGCCTGCCCTTCCTCATCACAATAGACGGGGAGAGCAGCAACTACATCAACGCGGCTCTCATGGATGTAAGTACACCTTGACCTTATACTTGGAGTGAACAACAAAGTATGACCACACTACTGGTCACAAGTGGAGGTTTTTACAAAACCTTTGTCCAGTATAATACACGCTGATGATTTATATACACACACACACACACACACACACACACACACACACACACACACACACACACACACACACACACACACACACACACACACGCGCACACAGTCTCCCCCTCCCTGTTTGTGTGATGCTGTGTTTGTGGTTTAAGCACAAAAAAGCTAGAGACAAATCCAGGTTTTACTCTGAAGTACAAAAAAATAAATAAAAAGCATCAGTTTACTGCGATATTTTGCTGCGTATTTATTTGTTGTCATGGGAACAATACGGCCGAGGGAGAAAACCGTAGAGTTAAATTTGTAATCAAATACGTAAAGTGTGAGCAGGCAATGAAGCATCGTCATGTCAGCCATGTAGCGCAGCACTTGTTTTGATACGCGTGTGAATGGCCGTCGTGTTGTGTTCAAAATATTTCAATTCCGATACGATATCAGCAGGAATCCTAGTATTGTACTTCCTTTTCCTTATTTTGTAGTATGGAAAGTTGGAAAACGAAAGTTCCTCAGAGAGCAATGCTGGGTATGACAAACACAAACTTTATGACGCTTTTGAGGTGGAGATAATTTGGGATTTAGTGACACCTAGTGGTCAGAATCATTTTATAAATTATAGGCATGACGCAGTAAGTTAAATGATGCGGACACGTTTGTTACTGGGTACTTTCTAATACGCCTTGCAGACTTTGATTGTTTAAGTTTATATGCAATTCTAACTATTTGATACATGTTTATAGGGGTGCTCCACAAAATTGATTCACATTCAAATCGTGATTGTTTATTCCGATTCATCGATTCATAGTTGTGGAAAATCGATAAAAAGAAAATGAATTTAAAAAAATAACAATTGGGGGTTAATTTGGCAAATTTGTATTTTATTTTTAAGAATCAATTTTTGGATTAAAAACATTAAACCACTATCATTGATGTATTTTATTAGATCAACAATTTGTGTAGATTTTTAAAAAATTTTTTTTTTTTAAGTCTCACCACACAGCAACCAAGAGGAGCTTTCGTAACGTATGATCTTTTTTGAAAAGGTTTTACTATAATTTTTACACCAAATAATATATTACAAGGATCCTGTTGAATCGAGGATTTATTCTGAATCTAATTGTCTCTCCAAGAATCGGAATGGAATGGTTAGGTGCCCAAAGATTCCCACCTCTACTTGTTTATATTGACAAAAGTGCTATTTTGGTCCGCAATATTGTTCCATTAAGGACACTTGTTACGTATGTCTAGCTTGTGTGCTATTGTGTGCTGAGCTGTTGTGTAGCTGCTCGCTCCTAGTAGCCTAAAATCGAAGAAAATACCAACATTGTGTGCTTATTGGAGGACATTTAGACGTTAACTGGCTGTCCAGCTTTGCACAAGGGAACACACTGCAGGACTGCTTGTATCGGAGTTTATATCGGATCATCCGATACTTGTTTTTTTTTTCTGCTGATATCGGATCGGCACACCCCTACAAAATATAGTGCTTTTTCCTCCTGAGACCAACATGTAATGACTTGCAATGGTGTGACATGTATTATTTGCAATGGTGAGTAAATAAATAGTGAAGTTGTGATCCAGTTGATCAAAAAAGAAAGATGCAGCTCAGATCCCAGTTAAAGTTAAACTTCCTTTGGCCTCTCTCTAACCAAGCTGTCAGAGGAGTTCCAGGTAATACGATTTCACTTCCAATACTCTCAATACTGGATTTGTTTCATGGCTTCGCTGTCTTCCCGCCACCAGTTTCACGTGTTGCCATTACCACCCCCTACCCCCACACCCCATACACACACCTCGCCATCTCATGTGAGACCTCCACCCCTCATTCACAGTCTTTATGACCTCTATTTCATAATTGACCCACAGTTTGTAGACGTGACGCATGCTCCTCACCCACTGCATGATCATGTGACCCGACATTGGAACCAGTATTGTTTGATCAGGCCCCGCCCTCCGCGTTAACTTGTCTCCTATCAGCCGCCGTTTCCCTACGGAAGTTCTGACGTGCTTTGTTTTTGTTGGCGTTGCAGAGCTACAGACAACCCGCTGCCTTCATCGTCACCCAGCATCCTTTGCCCAACACCGTCAAGGACTTTTGGCGTCTGGTGTACGACTACGGCTGCACCAGTCTGGTCATGCTCAACGAGATCGACCTGGCGCAGGTATTTGGATAATTGCAGAAAACAAAAAAATGCAAAATAAGCGGGCAAGCACTCGGAGGGGACTCCGACTGAGTGTCTCGAGGTAATTACAATTTTTCATACCAACAAAGCAAGAAGAAGGTCCTAAAAAGTACAGAAAGGCTCCACTTTCCAAAATGCACTAGCTCAAAGCTAACTTTCATTGGATTTGCCATAGACATGCTATATAGCATTAGCGATTTTACATGGCGTTTTCAACACCTCCACATTTGGTAATGAAAACTAAGATGCGTGTTACAACCAAAAAGCAGGTGTGTGATGAGCACAATACTTACAGTATAAATTCTTTGTAGGGCGCAACGTAAGTCTAGATTGGCACATTACACTTAATGGCAAAGACTACTTTCGGACTAAGGCAACACAGCGTAGTTTATACATTACTGCCATCTAGTGTAACATCTGGGAATTGCAACTGCTTGAAAAGTCTACTGTATAATAATTGCAAATGAGTTATGCAGGCGTCATTTAGGAGATGCTGATTTTGGAGGTTCAGTCTGGATTGTGATTTTAGTAGCCTCAAGTTTTCTTTATGAAATTGAGGGTGTATACAAGACACAAGCTCAATCAGTTCCATAATTAAGTAGTTTTTTTTTTTTAAACCCCTCATGACATGTCATGAAAACCCAGAACTTCAAAGCTGAGTTTTTTGAGCAAACACAAGGGATAAAGATGCAAGTATGGAAATATCCATACTCACATGAGTATCAGTTATATCATAAAGTATTGATACCAATTAATAAAGGATGCAAGCTTTGGTGCTGCAGCACCCAAACAAGTAAACTATTTTGTTACATAGTGTAAAAATTAAGTGATGTTATTTGTCACGAATAAATTATTATTAAAAAGTACACTTTTTAAAAGATGGTAAATGGCAAGTATTGGTCATTTTGTTATTTAGGAGGAAACATTACATAAAATATTGATATCAAGAGGAAAAAAAGACAAACTATTTTTTAATTGTGTTGAATCAAAATATCTATTATTGTTAGGTATGATACCGTTGACATTTGAAACGATACAGCACCAATAAGCGAACCTGGAATTTGATACCAGCACTCAATGGTACCAATTTTCGGTACTTTTGTGTGTTAATATATATTGTTTTTGACAATAGAATCTCAATTTTATTGCACTATGTAAAAGTGAGTTGATTATAATAACTGCTGTCCAGTTGTTACATCTTGTTTTATTATCAGTCTCATTAGCGAGTATTACTAGTTTGTAATTACAGTTGCAACTCCAAGACGTTAAGTGGGAGTAGTGTATTGCAGAGGTGTGGACTCGAGTCACATGACTTGGACTCGAGTCAGACTCGAGTCATGAATTTGATGACTTTAGACTCGACTTGACAAAATGTAAAGAGACTTGCAACTCGACTTAGACTTTAACATCAATGACTTGTGACTTCACTTGGACTTGAGCCTTTTGACTTGACATGACTTGACATGACTTGCCACTTTCCCCAAAATCCAAAGCTTAAAAAGTTATTTGGGAGCGCTCCGTATTTTTCATTTTCTTCGTCTGTCTATCAGCGTGTTATTCTTGTCAGCTGGTGTGCTGTCAGTACAACAGCCAATCAAATTAGAACTACGTTGTTTTCATCACACAGCATTCATCCAATCAAATTGCAGGACAACCAATGAACAAGAGTTGTCCAACAACGTGCCAGTGAGAAACAATTATGTTAAAGTTGGTTTCGTTCGGGTATAAAAACTACGACTTGGTCAACAAAAAACGAATTGCCGTATGCAAATCACGCAGTTCGAATATTACAGACGGAGACGCAACAACTTCCAACTTCATTCGACATTTGAAGTTGCACAAAGAAGGGTAAGTTTTGAATGTAAGATAACGTTTATTGGCTAAGTAACGTGACTTTTATTTGCTGTGTAGTTAAATCAGTGAGGCTGCAAACTCACTGCTAACGTTATAACCATAGACATCTTATAAGTAGACGCAGCATAGAGCGCTACTGCCTACTGGCGCAGACGAGGCGCAGGGCTGCCATCTTGGAGTGGTGATCCGCTCCACTCAGTGCAATTCATTTGGCAGGAGCAATGAACTGTCAGCGCATTTAATTCATTTTACCTCACTGAATACCACTGATTTTCACGCGCTTTTTTGTCATACGTGTGTAACAGACACATGTTTTGGCGTGTTTTATTATTCATAGTTTGCTTAACAGTAATATAATATTCTTATACGCTATAAGTGACCAGACGTCCGAGATCAAAACTGGGAATATAATCCCAGAGAAGGGGAAAAAAACGGTAAGCTATTTTTAAGTTGAAGAAACAATTTGATTAGGTTATATATACATATGCGTGTATCCTACATAAACAATGTATGAATACATTAGATATCTATATATCTTAGGGACCTATAGACTGTATCTCTGTTGCTTCAGCAGCAGAGAGTTTATTCTGTCTTGACACTTTGTATTGATATTTTCTATTACATTCTTCCCTTAAATGATAATGTTTGCAGTGATTGTTTTATATGTATTATTTTATGTAAGTCGCTTTGGATAAAAGCGTCTGCCAAATACTTAAACATATATAAACACCTGGAAGTCCTCATATCAGCTAAAACCACCAATCTGTTTCACTGGATTCAGAATAAAACCAAATTCTGTTTAACCCAACAATGTTAGTATTTGAATATTGTTACTTGAAGACTGATTCCTGGTTACAATTATACTGTTAAGAAAGTATTGTCTTATACTTTGCCTAAAATGAGAATGCATCATAATCAGTAGTGGCTGGTGAATTTTGTTTTAGGTGGGGCTGAAAGTTTGTAAACCAAACCCCTGTAGGGGCGTCATCCTCCCCCAGAAGATTTCTTTGTGATTTTCACATACAAATATTGAAGATCTTTGATCCTTCTCAACTCTGTGGTAATATTATTTTCATAAAATACAACCAATAGTACGTTAATGTTAAATCTTACTTGTGAAAAGTAATCCCCTGATTCCTATTTTCAACAGTCCGCTCATTTGAGCAGGAAAACGCTGAACACCATCTTTGTTTTCTACCTTTCAACTGTCAGTTTAGGCTGCTCGCCGGCTCCTCATCAGCACTTCAAGATGGCGGGCTCACGTCATAGCAACCAATGCTGCGTCTACTTATAAGATGTCTATGGTTATAACGTCATTGCAAACACGGCAATCTGTTGCGTCCACTGCAGTTTGCTACCTTATTCATACTTTTTGTCAAGTGATTTTTTTTTAAGCAGGGTTTCATGAGGTACCTATACATAACGTTACGTTAGTCAATGTATCACACACAGTAACGTAACGTTAGTCAATGTATCACACACAGTAACATTGCGTTAGTCAATGTATCACACACAGTAACATTACGTTAGTCAATGTATCACACACAGTAACGTAAAGTTAGACGGCAGTCAGCAGCACCGCGTATTTTAGCCACCTACAAAAAGACAAACATAGTCAAATAAAGGTCAGTTAAAATGTATACTATATTAAGAATATGTGTACATATTGCATAGGGTCCTGACATCTAAAAAGTACAACTCTGTTCATTGTTATGTTCATATATTTGTTATGTTTTTCATGTGTACGCACACATAAACACACATACAGTATGAGATGAGATCAATGAGATAAGGTAAGAACAGGATAGAAACTGCTGTGGAACTAGTTACAATGCAATATGCCATGGAAATACAATGTTAACACTTTTGTGCAAATAAGTACAGTTGCACTTGTTTTTTTCAAATGTGTTTATTCTGTAAAGGAATGAGTTACATGTTTAAAATGACTGGTTAATAGTGCTATTTTGAAGTGCAATGTCAGCACTATCTTTTTCCCTGCAATTTCAAATGCACTTGTTTTAATAAATAAATACATCGTTTTAAAAGCATACACAATCTGTGTAAATATATTAGTCTGTGGTTAAATGACTTGAAAGGACTCGAAACTCAAAATGCAGGACTTGGGACTTGACTTGAGACTTTCCAGTCTTGACTTTGGACTTGACTCGGACTTGCCCTGTCTTGACTCGGGACTTGACTCGAGACTTGAGGGTAAAGACTTGAGACTTACTTGTGACTTGCAAAGCAATGACTTGGTCCCACCTCTGGTGTATTGTCCATGGTGTTTTTGCTGCACCTTAAAAAGTGATAATACTGTAAGTATTGTACTTATTTTGCACCAGCTGTTTGATTGTAACGTGCATCTTACAGGCGGAAATATGGGTTTTTAAACATTCATTTTCATGTCAAAGTATCACTTGCGCGTTTTTTTAAGGACGGCAGTCCAAGGACGAGTGTCAAAAGATGGAGCTAATTGTTTTAATGACATTCAGACTTTGTTGTCTTATCACCAATCGAGCAGTAACTAAACATCCGTGGCTTCTCAATGCAACACACACCAAAAATGTGTCCCGTGAAAACCCGTCCGACCGGAACTCTAACAATGACAAAAGTTCCGTGCGTGAATTATGTAAACCCCAAAAAATAGCATCTAAATATTTGTTGAACGCTTGCCTCAACCACACGTATTTGCTGTTCCTCTTGCCTGAATGCTGCACTGAATTGCAGGACAGGGGCACCGAAACAAACTCATTCGTTAGCATCATCTAGCCAGCTTGCTTGTCGCCTGCGTTTGCTCTCCGAGCCACAACGTTGACGGCTTTTTACTTTGCTGCTAATCATATTTGGATGATTACAGTCCGAACCCTGTTAGTTCTGAACCAGTTGTAGTTCTAGAGCATTTATTAGAAGACAGCGAGAAGTATATATACCTTAGTGGGCGTGGCTACAGGATAAGAGTTGCCAAATGGGGAACTTTTTCTGAGTTCCTTGCATGCATGTCATAGAATTTTACGTTACATTTTCAATCAGAATAATGGTAGTAAATGATCTACTAGAAAAAACAAAAAATATGTGGTCCATTACGTGTAAGTGTCAAAAAGACAGCCAAAAGAGGTTGGTAGATAAGAATAAATCTAAAGGTAACAAATAGTGTAGAAATGCACCCAATTGCAAGAAATGCAGTCTTGATTTTCCAATAAAATGTTCAGGGTTTTCTAGCACTTTTTTTTCCTCAAAAAGTGCTCACATGCCTGATCTTAGTTGTAGTTTTCATTAACAAATTTGGAGGCGTTGAAATCGCCATGTAAAATCACTAAGGCTAATGCTAATCAGTGGCATGTCAATAACGAATCAAATGTATATTAGCATTAAGCTAAGGCATTTTTGGAAGAGTTGAAGCTGGCTTTTTTGAGTCAATTTCTTTGTTTGCATTGAAAGTTGCAACATGACCTAGAGGTAGTTTGGCTGAGTCCGCTCTCAGTGCTGCTGGAGTGATCGCCAAAGTGCAAAGAGTCGGCAACCGGGCGTGAGGTCACGCGCAACCCAGGTACTGTAACATGTAACACAGTTACCTGTTACCAGTTAACCTGTCACCTCTTACACCTCTGTCACTTTATATATATATATATATATATATATATATATGTATATGTGTGTGTGTATATGTATATGTGTGTGTGTGTGTGTGTGTGTGTGTATATATGTATATGTGTGTGTGTGTGTATATATATATAAATGTGTATGTATATATATATATACATATATACGTGTGTGTGTATATATATATATATATATATATATATATATATATATATATATATATATATATATATATATATATATATATGTGTGTATGTGTATATATATGCATATGTATGGATATATGCATGTATGTGGATATATACATATATATAGATATATATCTTCACTGTAATAATGACAATAAAACTCTATTCTATTCTACCTGATCTGGTCGCCATCACTCGGTATCGTCCATCACTAGTGAGAGAGATGACAGATTTGTCTGTCGGAGAAAGAAAAGAAAATATTACTGTTAGAAGATTTTAAAGTCTATTTGACATAATAATATGCGCTCTTTAATGTGTGCGTCGTGCAGGGTTGTCCCCAGTACTGGCCAGAAGAGGGCATGCTGCGTTATGGACCCGTCCAGGTAGAATGTATGTCCTGCTCCATGGACTGTGACGTCATCAGCAGACTCTTCAGAGTCTGCAACCTCACTCGGGTGAGTCTTCTTCCCACACTCCGACTCTATAGTACTGTTGGTGTTGCATCCCCTCATAACGTGTAAGCATGACATTGTGCTAGCCTCAGGAAGGCTACTTGATGGTTCGCCAGTTCCAGTACCTGGGCTGGGCGGGACACAGGGAGGTGCCCGCCTCCAAGCGCTCCTTCCTCAAGCTCATCCTGCAGGTGGACCAGTGGCAGCGTGAGGGGGAGGAGGGGGAGGGAAGAACCATCGTCCACTGCTTGTGAGTGCACGCAGAACAAGGACAATACTTTATTATATATACTTTAGTGTATGACAGGGGTGTCCCCATACTTTATTAATTATACTTTCCTGTATGACAGCGGTGTCCCCATCCCGTATCAGCACAAAAACAACTATTGGATGATATCGGCTTGCATCTAAAATCTCTATTTGTATAAATGTCCTCTAATAAGCACACAATGTTGGTATTTTATTGTATTTTTCGTCATTTACAAAATTTAAAGATGGTAGGCTATAGCAGCTACACAGCAGCTAAGCACACAATAGCATTCAAGCTAAACATACGTAATAGGTGTCCTTAATTGAACAATATTGCAGTCCATAACAATATAAACAGGTATCAAATAATTTTAGTTGCATATTACTGACACATACAAAGTCTCCAAGGCAGAAGCCTATTAGAATGTATCCAGTAACAAACGTGTCTGCATCTTACTGCGTCATGAGGTTCCCTTAAGGAATTATTGTGATGAAATTTTTTGTATTATCAATCCACAGCATAAGTCTGTCATAAGGTTATGGTTTTTCTACATGTTGTTCAAACATTCCATACTACAAAATTATAAAAGTGCTGATATCGTTTTGGGTAATATTGATATTGGCCAATACCCAAAGCTCCAATTTTTGTATCGGTGAAAAAAAATGGTTGTCACTAGTCACTGAACCACTACAATTTTAATGTTTTCGATATTTCAATGATCAACTTTTATTAAGAGTCTTAAAAAATTGTCAAAAATCCATCCATCTATCCATTTTCTACCGCTTGTCCCTTTCGGGGTCACGGGGGGTGCTGGAGCCTATCTCAGCTGCATTCGGGCGGTAGGACAAGTCGCCCCGTCATCACAGGGCCAACACAGATAGACAGACAACATGAAAATAAAAATAAAAATCTAATTAAGTATAAAGCATGAAATGAATAAATTCATGAAAAAATAAATACAAATAAATAAATAATAATCTAAATAGTCAAAAATAAATAAATGATTTTTTTTTAAATAAACTAAATATAAAACATGAACTACATGTATTCATCAATAAAAACATTTTAAAAACAGTAAAAAAAAATCAATTAAAAATAAAACATGAAATAAATGAATTCATGAAAAAAATTATAAATAAATAAATCTAAATAATTAAATACAACACATGAAATAATACATTATAAAAATGATTAAAAAAATAACCTAAATAATTAAATATAACATGAAATAAATAAATTCATAAATCAATAAACAAAAGAATAGTTCACAGATAGGAATTAAGTGAGCAGGAAGTTTCACACAAACAAAAACGTAACTCTTCTGTTGTTCACGTGTGTGTGTGTGTGTAGAAACGGAGGCGGCCGCAGTGGCGTATTCTGTGCCAGCAGCATCGTGTGTGAGATGGCCAAGAGGCAGAGTGTGGTGGACGTCTTCCACGCAGTCAAGACGCTGAGGAACAGCAAGCCCAACATGGTGGACACTCCGGTGAGTGGAAACAAGACTTCATCACTTTGCAAGTTTATTACAAGCAATGTTGGAATAGTAATAAGGAGCAAACTATACTGCGGATTTCTTGTACGGCAAATAAATACATTATAGACCCCAGTGGTATGATGTCATTAGGAATGTTGTTTGCACAAACATGACGAGTTGTTGTTGTGTGGACAGGAGCAGTACAGGTTCTGCTACGACCTCTCCCTGGAGTTCATCGAGTCGTCCTAAACAGCCGGAATACCAGCGCAGGAGAAATAGGCCCCGCCTCCTCCCGCCTGTAGCATGTTAAATCCTTACATCATGGCGCCCCCCAGTGGCGCTTTGCTGAGGAGCGGACTTTGGACTCCCTCGTGCTTTTATCGTTGTACAGCTTCTTCAGCGCCACTTTGGACCACAAGTTGATGTTTGCAGTGCTGCCACCTGCCCTCACGGGGGCGCCCTTCAACTTCACCACTATTTTCAGTTGCTTCAGAGACTGACAGTAAACGTTTACATCCTGAGTATTATTAGCTTTTACATTTGTTTTTATGTCATGAAGAAGTTAAAAGTTGTAGTTGTTTCTTTGTACGTTTAATCTCATCTTCTCCTCGTGGAGGGCTGTGCCCGGTCTTTCCTTTCGGCCCGTTCACTAACGATGAGAAAAGTCCGCACTAAACGCCAAGCAGCAGATTAGTCTTTTCTATGATTTGACCGTGTTGTGGTTTCTCCATAAGCCAAAGACTTTGCTGTAAATATGTCTATAAAGCACATTGTTTGTATTTATTGTTTACTCGCGTCGCCGGCGGGAACAATCATTCTTCACTCCACGTTTACGCCCGCAACACCTGAGCGAGAGGAGAGTGGAAGAAGCACGCTGTAAATTATTTTCTTTTTGTCGACTATTTACTCTCTAGTGTCGTCTCGCTTTCACTCGTTGTCGTGCGCAGACAAACTTCCTTCGTGGTCAGTGCAGTCTTTTTTGCCTCGTCAGCAACAAACGGATTATTGTGCCTGATCATTTTTCAATCAATGTTGTACTTTAATCTATAAATAGACTTTGTCTATGCTGTAAATAGACAATTTTATTGTCGCAACTTGACGGATGAAATGTTACAAACTTTGTTGTCGCCGTACACAAAATGTTTCAATGTTTGAATTCTCTTTAGTGTCTTTTATTTTCTGCATTTTTAGTTGGGCAAGGGGGGGGGAAAAAAGCGAATGAAGGAATCCAGCATTCCAGTAAAAGTGAAGTAACGACAAAGATAGAAACGTTTGCAGCCAGTCTGAATATAACATTAATATTCATAGTTCTTCTTGTCTGTAATGTTTGGCTTCTTTGCTGTAATAAAAAATATCACTACTTTGAGGATGATTATTATTGTGTGATTAGTAAGAATTCACTCATTCACCGTACTTGAGAAAAGAATGTGATATATATCCAGTTGTCCCTCACCCATCATGAATGTTTTTTAAGTTATTTTATGTATTTTTGGCCTTAAGCATTTTCAAGCATAAAGGCTGAATGAACTAAACATATAAATACTCCATTGTGTGTGTGTGTGTGTGTGTGTGGGGGGGGGGGTGGCTACCCAATTCCGTCTGTATTACTGGGAATCGATTTCGTGTGAAATCATATTTTGATACCTTTGACACCTACGGGTGTGGACTAAACACAGGCTCACGTAAACAATCAGTCAAGCAGACCCAGCCAAACTCCCTCTAAGTAATGTTGCAATTTTCAACAACAAAGCAAGTATGCTTGGTAGAAAACACTCAAAACTTAAAGTAAGGCTATAATTCTTCCAAAATTTGCTAGCTTGATGCTAATTTACATTGGATTTGCCATAGACAGGCTACTATAAGCGATTTTTCATGGCAATTTCAACGCCTCCAAGTTTGGTAATAAAAACTACAACCAAACAGCTGGTGTGTAATAAGCACAATACTTGCAGTACAAACACTTTGTAGGGCGCAACATAAGACATTCAACTTCCCGGAACAAGCTTGTTCCTTGGTAAACATACCATAGATAGCCCATAAAGTACTGCCATCTAATGTCTTGGAAGTGCAAATGAGACAAACATAATAAGAAAACATGATATAACTGGACAGCGTGGCGCGGTTGGGAGAGTGGCTGTGCCAGCAACCTGAGGGTTCCTGGTTCAATCCCCACCTTCTACCATCCTAGTCATGTTCATTGTGTCCTTGAGTAAGACACTTCACCCTTGCTCCTGATGGGTCCGGGTTAGCACCTTGCATTGGATTTGCCATAGACGGGCTACTATAAGCGATTTTTCATGGCAATTTCAACACCTCCAAATTTGGTAATAAAAACTACAACCAAACAGCTGGTGTGTAATAAGCACAATACTTGCAGTACAAATACTTTGTAGGGCGCAAAAATAGTGTCAAAGCGCTTTGAGTTCCTTAAAAAAAAAGGTAGAAAAGCACTATACAAGTATAACCCATTAGCAGTTATCATAATCAGCTCATTTTAAATGTTACATTAAATATGTTTTATTATCAAACATTAATTAATACGCACACAAGTACTGAAAATTGATATTGAGTACTGGTGTTGCTTCATAAAAGCAAATGTCCAAAATAGGTCCTGGAACGAGGTCGTTTTTATTGTTCATATATGAGCATATGTGGGGGTGTAAAAAAAAATCGTAACAAACCGATAACCGATTTTAATTTTAGAGATAGAAGAAGTCGTTTGGCGGGATCGATCTAAATATAGCATGGATCGGTCGATGTCGATGTCGATGTCGGTTGGAAAGTCATGAATCGCTCTAATCTTGCGAGATTTCGGTGATGACGTAATACGAGAGTACCATTCTCCTTCGCGACTGACCGCGAGAGAGCAACGTGGGAAACAGCGCCGAAATCATTTACAAACGTCGCACCCCCCGAATATTACATCTAAAGTGTGGTAGAAAGAATGCTCAGTTGGAAAAAGTATGGCCATTTGTAACGTTTGGAAAGCAGCGATAAGGTAACGGCTGCGTGACTAATCTTGAGCACTCACCTGTTGTGACGTCATGGACACACGAAGCGGGAGCTAAGGATGCTAATGCTAGCAGAGTTACCAACTGGCAAGACAAGAAGACACTCATTTAAAAGACTTCCTGTTCCAATGTAGGTAAACACAGCATCTACTACACTGATATTTGTGCTAAAGAAGCACGCCATTTAACCCTTTCTCACGGCATATCCCGCGCTAATATTTCCCCCTTTAGCAGGCCTGGGCAATTATTTTGACTCGAGGGGCCAAATTTAGAGAAAAAAAATATGCCTCGGGGCCGGTATATCTATTTTTTTATATACAAAACCTCACAATAATGTCTGATTGAATGCTAAAAAAGTTATGACAGGCTGCTTCAAAAAATCAGAATGGTATTTTCCCTTTTTTTCTGGATGCAGAATGTACATGAAAATAAAGAATGCGGGATTTACAATATTAACTATGAATGATAAAACACTGAATATTAACAACAGATCATGCAAAAGCGCAGATTCCAACCATTGAAATACTTTGTGTAGTTCAATACTTACGGTAATTTGAAAACATCACTACACATCGTAATGGCAGCTACAGTTTCCGTCTTAAAGATCTAAAAAATATATATCTAATTTTTAGGAACACTAATACAAAACCTCACAATGATGTCTGATTGAATGCTAAAACGTTATGACAGACCGCCTTAAAAAATGGAATGGAATTTTAATTTTTTTTTACTGAATGAGACACCCAGAATGTACATAAAAATAAATAATGTGGGATTTACAATATTAACTATGAAGGATAAAACACTGAATATTGACAACATATGAACATCACACCCCCTCTCCATCCACATATTATAAACGCGAAGGGTACAAATCGATCTTAAATATGGGAAAAAAGTTGGGGGGAATGTCCTGCGGGCCAGATTGAAAAGCTTAACGGGCTGCATGTGGCCCCCGGGCCTTAATTAGCTCAGGTCTGCCCTTTAGGCTTCCTCCCACCTCCAAAGACATGCACCTGGGGATAGGTTGATTGGCAACACTAAATGGTCCCTAGTGTGTGAATGTGAGTGTGAATGTTGTCCGTCTATCTGTGTTGGCCCTGTGATGAGGTTGCGACTTGTCTAGGGTGTACCCCGCCTTCCGCCCGAACGCAGCTTTGATAGGCTCCAGCACCCCCCGCGAACCCGAAAGGGGCAAGCGGTAGGAAATGGATGGATGGATACTACTCTATATTTATTTTTCCTAATAATAAACTTGTTTCCTCGCGGCCTGCCGTAGTTCTACTATTTCTAATTGACTTACCGGAAGAAGCAATCACAGACTAATCAGTAAATCATTGAATCTAGCCAACCACGGAAGGCACCACGCAGTGTAAACCAATCAGAAGCAAAGTAAGGCGGGTCTTTGTGGGTTTTTTACTAGGGCTGTGAATCTTTGGGTGTCCTACGATTCGATTCAAAATCGATTCTTGGGGTTACGATTCGATTCAAAATTGATTTTTTATTTTTGATTTTTTCAATTCAACACGATTCTCGATTCAAAAACGATTTTTTCCCCGATTCAAAAGGATTCTCTATTCATTCAATACATAGGATTTCAGCAGGATCTACCCCAGTCTGCTGACATGCAAGCAGAGTAGTAGATTTTTGTAAAAAGCTTTTATAATTGTAAAGGACAATGTTTTATCAACTGATTGCAATAATGTAAATTTGTTTCAACTATTAAATGAACCAAAAATATGACTTATTTTATCTTTGTGAAAATATTGGACACAGTGTGTTGTCAAGCTTATGAGATGCGATGCAAGTGTAAGCCACTGTGACACTATTGTTCATTTTTTTTAAATTTTTATAAATGTCTAATGATAATGTCAATGAGGGATTTTTAATCACTGCTATGTTGAAATTGTAACTAATATTGATACTGTTGTTGGTAATATTCATTTTTGTTTCACTACTTTTGGTTTGTTCTGTGTCGTGTTTGTGTCTCCTCTCAATTGCTCTGTTTATTGCAGTTCTGAGTGTTGCTGGGTCGGGTTTGGTTTTGGAAATGAATTGCATTGTTATGGTATTGCTGTGTATTGTTTTGTTGGATTGATTAATTTAAAAAAAAACGATTTTTTAAAAATGAGAATCGATTCTGAATCGCACAACGTGAGAATCGCGATTCGAATTCGAATCGATTTTTTCCCACACCCCTAGTTTTTACCCCACACGCTTCATTCAGGGCAGTGTGGTTAACTTGGCGACTTTCTCGCCAAATGTAGAATCTTTCCAACTCCTCTTAGTGACTTTCTTTCTCAAAAGTTCCATTCCATTAACGTCAGAGCAGAGAGGAGACCCACACCCACACCTGCTTTGGTTGACATGTAAATGTTTCGTCACTGTCACGCTTCAAATAGAAACAAACCCATCGTTCATGAGCCAGTCGATCGGTTTGGATCGTTCTTGAATATCACAACTCTTCAGTTTTTTCATCAAATTTAACAATGTACAACAAATAAAAATACAACTAAACTAAGAATCAACAGGAGAAAATTAATTTAGAGTTGTAATCATAAATTGCATTTTTTTTAACTAACACTTTTTCTTTTCTTTAAAGGGGAACATTATCCCCAGACCTATTTAAGCGTCAATATATACCTTGATGTTGCAGAAAAAAAGACCATATTTTTTTTAACCGATTTCCGAACTCTAAATGGGTGAATTTTGGCGAATTAAACGCCTTTCTATTATTCGCTCTCGGAGCGATGACGTCACGTTTCGGGAAGCAATTCGCCATTTTCTCAAACACATTACAAACACCGAGTCAAATCAGCTCTGTTATTTTCCGTTTTTTCAACTGTTTTCCGTACCTTGGAGACATCATGCCTCGTCGGTGTGTTGTCGGAGGGTGTAACAACACGAACAAGGACGGATTCAAGTTGCACCAGTGGCCCAAAGATGCGAAAGTGGCAAGAAATTGGACGTTTGTTCCGCACACTTTACCGACGAAAGCTATGCTACGACAGAGATGGCAAGAATGTGTGGATATCCTGCGACACTCAAAGCAGATGCATTTCCAACGATAAAGTCAAAGAAATCTGCCGCCAGACCCCCAGGAAAAGAGAGCGGATGAGGGTATGTCTACAGAATATATGAATTGATGAAAACTGGGCTGTCTGCACTCTCAAAGTGCATGTTGTTGCCAAATGTATTTCATATGCTGTAAACCTAGTTCATAGTTGTTAGTTTCCTTTAATGCCAAACAAACACATACCAATCGTTGGTTAGAAGGCGATCGCCGAATTCGTCCTCGCTTTCTCCCGTGTCGCTGGCTGTCGTGTCGGTTTCGCTTGCATACGGTTCAAACCGATATGGCTCAATAGCTTCAGTTTCTTCTTCAATTTCGTTTTCGCTACCTGCCTCCACACTACAACCATCCGTTTCAATACATTCGTAATCTGTTGAATCGCTTAAGCCGCTGAAATCCGAGTCTGAATCCGAGCTAATGTCGCTATAACTTGCTGTTCTATCCGCCATGTTTGTTTGTATTGGCATCACTATGTGACGTCACAGGAAAATGGACGGGTGTATATAACGATGGTTAAAATCAGGCACTTTGAAGCTTTTTTTAGGGATATTGCGTGATGGGTAAAATTTTGAAAAAAACTTGGAAAAATAAAATAAGCCACTGGGAACTGATTTGTAATGGTTTTAACCCTTCTGAAATTGTGATAATGTTCCCCTTTAAGTTGATGGATTTCAATGCATTGAAGTGAATAGTTTTACTATTACTACTATACAGGAACCGCCTGGTTTGTATGTGTCTAATAAAAAAATAAACACATGACATTGTTTTGACGTAATACATTTAATTTGTACACCCCATATATGTGTAGACATATATATCGGAAAATAATGAAATCATAAAATATTTAATAAAATTGTGAATTAATAAATTAATTCATGAAATAATGCAGTAAATCAGAAATGTATTAATTAAATCATGAATGAATTAAAACCTGTAATAATGAACAAAATCATTAAATAATTATTTAAATCATCAAATAATTAAGTCATCAAATATTCAGTGAAATCGTGACATAATTATGTCGTAAATTATTTAATTATATTGTAAATTAAGTAAATCATAAACAATTAAGTCATGAAATAAATCATAAAATAAAAAAATAAATAATTGATCAAATATTGAGATAACAAATGCACCTAGAAATAGGTTGTTTGGCAACACTAAATGGTCCCTAGTGTGTGAATGTTGTCTGTCTATCTGTGTTGGCCCTGCGATGAGGTGGCGACTTGTCCAGGGTGTACCCCACCTTTGGGACAAGCGGTAGAAAATGGATGGATGGATGACATATTTGCTTACTGTTCGTTTTATTTGCAAGTCATATGTAGTGACCTTTTTAATCGAGCAGATGGCGCCAACAAAGTATCACGCTCACTGACGTATCCATCACTTGTATGTCTATTTACTATGTTAAAGTTAAAGTACCCATGATAGTCACACACACACTAGGTGTGACGAAATTATTCTCTGCATTTGACCCATCACCCTTGATCACCCCCTGGGCGGTGAGGGGAGCAGTGAGCAGCAGCGGTGGCCGCACCCGGAATACTTTTTAGTAATTTAACCCCCAATTCCAACCCTTGATGCTGAGTGCCAAGCAGGGAGGTAATGGGTCCCATTTTTTATAGTCTTTGGTATGACTCGGCCGGGGTTTGAACTCACGACCTACCGATCTCCGGGCGGACACTCTAACTATAAAAATGACTATGTGGATGTTATTGCATATGTGCAGCGGGCTAATAATATTCAGAACATTTAGGCCGTAAACTTTTTTTCTGCTCTAGCTATGAAAATATTAAATTCATAATACATTTTTGCAAAATCGGCACGTACTAAAACCGAGGTTTGACTAATCCATCAAGTTAAGTCGAATAATGAATTACTTGAACAACATAAATAAATTAGCCAAAATAATCCAGAATGTCATAAAAGTTTAAGAGATTAATTGATGTGTTGTGAAGTAACAGTAGAAGTAAATATGCTGAGATTTGTGCAGACTTGTGTGTTCTTTTTAATTATGGGTGTCCCCATCTGATATTGATTTCAGATATCAGCCTGATATCATCAAGAAAAAAAAAGTTCCAGATGATATCGGCCTGCATGTAAAATGACCGATACAAGCAGTCCTGCAGCGTGTTTCCGTGTGCAAAGCTGAACAGCCAGTTAACATCTAAATGTCCTTTAAAGTACAAAAGGTAAACATGGTAGGCTATAAGCTACTAGGAGCTAGCAGCTACAAAACAGCTAAGCACACAATAGCACACAAGATAGACATAAATGATAAGTGTCTTCAATTGAACAACGTTGCAGTCTAAAACAATATAAACAAGTATCAAATAATTATATTTGCATATTACTTACACATACAAAGTCTCCTAGGCAGAAGCGTATTAGAAAGTATCCAGTAATAAACGTGTCCGCATCATTCAACTTATGCCGTCATGAGCTTGACTTAATAAATTAGGTGTCGCCAAAAAATAATTACCATTCCACATCAATTTAAAGACAGCGTACGTCCGTCTCAGATGGTTAAAAATAAATAGGTTAATGTTTTTATACGATTTGAAAAATTTCACTTGATTAAACCTTTTCTAACATTCCACACTACAAAATAAAAGTAGAGTATGTACTATGATTTGTACTGCTTAATATTGGTATTGGCCAATACCAGTATAGGAAATGACAAAGTTGTATCAGGACACCGCCTGCTTTGAAAAGTCCAACCTGTGTCGTACGCAAAAATACAACAAAAAAACAGAAGTCTGTCTTTCTTTAAAAAGTTTAATTAATTTGCATTTTTATGTACAGATGGAAGATGGCAATACTTTGAAGCACGTTGACAAAGCAGGGGAAAAAAAGTGAATTATTGAATCCAAAGCTTGCATTAAAAAAAATCTTAGCGGGATAAAGAAAGCTCCAAACATGAATGTGAAATATGAATTGATGAGTAGAATGTCATATTGAAGAGCAATGAAACAGTAAATAATACATTCATCATGTTCACTACCCTGCATGCTTCTAAAATCAACTGAAGAAGTTTCCAAACAAGCGCGTAAAATAGTTCCATTCAAATTAGGCATATATTATATATTTATATTTATATATATATATTTATATTATTTTGTACAAATACAGAATATTTGGCATGGATATTCATCAGATATCCAACAATTGAAAATAGATTGAAAATAACCACCATGTTTCTCACCTTCCAAAACCCATAAAAGGCCTTTTTGATTTTTTTTTTTTTATTATTATTAAAATTTCACAACACAACACACTTCTCCACCAAAGGCAAACTACTTTTCTCTCTCGCCTCATAAATATTGACATTCGGAAACCAAACAGTAAAAATAAAGAGCGCCACCATGTGGAAGGAACATTTCTTGTCACGACGGTGGGTTCTGGAAGAAATGTGTGTGTCACGTCACATCCCAACGTTCACATGTAAGAGAAGCTTATTGCTTTGAGGAGCAGATGAAGCTGTCATCAAAAAATATATTTTGTATATTTATGAGGAGAGAGAGATCAAAACAATAGAAGGACATCTTTGCAGTGCACAAACAAGGAGAACAATCCAAAGTAGATTGGGGCTTTGTGTCTACTACTGTAAGTGTGTGTGATTGTCTGAAGAACAAGGACAACTCCAGAAGTCAGCACCTGTACCGACGCCTTTTGTGTGATTAGTGCTTCGATTCAGCTTCGCACACATACACACACGCACACACACACTGCATAGTACGCAAGCATCGGCTCCTAAACACACGGTGAGGTAACAAGAACAGCTGGATTTACACTGCAGGTTTAATGGCCAATCCTCATGTAGCTTATAAAAGAAACAGTTGACTATATATAATTTTTTATTACGCAACGTTTACCGCCTTACCGATTCAAATCTACACCACATTTTTCTTAATATGTACTCAAATCTTTTCCTCTAAATCCGTTCTGGACAAATTATTTTGCCCCAGTTTTTTTAGCCTGGATTTTCTAAAATTAACAATAACTGCAAAATGAGCCACCAGGGGCCAAAGAAAGTTGACATCACTTTGATAAAGAAGGTGAGAAACGCTACTATTAAAGTACAAAATTAGCCATTATTTTCTGCATGTACATTTCTAATTGTTTACTACAAAAACATGTTTTGTGTGTGTTTCTGTGTATAAATATATACATATATACACTCACACACACACATATATATACTACTATATACACATATAGTAGTATATATATGTATATAAATGTACCTTTTTATATTTTCAATACAGTCGTCACTCAGCACATTGCACTCCAAAGTTTGAGGCTTCACTCTATCGCACATTTTTGAAGCATGTAAAGGTGAATATGCGGGTTTTATTTCAAATCACGAAATCATTTATTTGACCATTTCAATCATGAAATGATTTAATTAATCATTAAAATCATAGTATATTTAATGAAATCGTGAACTAATTAAATAATCATGAAATAATTAATTAAATCATGAAATAATTCAATACATTAGAAAATAATGAAGTCATTAAATATTTAGTAAAATCGTGAAGTAATAAAATCATGAAATAATGCAATAAATCAGGAAAATAATTAATTGCATCATGAATTAATTAATACCTTTTAATAATTGACAAAATCATTAAAGAATTAAATCATAAAACATTTAGTGAAATCTTGAAATAACTAATTAATTACGTGGTAAATTATTTAATTATATTGCAAATTAATTAAATCCGAAAAAAATAATTCAATCATGAAATAAATCATAAACATTTTTTTATAACTGATCAAATATTGAAATAATGAATAAAATCATTACATGATTAAATATGCTTTTACATGCAATTGATCAATGTTTATAAAAAATAAATAAATTACATTGTAAAAAAAAAAGAAATTGTTTTAAAGGTCGTAAACCTTTTTCTTGTTGTTATGCAGCAGCTATGAAAATATTGAATTACTAAAACATAGTTCTTAGTATTTACCACAGTCAGGCCAATCAAGAGTGAATTACTGGATTAGCAAAATCACTCATCAAAATAATATCACAACTCGTCCTTTGTTGTTTACACTTTTTTAAAGCGCGTCTCTTGGTGAGTGACAGGAAGAAAAGCTCTAAGCCCAATGCTGTTTTTTGGGGGGTGGGGGCTTCTTTCCCGGGAAAAACCACGTCTGATCAGTTTTCTTCATCACAATTTTTCTATTCCCGTTTCCTCGACCTAAAAAGTGCTATGCAAAAGTCCCGAAAACAGACTCTGAACCTTGCAGTGTAATTCCAGCCTTTGCGTGGGACAACTATTGCACTTTTTGGCTGCTCCTCCTTGTCCGGATGTCAAAATGTCCGAGCAAACGTTGTCATGGAGCTGTGCTCAATGGTTCCCATGTCGGATCTCCTCAACTAACGCCATCGGGGAGACTCGGCCCGGTTTGCAGCCCTTTTGTAAAACGACCGAGGAATTCTTTTCAATCGTCATCACGCACGCTCACGTCTTGACAGCACTGTAAGGCACCTGAGGAGTCGTCATGTACAAAGTTGCCAAAGCCTCGCTCTTAGCAAATATATTTGGCGTTTATTTGTTCATGTATGCCAAACGATACCATGATTAAACAATAGCCCCGCATGATGCAAGTATAGTAACACTTTTGTGCCCTAAAAGCCCGTAAAAGTTAATTCCTCGCGTCAATACAACACCTGAACGCACCATTCGAACACAAATCTGCTTGAGTAGGCAGTTTTTGTCCAAAATGTCCTCTTTGGTTGCTATCGGGACGCAGGAAAGTACAAACAAAGCCTTTCTGAATTATGCTATACTGTATTTCAATATAACTTTATGAATACACGAGCACCTCCATTGCTTCACAAATTTAAAACAGGAGGTAAATATCAAATATATTTAACATAATTGTAATTCATCCTGAGTGTCGGAATGAAAAACACTTCTTTTCTCGTCTATAAGATTTGATTCCCCTCAAAATTCTCACGCTTAATTGTTATTATATTCCATATGTAAAACAAACAGGAAATTATTCTAAGATATTCATGACCACAACTAACCCCACAAGACACCTTCTAAATCCAAGTGGATGAGAGCACAATTACTTGCTTTAACAAGTGGGGTGGACTGATTAGAATTATTTTAATTAGTATTTGAATGCTATTTCCTTAGCACTGACTTTGTAGCTAGTAGCCAAAGTAGGAAAAAACAAGAGTTTTTTATTATTATTAAATAAAGGCATTTTAAGTAATAATGGTCATTTCTGAAATGTGTGTTATGTTTTAGTGGTGTTCTAAGAACTTTATAGTCGGAATTACAGCTAGGGTTGCCACCCGCCCCGTAAAATACGGAATCGACCTGTAATTGGGACTGAAATGTTGCATCCCACCACCCGCGACCCTGAAAGGGACAAACGGTAGAAAATGGATGGATGGATGTTGCATCCCGTATTGAACCAATACGGGGCGCGGTTTCTTCCGTATTTTCCTATTTGTCCCATGCGTCTGTCACACACACACACACACACACACGTGAACACTGAATTCAACAATAACAAACAAAATAAAAGCTAAGCGGACCCCCGAGTGTGGCTGTACATGATACATCTGGTTCGCTCTCCTCTGTGTCAAATCCTCTCCGACTCCGTCTGCCTGCACGCAGCCCCGCCCCTCTGCGCTGTCTGTCATGATGGTTGCCTAGTTACGCTGCTGACCGCACCAGGGTGCACCGCGCGTTTAAAAAAATGTCTAGAGCAGATACTCCACCGCGTCCTCAACGTCGAAAGAGAAAACACCTCCAAAAATATGCACTTTTTCTACTTTTTTTCTCTTCCATCTTTTCATTTGGGTTCACACAAAAAAAGTGTTTCATTTTACTATAGTTCTCTTAAAGTGTCCCCAGACAGGCTTTGTTACAGCACTTTATTTGCATATGATTAATCCATCCATCCATTTCTACCGCTTGTCCCTTTTGGGGTAGCAGGGGGTGCTGGAGCCTATCTCAGCAGTATTCGGGCGGAAGGCGCAGTACACCCTGGACAAGTCGCCGCCTCATCGCAGGGCCAACACAGATAGACAGACAACATTCACACTCACATTCACACACTAGGGACAATTTAGTGTTGCCAATCAATCTATCCCCAGGTGCATGCTTTTTGGAGGTGGGAGGAAGCCGGAGTACCCGTAGGGAACCCACGCAGTCACGGGGAGAACATGCAAACTCCACACAGAAAGATACCGAGCCAGGGATTGAACTCAGGACTACTCAGGACTTTCGTATTGTGAGGCACATGCACTAACCCCTGTACCACCGTGCTGCATATAATACAGTATATGCTCAAGTTCAGTCTATTCAGCCTTTAACACGTATACAGTACACACAAGTGTTTCATTTGTTTCCTCTTAAAGTAAAAGTGTCCCCAATCATTACATTTACCGCACTTTATATACTTTAAGTATTGTCCTCCTTCAGTAAAGGTGTCCCCAGACAGGCTTTGTTTAATTTACAGCACTTTATATGTATGGAATACAGTAGGCAGGCCTATATGCTCAAGTTCAGGCTAGTTACAATAGTTCAAGTGTTTCAGTTACCGTATTTTTCGGACTATAAGTCGACGTTTTTTTCATAGTTTGGCCGTGGGTGCGACGTATACTCCGGAGCGACTTATGTGTGAAATTATTAACACATTACCGTAAAATATCAAATAATATTATTTACCTCATTCGCGTGAGCGACGAAGCAAATGTCCGCAATCGTCACTCACACGCCAACCAATAAGAATTCGGCGGGGGCGGGTCATGGCAGAAGTGCATTGTGGGTCCTGGAATGCTATATGCTACTGCCGGAGCTATTAAAATGGATCACATCAACAATCGCGGTAACTTATAAAAACTGAGAAGGACTGAAAAAAATGGCACCGAAAAGGAAATCATATACTGCAGATTACAAGCTGGACGTAGTGAAATATGCAGCAGAAAACGGCGATCGAGCAGTAGAAAGAATGGACGCTCGCGGGGCGCATACCAGGAGCGACACTGAGGAGGAAGATTTCATGGGATTTAGCGATCGGGAGTGACAGATTGTTTGGTAAACGTAAAGCATGTTCTATATGTTATAATTATTTGAATGACTCTTGCCATAATGTGTTGGTTAAACATACCAGGCACGTTCTCAGTTGGTTATTTGTGCGTCATATAACGTACACTTATTCAGCCTGTTGTTCACTATTCTTTATTTATTTTAAATTGCCTTTCAAATGTCTATTCTTGGTGTTGGATTTTATCAAATAAATTTCCCCCAAAAATGCGACTTATACTCCAGTGCGACGTATATGTTTTTTTCTTCTTTATTGTGCATTTTTGGCCGGTGCGACGTATACTCCGGAGCGACTTATACTCCGAAAAATACGGTAGTTTTTTGGGTGTTAAACTGCAAGTCTTTGTTTAATTTACAGCACTTTAGCAATGTTCATTCATTGCTAATAAAGCACTTTAAACTTTAAGTATGACTACCGTATTTTTCGGAGTATAAGTCGCTCCGGAGTATAAGTGCAACCGGCCGAAAATGCATAATAAAGAAGGAAAAAAACATATATAAGTCGCGCTGGAGTATAAGTCGCATTTTTGGGGGAAATGTATTTGATAAAACCCAACACCAAGAATAGACATTTGAAAGGCAATTTAAAATAAATAAAGAATAGTGAACAACAGGCTGAATAAGTGTACGTTATATGAGGCATAAATAACCACCTGAGAACGTGCCTGGTATGTTAACGTAACATATTATGGTAAGAGTCATGCAAATAACTATAACATATAGAACATGCTATACGTTTACCAAACAATCTGTCACTCCTAATCGCTAAATCCCATGAAATCTTATACGTCTAGTCTCTTACGTGAATGAGCTAAATAATATTATTTGATATTTTACGGTAATGTGTTAATCATTTCACACATAAGTCGCTCCTGAGTATAAGTCGCACCCCCGGCCAAACTATGAAAAAAAACTGCGACTTTTAGTCCGAAAAATACGGTAAATGCTTTCTTGACTTCCCCTTTTTTAGTGACCACCAAGTGACCCCATGTGCCAGGGCCCAGAGGCTATAATATGACGTGTGAAATAATGCCAATTAAATCAAAGTATTTAGTTTTTTCATATACAAGATACACATGTTTCTAAGCATTTCAGGGTTTTGGGGAGCCAAACCCTCAAATTTCTTTCGGCCGTGCAGTTTCGCCGTGAGGAGTGTTCCTTATTTTTAGTTCTGAAAGGTGGCAACCCTATTTACAGCTGTGTTTCTCAGTAGCTACTAGCCAGCATCTCACTATTAAGGAAAGTTACTAGCCACATTAGCTCATTTCCTTAGCACTGACATGCCATTGAGTAGCTACTGAGAAACACAGCTGTAATTCCGACAATAATGTTCTGAAAACACCGCTAAACATTACTCAAACTTAGAAATGGCAATTAATACTACAAATGTGTCTTATACAACGTCAGAGTACTCACATCATCAATGACCAGTGCACTGATTAAAGGCAGGATTGGGAAAAAGAAGTTACCGCAAGTTAACACAAGTGACCCTGGAAGCGGAAGTGACACGGGGCAAAGAAAACGTTTCAAAATAAAAGTCTCCCCATAACATACACGAACATGGAGAATTCTTAACATTGTGCATCAATCATTTTCTCAATGCTCGAAAAATATTTTGGAAGTTGGCACAAAGCTCCTAATAATCTTATTTACACACATAATTGTGTGGATAATGGGGACGGTCTTATCCCAGTCCATGAAGGCATGCTTGGACGAGTTTGGTGTGCAGAACCCTGACCTCAAGCCAGTCAAACCCCAGTAGGGTGACTGAGAACAACAAATGTTATTCTGAAATAAAGAAAGAAAAAGTCCACAGACTCAAACACCAATAATTTTGTCAAATAGCCTCGTCTTCTCAGCACACCATGAGGTGTCCTGGCTGGTCCACTAGTATTACAGACCACTAAAGAAGATGATGTACAATTTCTTCAAAATAACAGTGATGTTTTGCCTTATAAAATCAGGGAAAATGCCTGCATCTGTTTTGAGATTAAAGGATCAATAAGAAATACTTGCTCTGGTTTTGCTACCAGACCCTCCATACTTACAGTATGATGTTTACCATGTCATTTGAGCCACTAGGGTTTATCTAAATTAACAGAGGTGAATGTACAGTACGCTAGTTCTCACACAAAATACAAGATGTTTACCAATATTACAGACCACTTATGTACAATTTCACCTAAACACCAGCAATGTTTTGCCTTATCAAAATAGGAAAAAGGCATACATTTGTGAAAGTAAGATTAAAGGAGCATTAAGGGATAATTGCTAGGGTTTGCTGTCAGGTTCCTCCCCTACAGTTGTGAAGGGTACCATATCATTTCAGCCACTGTGGTCCATATTAATTAAAAGTGGACCACGTGCGAGTTGTCCTGGCTGGTCCACCAGTATCATATACCACTAAAGAAGATGATGTACAATACCCCCCCAAATATCAGTGATGTTTTGCCCCATCAAATGAGGGGAAAAGGGCATAGTTCTGTGTTAACTACATTAAGGAGGCATTAAGGGATAATTGTTGGGGTTCGCTGTCAGGTTCCTCCACTATAGTTGTGAAGGGTACTGTGTAATTTTAGCCACCGTGGTCCATATGTAGTCCATATAGTGCTAAAACAACATGTACATTGTCCTGGCTGGTCCACTAATATAAGATCTCTGGTTACCGTAGCAACATAACACAGACACAAACAAGTGTAGCCTCCTAATTATTGTAACACTTTTTTTCTTACTTTTTTTATTGTAACACTTTTTTCTTATTTTTCTTTTTTTTTTTACATCATACTGTGACATATTGGGTCTTTAACTCTGTCTTCTTTGGCTATCTTAAATTTTTCTGCTTTGCAGGTTTAACATGTTTAAAACATACTAGCGATATTTTATACGTTTTTTTTACATCAAGTCTAAAACATACTAGCGATATTTTATAAAAATGTTTTTACATCAAGTTGTTACATATTAGGTCTTTAACTCTCCTTCCTTTGGCCAGATTAAATTATTCTAATTTGCAGGTTCTCTTGAGAACATGTTTAAAACATACCAGCGATATTATATATATATTTTTTTAACATCAAGCTGCTACATATTGGGTCTTTAACTCTAACTTCCTTTGGCCAGAATGAATTATTTTAATTTGCAGTTTTTCTTGGGGAACATGTTTAAAACATACTAGTGATATTTTATATTTATTTACATCAAGCTGTTACATATTGGGCCTTTAACTCTATTTTCCTTTGGTCAGATTAAATTATTCTGATTCGCAGGTTCTCTTAAGAACATGTTTAAAGCATATAAGCGCTTTTTTTTTTTTTTTTTTTACATCAAGCTGTTACATATTGGGTCTTTAACTCTCGCTTCCATTGGCTAGCTTAAATTCTTCTGCTTTGCAGGTTTTCTTGGGAACATGATTAAAACATACCAGCGATATATATATATATTTTTTACATCAAGCTGTTACTTATTGGGTCTTTAACTCTAACTTCCTTTGGCCAGTTTAAACTATTTTAATTTGCAGGTTCCCTTGGGCAGCATGTTTTAAACATACCGGCGATATTTTGCCCTGCCAAAGCAGGTACAATGAAGGAAAAATAGAGCAAAGTAAAAAAAAAAAGCTGAAATGTTGATACTAAAAATGACACAAAGTTTGGATACAAATATATCCTTTGATTTTTCAGCCCGTTGGAAAACATTTGACATTAAAGGGACATTAAGGAATAACTGTTGATTTTGCTTGCAGGCTTAGCCCTATTAGTGATGCTATTCGTTTTAGCCATTGCGGTAAACGTACACTGGTGCTAGCGTTCCTGGCTTGTCCGCTTATACTAATTCAGTGATCTGCAGTCGCAACGGCAACAACATGGACTCAGTGTAGCATGCAAATCTGAAGAGCATTGCAAAGATGATCCTTTCTAAAGTCACAACCGAGCGAGCACACATCACCGCGGAGACAACGGGGCACCATATTGATAAATCTCTGTTTAAAAAGTCCTTGAGTGTGTGTGTGTGTGGTTGTGTGTGTGTGTGTGTGTGTGTGTGTGTGTGCACATAAGCCTGGTTTAAGGACAACCGTTGGAGAGTAAAAAGCAGCACCATTTACGATAGTAACTGACCAGTGTTAAAGTGTCATTTGCGTCTTATCATGACTGGAATGACTTTTTTTTTTGTTCAAACTGAGCTTAAATGTTGCAGCGTAGAGACGTCCCCAAATCAACCAACAATTCATCAATAAATAGATTGTAAATCATATCGAGTCATCACAATATTGTAACTAAGAGAGGCTTTCGGGGTTGAATGACCGACATTGAATGACATGAAAAAACAACAACAACTGTCCTTTGCAATTCAACTGCAACATTATCTCATGAGCTCCATAAACTACATTTCCCTTGGAAATACAAACATGAATATCATAAGGCGCAAAATGCTTCCCCCCCTCAAACCTCTTTAGTTCATAAATCAAATTCATATGTTCTGTGATGGCAACATCATATGTAATGTTGAATTGGGACGTTAGATTGAGATAGATGAAGTTTAAAGTGGTAGTGCGGAATTTTCAGTAATGTTCTGATTTAGGAGGAACTTTTTACTGTTTCCACAAAAAAAAATCTAAATTACATAATGAATTATTAATTAATACTTTCGGTCAGGGATGTCCAAAGTGTGGCCCGCAACTAATATTTAACGGATACATTCTAGAAATATATATATATATATTTTTTAAAACCCATAAAGATGTGGAATAAAATAACAAGCAGGTGAAATGTACCAAGAAAAAGTTGCAATGTTGACTCTAAAAACACAAAGCTGCCATGCAGGCTGTTTTTTCTTTATAGCAGTCATTGCTCAAAATTAATAATGAATCAAAATCAATGTTGTTATGAGTAATTGACCTAGTCAAGGCTCCAATTAATTCACATCAAAAATTCCACTTTAAAATATTTTTTGTGTAAAATACTGCATATCTTCTGTTTTTGCCATAAAAAGAGCAACTTTTTATTTTACAAAAAGTGCATGCGTAAAAGAAATGTGAAAAAATAATAATCGACGGATAGATCTGAATTTGATCTTGAGTCTTAAGCCTTGAAACACTTTTATAACCCTTTTGGGTCCCCAAATAACGTGTGACATTTAAAACAACAATCATTGCTTGAAAAATAATAATGAATCAAAATCAATGTCGTTATGAATTATTGACCTATGTAAGGCTCTGATTACTTCAAATCAAATATTCCTCTTTGACATTTTTTTGGGGGAAAATATTGTATAGTTTGTGTTTTTGCATAAAAATGTATTTTGACAAAAAGGGCATAAACAAACCTGAAAAGGTTATAAAAGCTTATAATCGATGGATAAGCGCAAAAAATAAAACATGTATGACCTTGTTTGACACTTTTATGAGTAAGGCCCCAAATATTTTAGTGGCATTCAAAAAATATATTTTTTAAGCAATGATATATATATGTATTTTCTAATGCCATTGCTTAAAAAGTAACCCATCTATCCATATTAAAATCAATGGTGTTATGAAATATTGACCTATTACTTCACATCAAATATTCTTCTTTGAAAATTTGTTGAGGAAAATATTGTTTATTTTGTGTTTTTGCCATAAAATACTGTGTTTTGACAAATAAAAGGGAATAAAACAAACATGAAAAAAATAATAACAACTTACAATCAACGGATAGACCTGAAATTGATTGAGAGACTTAAGTAAAAAAAAAAAAAAAGGATGACCTTTTTTATACACTATTATGAGTAGGGCCTTTTTGAGCCCCAAATATTTTAATGTAACATTAAAAAAATATCTATTTTTTTAAGCAATTATATTTATATTTTAAATGTCATTGCTTAAAAATGAATAATGAATTGAAAACAATGTTGTTATGCAACATGAAAACAATAATACAAATTTAAAATCGACGGATAAACCTGAAGTTACGGTTTAGGATAAAAAAAAAATTTATGACTTATTTTAAACACAAAAAGGGCATAAAACAAACAGGAAAAACATATTACAAACTTATAATTAATGGATAAGCCTGAAATTGATTTAGAGACTTAAGCGTTGAAAGTAAAAAAATAAAATAAAAAAAATATGTGACCTTTTTTTTTAAACACTTTTATGATAAGGGCCATTTTGGATCCCCAAATATTTTAGTGTGACATTTAAAACAAGTAATTGCTTAAAAAAGAATAATAAATTAAAAATCAACGTTGTTATGAATTATTGACTAATTTAAGGCTCCAATTACTTCACATCAAATATTAATCTCTGAAATTTTGGAGGGAGAAAATATTGCATATATTGTGTATTTGCCATAAAAAACTGTGTTTTGACAAACAGGGCTTAAAACATAAAACTTTTTTTTTATAATGACAGATAGACCTGAAGTTGATCTAGAGATTTAAGCCTTGAATAAAAAAAAGGTAAAATTATATATGACTTGTTTTTAACATTTTTCTGACTGAGACCCATATTAGGTCCCTGGGACCAAACGTGAGAGGAGCCCTAAAGGTTACAAAAAACTATATATTTTACTGGTTTTGAAATAAGGAAAATATCAAAATGGCCCCCGCATGCTTTGATTTTTCAGTGTGAGGCCCTCAGTGGACTAAGTTTGGACACCCCTGCTCTCGGTATTTCCTCATGTGCAAATGGAAACTGAAGGGGTAACAGGTTGCATATTGTTGTAGAAATCTTCCTGCAAGCCCTACTCCCCCATGAATAAGGTGGTAGAGTGATGTGTAACATACATCATAAAGTGGTAGATGGTAGCTGCGAAACTGGTGTTGGACAAAGACGGTGAACGAGGAGATTTTAGGGATGAATCCGTGGACCTCAAAGCCTCGTCTGAGCTTCCGGGATGTAGATCTCGATGCTGTCGGCCCGCTCCGTGGCTGAGTTCTGTCTGAACGACGCCGCTCGCTTGGCCGCCATCAGCCGCCTGCGCGCCTCGTGCCTCTGGCGGTCCTGGAGGTCCAGGGATCGTTCCCGCATTATGCCGCCACGCCCCCTGGCAGGCCTCTTGGTAAGAGGAGGGATCCACTTTCGCTCCTCGGGTAAAGAGAGTGACAGATGAAAATGCAGGAAACTGTCCATGTTTCCATCACACAGTCCACTTTGAAGTGGGGGTACTACTCCTGAGAATTCTGGTACAAATGGTGTCAGAAGTGGGATGAATGATTAGTGCCTATGACTACTGTGGTCAGTATGTAGGATTTTAAACAAAATAGGTTCAAATATGGTCCGATTAAACCACTTATCAGACTTTCTCAACAGATGGCGTCAGAAGTGGGATGAATAATTAGTGTAATTTGTACCCTGCGGTACTATGGATACTATTGTCAGTATCAGGTTTTCAAAACCCATAGCTTCAAATATGATCTGATTAAACTACTTATAAGACTTTTTCAACTTACGGTGTCTGAAGTGGGATGAATAATTAGTGTGATTTGCACCCTATGGTCAGTATGTAGATTTTTTTAAACCCAGTACGTTCCGATATTGTCTGACGATACACCTACTTAGATTCCCTCTGCAGAGTCTGACAGAAGTGGGAGGATTAGTTAGTGTGATTTGCACTCTCTGGTACTATGACTAATATGGTCAGTATGTAGGTTTTTAAACTCAATAGGTTCAATAATGGTCTGTGGACACTACTATTCAGATTTCCTAAACAGATGGTGTCAGAAGTGGGATAATTAGTTACTGGGATGTGCATCCTGCAGTACTATAACTATGGTCAGATTTTAAACCCAATAGTTTCAAATATGGTCTGAGAAAACTATTAATCAGACAGCTTTAACAGATGATGTTAGAAATGGGATGATTAGTTAACGCGATTTGCATCCTGCAGTACTATGATTACTATGGTCAGATTTTATACCTAATAGTTTCAAATATGGTCTGATAAAACCATTAATCAGACATCTTTAACAGATGGTGTCAGAAGTGGGATGATTAGTTTATGTGATTTGCACCCTGCAGTACAATGACTGGTTTAAATAGGGTCTGATGATACGACTGGTTAGAATTCCTCAACACACAGTGTCAGAAGTGGGATGAATAATTAGTGGAATTTGCACACTAATGTTCTATGACTACTATGGTTGGTAGGGCATATTTTCAAACCCAGTACATTTTGACATTGTCTGTGGATACTACTACTCAGACTTCCCCAACAGATTGTGTCAGAAGTGGAATGAATAACAAAAATGTAATTTGCACTCTGCGGTACTATGGCTACTATAGTTAGTATGTGGGGTTTTTAAACCCAGTACATTCTGATATGATCTGTGGATACTACTACTCAGACTTCCCCAACAAATGGTGTCAGAAGTGGGATGATTAGTTAATGTGATTTGCACTGTATGGTGATATGATTACAATGATCAGTAAGTAGGTTTTTAACCCAATAGCTTCAAATATGGTCTAATTATTTTAATACTCAGATTTCCTCAACAGTTGGTGTCAGAAGTAGGATGAATAATTATTGTGATTTACACCCTGCAGTACTGTGACGACTATTGCCAGTATATATGTTTTTAAACCCACCAAGGTTCAAATACAGTCTAATGATACTAATCAGACCTCTTCAACATTTGGTGTCAGAAGTGGGACGATTATTTAATGTGATTTGCACCTTGGGGTCTGATGGATAAAGCACAGTGGCACACATCTTCAAAGACAAATGGTGCATGAAGTGGGAGTCACTCTGCCCTGGCAGCCATTTGGGTAAGTTCACACGGGTTTCAACTCACCATGAGTCACATGTTGTCATCATTATTCACAGATCCGTGTCAAAAATAATATTGCATGGACCATGTATTTTGTAAACAAACACGTAATTAAACAGTACTTCTTGATGGTTAAGTAGTGAAGTAAATCCATGTTTTACCTTCTTTTCGGGACTCTCCACCATCCGCCACTGGTTGCTTTTGATCTGCTGCAGCTCATCAAACTTTGCAGTGACGTCGTCAATAGAAAGCTGCAAGAGGTCCCAGAATCCAGCCAGGTCCTGAGAAGTGGGTCTGGGCATGGCGCTGGGGTCCTTGTTTTTTGGGGTGAGGGGAGGTTTGAGTGGAAAAAAGAAAAATAGTTGATTGGCAATATTTACATTTTAATTAGCAAAAGCCACCAACAACAGTTTTTGACTACCTAATGGATATAATGTATGTCTTCCACTAGAGGGCAGTGCAGGCCCAATACTGTGCAGCAAGTAAACATAATGTACTGTATCTGTGCAATGTAAATGGCTCAAATACATAATTGTATTGTTAGGTTTGACTTGAATTTGAAAGCAATACCTTTTCCAATTATGCCAGCATATGCATTTATATACACATTAATGTTCACACAGGCACCACAATAATGTAGGTATGATTTAAAACCAAGGCCATGTTTATCCGTTTTTTTTTTTTATAAACTCTACAGTATTTTTTATTTGCCATCATATTTTCGCTTCAGTTCAGACAGACACCCTCTTCGATCTAAGCAATCTGAGCTTGTCGCAGCCAATGTGAGACTTAATTCATCACGCCCCTATCTGTGAGGAGAGACCTGACCCAAAATCAACAACATACACACAAGGTAGGTTTTCATAATAAACTGTATTCTGTGATCTTCCTGTCAAAGTCAGGCCTTTGAATTGTAGCCCTATGTTTCCAAGTAGGACATCAGAACTGGGTGCTAAATTAAGATTCAAATGAAAAAGCTAATAAAGAATATAGTATATTAATAGTGTTAATATTAGTTTTTATTATATTTTTTTTAACTTTAAATTGTTTGGTGTAAATATAGAAGGTTAAAATAAAAGTTTGAAAGTCAGTGCTAATGTCTTGTGTGTCTTATGAAGGTCAGTAAACATATTTTGGACAAAAAGTACTTAATTCCAGTGTTTCGCTCTTAAAAACAAAGAAGATTAACAGTAATGTAACATGAAGTAGTATGGTGGTATCCCAACCAATCAAACTGCAGCATAAATTGATTGACATGTACACCGTTCAATGAATACCTAGAATCAACCAGCTATATCTGGGGAGGGGGTGTGTGAGGCAACGCTATTTGATTGGACAATCAGGCCAGAGCTGGCTCAATTTCCCTTGTAGTTTAACACAACATGATGCTAAAATATTCCTTGTGTGTTTTGTAAAGGTAAACACTGTATTATGGACACAATTGATTTGATTCCAAAGTTTTCAGTAAAAATAAAGAATAAGGGTAACATGGTAGTGTAATGTACTACCCCCCAAATGACATCTCGACCAATCAAACTGTGGCATAAGTTGATTGACGTGGCGCCGTCCAATGAAAGCAAGAATTATACCAGACATTTCCTAGGGCGGGAAACAATGCTATTTGATTGGACAGTCAGGCGAGCTAATACTAGAGCTAGCTAAACTTAATTCGTAGTTTAACACAACATGGCTTGAAGATGATTATAAATGTTTTTTAAATTGGGGATGTAGTGAAAGATACTTATAAAAACACCACTTAACTGATAGAAAATTAATTATTGCTGTGGCTAAGTCGCACACTCAATTCAACAGAAGTTTTTGAATTCAGCAGCATGGTAAGTAATCTAAATGTAATATTTATTTATGTTGACGTATTGAATCGTGTTCATTTCTTTTTAAGGCTCGTTGTTAGTAATGGCAGTTATGATGTGACATATTTTGACTCTCAGCAGGATAAATGAGGTAAGCTAAAAAAAGGAAAATATTTCCTTTCTTGAGTATGATGCAATGCAACTATATCCCATTGTAAACAATAATAATAACAGCACTAATAGCACATCATTGCTAAATTAATACAGACAGTATACTTCTTAGCTAGAGATGGGATTTATGGCTCTTTGGAGGTAGCTGGATCTTTAGTTCCTTTCAAAGAAAAAAAGTTTTTCTAATCAGGAAAACAATCACTAGTTTAAGATTTAGATCAGAAAAAAATAATTTGCGCAAATGTTACTCTATTATTTTGAAATGTCGGCTGTAGATTAATTTTTTGTTGTGTGTAATTGTAAACATTCCATAAGCCAGATTTCCATGCTTTGGCAGTGACATCATCAGCATACTTGCCAACCCTCCCGGATTTTCCGGGAGACTCCCGAAATTCAGCGCCTCTCCCGAAAACCTCCCGGGACAAATTTTCTCCCGAAATTCAGGCGGACTCAGGTCCATAATAACAAATATTTTATTTGACTATTAACCCACAATTTAAACAGCATACCTGTCCAATCACGTTATAACTGTAGAATGATGAAGGGCGAGTTCTTGGTTTCTTATGTGGGTTTATTGTTAGGCAGTTTCATTAACGTCCTCCCAGCGCGGTAACAACACACAACAACAGCAGTCACGTTTTTGTATACCGTAAAGCAGTTCGTCTGCCGTAAGAGCAATGTTGTGACACTCTTAAACAGGACAATACTGCCATCTAGTGCATTTGATGAAAGCACTTTTGTGCGTGCCACACATAATGCATCATCATGTTCAGCATGGTTAGAAAAATAGTGACAGAGAATAGAACAAGGATGGACAATTCAACCCTTAACTCAACAATGAGTAGATGAGTGTTTTGTGTGTGTATATGTGTAAATAAATGAACACTGAAATTCAAGTATTTCTCTTATATATATATATATATATATATATATATATATATATATATATATATATATATATAATAAAATAAGTAGTACAAGTATTTATTTTATATATATATATAAAATAAATATATATATATATAATAAAATACATATATATATATATATATATATATAATTCACTGAACGTCAAGTATTTCTTATATATATATATATATCTATGAAATACTTGACTTGGTGAATTCTAGCTGTAAATATACTCCTCCCCGTTTAACCACGCCCCCGTCCCACCCCGACCACGCCCACCCCACCCGCCTCCAGAAATCGGAGGTCTCAAGGTTGGCAAGTATGATCATCAGTAAGAATCCCCCCCCATTTATAAAAATGTGTAGTATTTTAACAATGTAGGAAACAATACTAATAAGTAAGTATACTGTAAATGCATTAATGAATCCAAAAAGTATAGCTAAAACTACAATAAAAATTTGTACATAATAAAAATGTGAGTACACAATTATACTGTACTACCATACACATGGTGTGTAGGCTTAAACTACTAACCTAAAACTTTAGAATAATGAACCCAAAAAGTGACTCCAAATAAAAATACATTAATAAATAAAATAAAAAATAAACACAATTAAAAAATAGTAATAATAGAAATAATAATAGAAAATACATATATACACATATTTTTCGATGTGAAAAAAAAAAAAAGTTAATTCAAAAGCTTCTACGTTTCTTTTAACTGACTCATTTTGTAGTCGAGTTGCCAGTAAGTTGGCACACGTGCAGAGTGGGCAGTTGGAGACGCTCAATTTGCATATGCCTACAAAAAACGTCTCCCAAACAAACGACTCACAACAAGAAATCTGTTGTCATCCTTCATCAAAAGACTCGATTGGTTCGCGAACTTCACTTCCCTATTCTGAGCATGACTGACTCAAAATAGACAGGCTTTGCAGCTAGTATTTTGGCTTTTTTTTTTACATAACACTGAATGTGGCTAGCTGTTGTACAACGTGTACAATGACGCTCTTCGGAGGTGTCTTAGTGCAGGTAGGACACCTGAAGGGCTTGGTGTGGTGCGGTGACATGAGCACAAAGCAATGAGATGGAGTGGCAGTCCATTATTCAGACTCGGAGGCCCAATTCAAACTGCTGCCAATGTACATTAATGGAAGGGCTCAACTCCTTCCGATTGGAATTCCCCTTTCGTTTCTTCAGGGCTGGACAGCGGCCGAGGGACCGCTTCGCTATTGATTTCGCCGGTCTATTTCTGGAGGGCGAACAAGAGCCGAGTCAGGCCCGAGTGGCTTCTCAGAGCTCAAGCGAGGAGACGGGTACGTTTACCCACAATGCAACTCTCTAAGAAGCAAATTAAAAGCATGTCGTCTGACGCAGATGGGATTTGCAGCAGTTCATCGAGGTTGTGTTACCGATCACTCACCAGATTTTGCTGACACAGCCAGTAAAACTGCTGAAACTTTTGGGACATGAGCAGCTGAGCGCTCCCCACGGCACTCCGGATTTTCCCGAGAACTGCGCATAAACACACAGAGAAAGAAAGACAACTTGCAAAAAGAGCAACTTCTGGAGTTGTGTCTTCCACTATGACTTCTTCTCGGGCTTTTAGCCCTGTAGCTAGCACGCTCGTCTCTCATGCCGGATGACCCAGGTTCGAGTCCCAGGCGGAACAGAAAGCGGTACCGAGCTAAAAGCCCGAGCTATCAACCCGGTAACAAGCAATGCTCTTAAAGGGGAACTGCACTTTTTTGGAATTTTGCCTATCATTCACCATCCTTATGTAAGACAAGAAGTTCAAGAACACAAATGCTTTTTTTTTTTTTGCATTTTAACTCATAAATAAATGCTAACAAATGTCAGCTAACAATGAGAGGAATGACATTTACTCTATTCCGCCTATAAAGTGCTCTAAAAAACATCCAACAACCTCCATCATCGTTTTATATACACTCTGTAAGTATATATGTAAGGTAGTAACAGGCACATTCATAATAACATGTAATATTTACGTATTTTGAGCATACGGCGGCGCATTAATTTCACAGACTCATCACAAAGTTCACTATTTCCTTCTACAACTAGTACCGTATTTTTCGGACTATAAGTCGCAGTTTTTTTTCATAGTTTGGCCGGGGGTTCGACTTATACTCAGGAGCAACTTATGTGTGAAATTATTAACACATTACCGTAAAATATCAAATAATATTATTTAGCTCATTCACGTAAGAGACTAGACGTATAAGATTTCATGGGATTTAGCGGTTAGGAGTGACAGATTGTTTGGTAAACGTATAGCATGTTCTATATGTTATAGTTATTTGAATGACTCTGACCATAATATACCAGGCACGTTCTCAGTTGGTTATTTATGCCTCATATAACGTACACTTATTCAGCCTGTTGTTCACTATTCTTTATTTATTTTAAATTGCCTTTCAAATGTCTATTCTTGGTGTTGGGTTTTATCAAATACATTTCCCCAAAAAATACGACTTATACTCCAGTGCGACTTATATGTTTTTTTCCTTCTTTATTATGCATTTTCGGCCGGTGCGACTCATACTCCGGCGCGACTTATAGTCTGAAAAATACGGTACTACTACTAATAATGGCAGACTTCATGAGAGCCAACAACGACTACTTTGGGACAAATTATGACCTAGAACCTTATATTTTTGAGCCTGAATATACGTAGGATGATCTACAAGTTTTCGAAGCTGAGTGATAAGCAGATCCAGCAAATACAAACTATGAGCATAGTAAAACAATCACTTACTGTACAATGGTAGCTCTCACTGAGATGCTTACTAATGGAATGTTTAGGTCTTCCTGTTTAGATGAGGAATTAATCATAATCCTCACGTAGGTAAAAAAATAAAATAAATGTAGACAAGCGTCTTTTCCGGGTCAAAGTTAAATGTCAAAGTTGACCAACTTCATGATTTATGGCAACAACCTTCTACTATACAAGTAAGAGGCATAATTTATAACCTAGAATTCACATTTAACAAAAACTCAGAGGCGATACAGCAGCTTAGTATGTCAATATAGCAGCAAAAGCTAGTTACCTCTCTATGATCATGTCGCCGCTAAAAGTAGTTTCTCAGGGTTTGCACTTCTAATAAAAATATATGCTAATACTTGGTTAATATTCAGGTCACGAGGTGTAAATGGAGTATTGGTGTTTTTGGATGGTTTTTATAGAGGGCTTTATGAGCACAATAGATTGCTATCATTAGCTGCAATACTTGCCGTATTTTACAAATTAGGATGCATAAAAACAAGAAAAACACATGTGTTCTTGTCTTATATAGAGAATCTGCATGATGGGCAAATTCCCAAAAAAAAGTGGAGTCCCCTTTAAGTGAGTCAAAGTGTGATCAATCAATAATGAATGTAATAATTCTGCGAACGATTAATTAATATGTATGTTTTTATCATCTATTTACTGTTCTAATAATGATTTCAGAGAGTATCTAGGAAAATGTTTGCTCAGTGATTTGGTCGATTTCTTGAAAGGCAATTAATCGACTCCAGACAATTGACAAAACAATTAAAGAATTATTCATCAACATGAATGATTTTTTCGATTAATACGCCTATTCTCTAAGTAACACATGTAGCTGTTTTGACTGATGCCATATTGTCCTGACAGTGGGGTTATAGCGAGGCAAAACAAAAGAAAAATGCTTACTCTCCTCGGACAGGTCGTGCTCCTCTGCCTCCCTTTCCATCTCTTTGCACCATCCCTCCAGCCTTTTGGTTTCATTGTGAAGAAGCTGCATGAACCAGCCACCGTCCCTGCGAAGCGGAGACACTCGGCCCGTCTGGGTGGCCTCCAGGCTGGGTTCGGCCAGCCAGGCCTCAGGCTGCGGGCTGGTTGTCCCGCTGGAGGGCCGGTAGTCCTCCCTGTAGCTGAACAGGCCCTGTGTGCGCACCGTGCGGATCGCCCCGTACTGCGTGGGGGTGCTGGGTTCAGAGTGGCGTCCAAAAGCGCCACCGAACTGCAGACCCTTGTCTTCCATGGACGGGAAGCCCTCCAGCTCCATGTCGGCTTGCACTGCGGTAGTAACGCTGTTGGAGCGCTTGATCCGTCCTTGCCTAAACATGTCATCAAGTTTAAGTGAGTCACGTCACATCACAGATATAAACAGCTTTTCGAAGCACCGCATACCGTTTATGATCCTCCACCTGGATGCCTATGGAGTGGAATTGAGGAAGGCCTTTACCTTCAGTCTCAGAGTCCGTCACAGTTTCCACCTGCACAAGTAAACGTTGAAATTCGAATATTTCAAAAAACTTTTTACAAAACAAAAACATGCTATCTTGCTAAAATCCTCAGCATGTATTTTTGCGCTTGTTGTAATTAGTCCTCACTTGTGTATACTATCCGTCAAGAAGTTGTATTAATTGGAGCCACAAAGTATTGTCATTGTTTGTATGTTCTTTTAAAATATTGGATGGCGTGTGACCTCTGCGAACATGCTAGAATATGACAAGCTTGGCTTCAGTGGGAGACGAGGAAAGACTTTTGTGATATTCTATTTGATGTTATTAAGGATACAATGTTATGCAGAGGTGTACTTATAACTAGAATCTGTGCATTTCCGGTAGGAATTGCGTGTGAACGCCACCGCTGAAATGCGCGAGCCGCTGACACGCGCAGGTGGAACTGAAATGTTGGCATGCTAACAGTTAGCATGTGTAACATACCAAGTTATATGACTCTGGGGTAATTGATTGCAAAATGAGCTAAAAAAATATGCTAACATTAACATGCTCACAGCATGTGTCACATACCAAGTTATATGACTGGGGTAAATGGTGGCAAAATGAGCTAAAAAAACATCCTCACAGCATGTGTCACATACCAAGTTATATGACTGGGGTAAATGTGCTAGCATGCTAACATTAGCATGCTAGCACTTGATTAACAAGCGCAAGGAGCATTTTGTCTTTGGGACCATTCAAATCCGTGGTGGTGTATGTAGAAGTTTGCATATTGCCTATTCATTTCCAATGGGGGAAATCCTTGGTAATGTGGGAATTTTCCAATCCATGCTGGCTTGAATGCTCAGGGTGAGTGGAGTTTCTGGATGTTGGAACGGTTCGAATCGGTGGAGAAATGTGGGATATGGAGAGGTTTGTATATTACCCATTCATTTTTAATGGGGAATGTTCCTGGCAATTCCGGGAAAACTGAAAATGTTCCTAGTATTTCTTTATTTGATAGCTTAAATAAAGTTAAAGTTAAAGTACCAATGATTGTCACACACACACTTGATGTGGCAAAATTATTCTCTGCATTTGACCCATCACCCTTGATCACCCCCTGGGAGGTGAGGGGAGCAGTGGCCGCGCCCGGGAATCATTTTTGGTGATTTAACCCCCAATTTCAACCCTTGATGCTGAGTGCCAAGCAGGGAGGTAATGGGTCCCATTTTTATAATCTTTGGTAGGACTCGGCCGGGGCTTGAACTCACAACCTACCGATCTCAGGGCGGACACTCTAACCACTAGGCCACTGAGTAGGTTGTCCTGACGAATACGAATGTTTTTATTGTGGAACAGGTTGAAATTGGATGAAAAATCTGGGAGTAGTCGAAATATAAAAGGTTGGACATACTGCAATTGAGAAGTGGGAATTCCTGGTAATCAGGGAATGTTCAGAACCGGTAAACAAGTTGGCTTAAATGTGCAGGGTGAGTGGAGTGTGTGGATGTTGGAACGGTTGCAATCGGATAAAAAATGTGGGATATGAAGAGGTTGGTAATTGCCCATTCATTTTCAATGGGGAGAAACAACTAAAATAAATCAATATATGAATTGAGGTTATTATTTGCGCACTATTGACTAGTGATGCACCAAACATTTGACCACAGAAAAAAGGCCGAACCGGGATGATGTAAGCAAATACGCACGCGATTGTCTGGAGCACAGACAGCATGTCTGCAATATAGACATACTTTAATATATATAAGATATACACGTGAAAAGCGATCTACAAAATGTGCAATGTGCAAAAATAAAGAGGACAGTTGGGGCTGGAGCAGCAGCAGCGCAAAGCTATTGTGACGTCAGGCTCGCTGCAGCTCGTGCTTTTCATTGCGGACAAAGTAGCGACAGAAGTAACGAGTCTCTAAACACGAGTACAGTCTCCAATAACACCAGAAAAAATGCTGGATTTGTTGCTAGTCGTTTTTAATTAAAAAAAAGTCACTAAAAGGATTGGAGAAGTCCCTAGAAAAACATTCTAAATAAAGCAGCAACAATTGAAAAATATAGCAAAATGAAATAATATGAGAACAAATATGTTAATAGTAGCAAATAATAAAACAGATTTGTTTTAAATGTATATATAATGTTTTTAGCCTTTTAAAAGAAAATATATGAATCGGCACCGACTATGCAAATTATATGATGATGTCCTATTGGTCACGCCCCCACCACCACAAGTATGTTGGCAACAGTGTTGGGACTAACGCATTACAAAGTAACTAGTAATCTAACACGTTATTTTTTATATTCAGTAACTCAGTTACCGTTACTACATGATGTGTTACTGCGTTATTTTACGTTATTTTTTTTATGTACAAACCCCGTTTCCATATGAGTTGGGAAATTGTGTTAGATGTAAATATAAACGGAATACATCCATCCATCCATCCATCTTCTTCCGCTTATCCGAGGTCGGGTCGCGGGGGCAGCAGCCTAAGCAGGGAAGCCCAGACTTCCCTCTCCCCAGCCACTTCGTCCAGCTCTTCCCGGGGGATCCCGAGGCGTTCCCAGGCCAGCCGGGAGACATAGTCTTCCCAACGTGTCCTGGGTCTTCCCCGTGGCCTCCTACGGGTCAGACGTGCCCTAAACACCTCCCTAGGGAGGCGTTCGGGTGGCATCCTGACCAGATGCCCGAACTACCTCATCTGGCTCCTCTCGATGTGGAGGAGCAGCGGCTTTACTTTGAGCTCTCCCCGGATGGCAGAGCTTCTCGTTGTATCCTTGGGCAAGACACTTTACCCACCTGCTCTCAGTGCCACCCACACTGGTTTAAATGTAACTTAGATATTGGGTTTCACTATGTAAAGCGCTTTGAGTCACTAGAGAAAAGCGCTATATAAATATAATTCACTTCACTTCACTTCAGTTTCCAAAAACTATTTGAAATGTGGACTCGTCAGACCACAGAATACTTTTCCACTTTGTATCAGTCCGTCTTAGATGAGCTCAGGCCCAGCGAAGCCGACAGCGTTTCTGGGTGTTGTTGATAAACGGTTTTCGCCTTGCATAGGAGAGTTTTAACTTGCACTTACAGATGTAGCGACCAACTGTAGTTACTGACCGTGGGTTTCTGAAGTGTTCCTGAGCCCATGTGGTGATATCCTTTACACACTGTTGTCACTTGTTGATGCAGTACAGCCTGAGGGATTGAAGGTCACGGGCTTAGCTGCTTACGTGCAGTGATTTCTCCAGATTCTCTGAACCCTTTGATGATATTACGGACCATAGATGGTGAAATCCCTAAATTCCTTGCAATAGCTGGTTGAGAAAGGTTTTTCTTAAACTGTTCAACAATTTGCTCATGCATTTGTTGACAAAGTGGTGACCCTCGCCCCATCCTTGTTTGTGAATTTCATGGAATCTACTTTTATACCCAATCATGGCACCCACCTGTTTCCAATTTGCCTGTTCACCTGTGGGATGTTCCAAATAAGTGTTTGATGAGCATTCCTCAACTTTATCAGTATTTATTGCCACCTTTCCCAACTTCTTTGTCACGTGTTGCTGGCATCAAATTCTAAAGTTAATGATTATTTGCAAAAAAAAAAAAATGTTTAGCAGTTTGAACATCAAATATGTTGTCTTTGTAGCATATTAAACTGAATATGGGTTGAAAAGGATTTGCAAATCATGTATTCCGTTTATACTTACATCCAACACAATTTCCCAACTCATATGGAAACGGGGTTTGTATATGAAAACATCACATCACTAGAATTTGCGATTCCAGTAGGAATTGCGTGTGAATGCCCTAAGTGCGGGAGCCGCCGATACGCGTAAGTGGAACTGAAATGCTTGAATGTCCAGGGTGAGTGGAGTGTGTGGGTGTTGGAACAGTTCGAATCGGTTGAGAAATAGGGGATCTGGAAAGGGGACAAAATATACGGGAAACATCAATGATGATTGGTTTGTTTACATATAAGAAAATCCACGATTGGTTGGTTGGTTTACTATGATGAGTCACGATTGGTTAAGATCAGGGCAAAACATTAGGGACAGGCCAATCAGAGGCAAGATAAGGCGGGTCATCGAACCAGGAAGGGAAATCACAACAGACATGCACATCCCAAATGACGACAAGAGAGTCGGAGAAGAGAAGAGGGAACATTTAAGCGGGCGATTTATATATTTAGAAAAACTAGTGGAAGATGGCAGAGGGATTCTCTTCCTCAGATTTTTGTTTTAGTGATGTAGACCACGTCCAGGAAACCCACCACCTACTTGGCCACATTTGGACAAAATGTATGCGTCTGGATAAAACAATGCCCGACACATTCATTTTAGTTGTTTACCATGCAAGCCTAAATCAAAACTGCTCTCGACATGGAAGACGTGGAATACACATTTAAGAACACACATGTGATGACTTTTGCTACAGTGTAGCCTGTCTAAATGCTAAATTTCATTTTCATTGATGTTTTAGAAAAAGACAGTAGCTGACATTTTGTTCATTATTTCTACATTGACATTGAATAGTTGAATCATTTTGAAACATAAACAACATGACTGCATGATATTTGTTATTTCATGCTATAAATCACAAATATAGGGCTTTTGAATTCTGGGAATTCTTCGGATTTTTTTGGAACTTGGAAAATGGTTTCATTGTCCAAGGTGAGTGGAGTGTGTGGATGGGGCAACGGTTAAAATCGGTTGAGAATTGTGGAAATTGTGCGAGTTCTAAAAATAGCCCATTCATTTTCAATGGGAAAACTGTCCCGGAAATCTGGGATATTTAAAAAAAAAAATTGTGGGGGGAGCTCACGATTCCCGGTCTAGCCGAATGTTTTGATACTTGAACGGTTCCGGATGAAAACTGGTATTATTATTCTACCTTTTGCGGCAGAATAATAATAATAAAATATATACTTTTTTGGTGTACAATTGTATGTTCATTTTGTCATAGCCACTCAAGCTAATGTCCACATGTAACTCAAACTTCAGAGTGTAGTAGTGTTGTAACGATACCAATATTTTGGTACCGGTACTTAAATTATTTCGGTACTTTTCGGTCCTTTTAAATAAAGGGGACCACATAAAAATTGCATTATTGGCTTTATTTTAACAAAAAATCTTTGGGTACATTAAACATATGTTTCTTATTGCAGTTAAGTCCTTAAATAAAATAGTGAACATACTAGACAACTTGTCTTTTAGTAGCAAGTAAACAAACAATGGCTCCTAATTAGTCTGCTGACGTATGCAGTAACATATTGTATCATTTATCATTCTATTATTTTGTCAAGGACAAGTGGTAGAAAATTAATTATTAATCTACTTGTTCATTTACTGTTAATATCTGCTTACTTTCTCTTTTGACATGTTCTATCTACACTTCTGTTGAAATGTAATAATCACTCATTCTTCTGTTGTTTGATACTTTACATTAGTTTTGGATGATACCACAAATTTGGGTATCAATCCGATACCAAGTAGATACAGGATCATACATTGGTCATATTCAAAGTCCTCATGTGTCCAGGGAAATATTTCCTGAGTTTATAAACATAATATACATTTTTTTTAAACGAAAGAAGATGTTGTGATGCCAAAAAATATTGACGTAATCATAGTAGTATCGACTAGATCCTTGCCTGTACTTGGTATCATTACAGTGGATGTCAGGTGTAGATCCACCAATGACGTTTGTTTACATTTTGATGCCGGTGAGCTACGGTGTGTAGTGAAACATGTTTAGCTATTCCTCGTCCTGCAGGGATGATACTTGTAAGAAGCGTACTTTATTTGTCGCCATGGAGACCAGCATTAGTGACTTAGAAGTAACTAAAACACAGCCGACGGCGGATGGACGTTAGCCGCTAGCTAGCTAGCCATGTCTTAAAGCAGGGGTGGGGAACCTTTGGCTCTCGAGCCAGATGTGGCTCTTTTGATGACTGCATCTGGCTCTCAGATAAATCTTAGCTGACATTGCTTAACACGATAAGTAATGAATAATTCCGCTGGTAATCACAGTGTTAAAAATAACGTTCAAAATATAAAACATTCTCATGCATTTTAATGGTAAGAAGTATTTTATTTATTATTGGCTAGCTTCAGAATAACAATGTTATTAAAAAGAATAAGAGACTTATTATACTCTAAAAATGTTGGTCTTACTTAAAAATGCACACAATTAGTCGTATTCATCCATCCATTTTCTACCCTTTTTGGGGTCGCGGGGGGTGCTGGAGCCTATCTCAGTTGCATTCGGGCGGAAGGCGGGGTACACCCTGGACAAGTCTCCACCTTATTGCAGGGCCAACACAGATAGATAGACAACATTCACACTCACATTCACACACTAGGGCCAATTTAGTGTTGCCAATCAACCTATCCCCAGGTGCATGTCTTTGGAGGTGGGAGGAAGCCGGAGTACCCGAAGGGAACCCACGCAGTCACGGGGAGAACATGCAAACTCCACACAGAAAGATCCCGAGCCCCGGGATTGAACTCAGGACTGCCCAGGACCTTTGTATTCAGTGTTAAAAAATATTATATGGCTCTCACGGAAATACATTTTAAAATATTTGGCTTTCATGGCTCTCTCAGAGAAAAAGGTTCCCGACCCCTGTCTTAAAGCATCTTTTCCTCAGGGCGTTTCAGTGTTATAACTTCACCTTTATCTTTAGTTTTTAAGCCAAAATGCGTCCATTCTCCCTTTTCTGTCAACACACATTGTCTGCTTGTAAGTACTCCGTGATTGTGCGCCGCATAACATGCTCGTCTGCTCGTAAAACCAGCAATGTCACAACGTGACTTCGACGCGGCGTGGGGGTTTGCAGGACTGGTACCTTTCAGAGACGGTATCGTACCGAAAATGATTCATTAGTATCGCGGTACTATACTAATACCGGTATACCGTACAACCCTAGAGTGTAGTATAGCTAAGATATTTCACTCAATGAGGCACACTTTAAAAATAGTATACTGTCTTCTTTAAATGGTTGTATGGACAGAAAATATGCAGTGTATTACTCCTTTACATGAGATTCACTAAGATAAACGTTGGTACAATTGTCAGTTGACGCACCTGTATCCCAATAGAGGATCGAGGGGTTTTGAGGTACTCTTCCGCCTTCGATACCAGTACTGCTTTGTCGCATGTCTGGATGGAACTGTGGCTGCCCAAAGACGCGTGCCTCTTGGCCGCCGCAGACTCCATGGCCATCGTAACCGCCTTGCCGCTGTCCAAGCTGTCTGTGGAACTGTAGATGGGACGTCCGAGGCTGTCAGTGGTCCACAGACCGCCTCGTGCTTGCCTTCCTTCCTGGTAGGCATCTTGGGTAGACTCGGTACTGCTCTGGGCTGTCACAGAGATAAGAGGCTTGGTGGTGGCACGCGGGGGCACAGGAGGGGGAGTCTTCTTGTAACTAGAAGGGTACGACACCGCTGGATAGCACAAGCAGGATGACAGGACGAGGACAAGGCAAAACAAGGGAAGAGAATAAATCAAAGCAGAACTTAAAAATGAAAATAAAAATGCCCAGGTGACTGAAAAGCATGATGGGAAATCAGACTAGTGGATTTTAGCAGAGAAAAATATAGTTGAGGCGATGCTGTCATTCAGTAAGCAGCAAAGAAGCAGGTTGGTAAATGTCTGCAGCTTTTGGTGGAAGTGAAGGAGTTTTTCTCTTATCAAGTGCTGATTCATCCACTTGCAACTTCTCTGGAGTTTTAGTCATCTAATTGGATCACAAGGGAACATTCTAGGAAATTCATGAGGACATACAGTACTTGATATTAACAACAGTATTGGGACAGCTGGCAATTACACCTACAGTACAGGAAGTGGAGAATCTACTGTAGGGCAGGGTTTCTTAAACTTTTCCCCTCCCGTGTACAACTTTTCCACTACAGAGGTGTCCGGAGCCCACTGAAATATTAATACTGAATTAGTAATCTTACTCTTGATCGTATTCAATAATTATATCTAACCTACTTACAGTTTACAACCTTGTCAAATGATATGAAACCATACGTCAATCACCAAAATTATTATTTATTTAACACATCAACCTTAGGCTTAGGTCAGGCTGATTAAAAAAAGAAAAGTACTAACCAAACATAAATTATAGACGAAAAATAAATGTACATCATTGATATTGTTCTAAAATAAACTAAATTAATAATGAATATGTTTCTTAACTAAACTGTCCGTGAAATTTAGGTGCAGATGAAAATACAGCTTCACGAATTACGTCATCATTTTTGCGCTTGAAGAACTTTTCTATGACTTTAGTTCCCGACTTCTTCTGTTTGTTTGAGAATGTCATTACTGTCCCAAGTGGTGGACAAGTGTTTTATTACGGCGTACCGCTGCCGCCCATACAGACCACCGCCAAGAAATAGATATTTTTTGGTTGCATATATTTGGTTGCAATAGGCCTTGGCCCTGTTGTTAAGAAACACTTTCCCTTTGCAGCTCTTAAGGCCTTCTACTACCTCTGACTGATCATTTGATAGAAATGTGTGTCCCAAGACTTTTGTTAGGTGTTTAAGTCAAATTAATTGGCAGCAGCATCTGTTTTCAGGGAAATTACGCTATGTGTTGTAAAAAGTTCAACACATTTTTGAACAGTCACTTGTATGTAAACATCCTGAAACCATATTAATCACATGTGTCTTGGATGGCATTGAATTAATGGACTATTACATTTCAACATTAGTAAAATAAAATCCACATTAATCGCATTATTTTAGACAAAATCTGCAAAACTTTCTACACTGTGACACCCATGCATCAATTTATACACAGTCAAATATACAGATAAATGAATAATCAGGCAGTCTGTTGCCTACTAAAACACATACTGTAGATCAATCTTAACAGGTGCAGCCCTCCACACACACACACACACACGCGTTCACAAACACAGACTACATTGGATTTGAGCTAATTAAGTGCAACAAAACCACAGGAATTCTATTAAGACAAATCTGATCGCAGACTTGACTTCCTTCCAACTTGAAGGGGCTGCAGTGCTGCAAGAAACAGTGGGTGGATTCCAAAATGAAAAGAGCTCAGTGACTCAGGCAAAATGAAACGACACTTTGTCTATTTATACATCTTCTAGCCATCTGACTCCCATTCAACGCCGAACATGTTACAGACTTCTTCGCCACCTGCTGAATGTTGAATAACCAAAGATGTCTTTCCATTAAGATGTCTTTCAACGATTAGTGCGAGGATTATGCTCAAATGACAACGATCTTGGTAAATTAAAATACATTGTTTTTGGTTTGGTAGTAGACTACAACGCCAATTCCACTAAGAACTCCATAAAATGCATACTAGGTCAGTATTTTCATAAAGAAAAATGTGTTGTATGTACAGTAATGCTTATTTGCTAGTCACTGTAGCAGTGCAGTAAATGTGCCTTTTGCTGGTATTGTATCTAAGGATGTAAGGATTACCAGTATCAATGATAAAATTCTGTGAAACTACCGACAGTTGGTATTCTAGTTTTAAATTAAAATAATCGTAAAACTGTGATAATGTATTTGATAATTGCTAGCTAGCTTAAACGCTAACATGAATACAAGAGACATAAATTTATGTCCTTATTACAAACAACCTACCCCAATCCAGACATATAACTGTCTGAACAACAAAGATACTCAATTCTGCACATTGGACCTCCGGGCTGTGCTCTCTTAGTGATAGATTAGTGACAGGAAGTGAACTTGCATGATGTCACATAAACCCGGCGTGCCACTCTTGTTTTGTCTTTATCATTAAAAAACACTCTAAAATCCTTACAAATTAAACATGTTCAATAGGGGTGTTAAAAAAATGTATTCACATCCGAATCTAATTTTCAAGAATCGATAAAAAAAAGAAAAAATAATAAATTTTTAAAAAGGCGTACCACGCACGTATATGTCCTACGTCCGTAGCCGAAAGGAGCTTTTGTAATCTGTTTTGAAAAAATAAATAAATACAAATTATACCACAAAATATATTGCAATGATCTGTTAGAATCGAGTATCGTGTAAAATCAAGAAATATATTTAAAATTGAATCGTCACCAACAATCAAATTGGAATCGAATTGTGAGTTGTTGTTAGAGTCCCATCTTGCTCCCCTCACCTCCCAGGGGGTGAACAAGGGGATGGGTCAAATGCAGAGGACAAATTTCACCACACCTAGTGTGTGTGTGACGATCATTGGTACTTTAACTTTAACTTTGATATTTAAACAATTAAATAACATTAATATGGCTTTTAAGAAGCCAGAACAACATTTAAAGGTTATTCTGCCAAGGAAAGTGATTGTGTTTATTTATTTCAGTGTGTGTATACGTTAGGGCTGGGCGATATGGCCTTTTTTTAATATCTCGATATTTTTAGGCCATATCGCGATACATGATATATATCTCGATATTTTGCCTTAGCCTTGAATGAACACTTGATGCATATAATCACAGCAGTATGATGATTCTATGTGTCTACATTAAAACATTCTTGTTCATACTGCATTAATATATGCTCATTTTAAACTTTCATGCAGAGAGGTAAATCACAACTAAGTCAACAAAACTGTATTTATTAAACAGTTATTAAGCAGTGGCACAAACATTCATGTCATTTCAAAACAGAAAGTGCAAGATTGTCAGAGACATTTTAAAACAAGCTATTAGTGCACTTTTGTGCATGTCACTAAGATGACATATCAAAACAACACTAAATTAAAGTGCACTATTTGTACAGAATGCCACTACAATCGTTTAAAACAAATAAAGTGCACTTTTGTGCATGATGTCACACAAGATATTTCAATAAGTGTCAAATAAAAATTAGCTGCTTAATAGGAAATCAAATTGTGTACGTCCTTCGCTATGTGGTAGGTTCCTGCGAACGTTATCTCTTTTGTTGTTGATTTTTTTTTTCATACGGTGTTGATCTGGAAATGTTTGCCTCGGCGATTTGATGGTGTGGGCGTGTGGCACCGAACGGAGATGTTAACATGCGGAGTAAGCACTCTACATTCTCTAGCAGGTGACTTTTCAAATGATGCTACATATTAGCAGTAATGCTACTTTTTGTAGCAATGCTTTTTCCCCACACTTGACAAATTACGGTTGTCTGTTCGACATATTCCCACTTGAAGCCAAACCACCGCCAGACGATGGACCCCGTGCGGTTTTTCTTGGGAATTAATTCTTCCTTCATTTGTTACCAGATTCGCACCTTCTTTCTCTCGTATTACCACTCGCACCACAGCTAATTTTAGCCATTCTGCTGCGCGAGGGCGTATACGTATGTGACGTATGACGTGACAGTATGTGACGTATGTAAGACGGTGCGCTCGCTGTCTGTGAGAAGGACAGACAAGAAAGAATGGGAAGAGCCTGCAGTGTAATGTCCGTAGCTAAAAGCAACTGCGTGAGAACGTATACTCGAATATCACGATATAGTCATTTTCTATATCGCACAGAGACAAACCCGCGATATATCACCCAGCCCTAGTATAAGTACTTTTTGGGCACATTTAACAATACTGTGATAATATTAATAACGTGATATGAATAGTTTGTATCGTTACATCTCTAATTGTAACACGTCAGTAGCTCCTTACACACAGATTACGCAAAATCGGCGTCTCAGGTACGTAACAATGTGACATATACAACACTAGTGAGACAGTGACAATTGCTTCTAACACCTCCAGTTGGCAGAAGTTAGTCTCTGGCGTTTACCTACACACCCCTCTTACGGCTTCTCAACCTGTCCCCTCTTACACAGCCGCTGTCCCGTCTCTATTATGGCTCTGATACTAATTCAAAGCCAGCGAATCTTCAAGTCCTTATTCCATGTTTAGACAGAAATACATCTGAATGAAACAAGCCAAAAAACAGCAATACTATTGTATTTATTTTCTCGCCATGCAGCTGTTGAAAAGGAATTTAACTCAAAAGGAGGTTGAGAACAGCATTTTTTGTCATTTCTTGTCCTATATGCTTAAACGTTACGATATGCGACAATGACAAATATTGCTGCCTGGCTGTTGTTTATTGCTGTACTCTCAGTTTTGCATGCTTGGAAGCTTGCTACTAGAGACCAAGTAGCAAACTGTAGTACCATGGTTTTCCCAGTGGAAAAGCATGGAGTGGAACAACTGTGCCAAGCCGATTAGGTACCACAATAGACCACAGATCCACCAAGCATTTTAAACATACAGCAGTTTGATTTTGCCAAGTTGTGTCACAGAGTTTTGATACTAAACTCTATTTAAATGAGGTTTTTGCGCGTAGTATGCGGCTTTCACCATGGAAACACTAATTTATTGCACATTCATGCTATGTTTTAAAAACACGCAGCAGACCCTTATGTACCACTTTTTATGGGCAATGTAGATGCAGTCCTTAAGTGCATCTGCAATGTCACCCACTTTTTTACCACGCTGAAGGTGGAAGATGCTGGTGCTAACTGCAAGTGTGCAGTGGAATGTTCCAGACGCAGGAAAATGCATACTGCAATAGGTTTTATTCATATATGAGATATGTAAATTATATATCTTCGATCTGGAAAAACGAATGTCATTACAAAAAAAACCCAGCAGACACTAAAACGCATCAGTTTCATTTGTTTTAATCAGCCCCTTAAGTCATCCAGCAGCTATAAAACCAGAAAATTATATTGCTGAATAGTAGGGGTGTAACGGTACACAAAAATTTCGGTTCGGTACGTACCTCGGTTTAGAGGTCACGGTTCGGTTAATTTTCGGTACAGTAAGAAAACAACAAAATATACATTTTTGGATTATTTATTTACCAAATTTGCAAAATCTTCCACCAAAAATATTTTTCTTAGTGGAATATTTGATGTGAAGTCATCGGAGCCTTGGATAGGTCAATAATTTATAATAACATTTTGGAGCAATGACAGTTTGAAAGAAAAAAAAAACAGCTTTGTTTTATTAGTCAACATTGCAACTTTTTCTAAATTACATTTTTGTTATGTTTTTGTTATGTTTTTGTTTATTTTAATAGTATTTTTAGAATGTGCCGTGGGCCTTTAAAACATTAGCTGTGGGCCACAAATGGCCTCCGGGGCACACTTTTGACACCCCTGCTATGGATAATAAAAAATTAAATCTGATAAATCTATGGATAAAAAGCAGAGCGTGGCGACGCATGCGCGTTTATCACAACTCTCTCGCTCTCTCTGTCTCTGCCCCTCCCTCACGAATGCTGCTGCACGCACAATTTGTTTTGTTTTTAACCCCTTCTTAACCCTGAACGTACATTGAAAATACACGCAGCCCAAACTCAAAATGCCGGACATTTGAGGCTTTTAAGAAACTCCGCCCTGACAGCTGCGCAAAAGAGGACATGTCGGGTGAAAAGAGGACGTATGGTCAGTCTATCGTAGCCCGTTAGCTGCTCGCATGCCGTGTGTTGTGCCTCAGTGTGCATTATTTACACAACGTGCGTTACGCTACTTAATATGTCCGTGTGGAAACTCATTGAGTACACCTCCGAACCGAACCGGAACCCCTGTACCGAAACGGTTCAATACAAATACACGTACCGTTACACCCCTACTCAATAGACATGTCTAATATATATTTTTTGACTGTATATACATTTTGACAAGCATACGTAGGACAGACCAGCAGCGTGATCCCCTCCTAACTTTGTCAGGTTGCACGTTCTTTCTAAACTTACTAAATATAGCCACAAAACAGCGGCACCAGAACAATTTCAGTCTTGATAAATCACACGGCGTGTGCTAAATAGTTATATTTAGTTATATTTGCATCTACTCATCCCAGTATTGTGGGCGTTCTGATAATCAATCAATCAATCAATGTTTATTTATATAGCCCTAAATCACAAGTGTCTCAAAGGGCTGCACAAGCCACAACAACATCCTCGGTACAGAGCCCACATAAGGGCAAGGAAAAACTCACCCCAGTGGGACGTCGATGTGAATGACTATGAGAAACCTTGGAGAGGACCGCATATGTGGGTAACCCCCCCCTCTAGGGGAGACCGAATGCAATGGATGTCGAGTGGGTCTAACATAATATTGTGAGAGTACAGTCCATAGTGGATCCAACATAACAGTAAGAGTCCAGTCCACAGTGGGGTCAGCAGGAAACCATCCCGAGCGGAGACGGGTCAGCAGCGCAGAGATGTTCCCAACCGATACACAGGCGAGCGGTCCACCCCGGGTCCCGACCCCGGACAGCCAGCACTTCATCCATGGCCACCGGACCTTTGTGTCTCCCCCTCCACAGCCCGCAGACTTTTTTTGGGCTCTGGGAATCACTAATAAGCCGGAGTTCTTTGAACGCAGATTTCTTGCCCGGACATATGGTACAATACAATCGGCAAGATAGGATGGAGCTAGACCGTGTAATATTTTATACGTAAGTAGTAAAACCTTAAAGTCGCATCTTAAGTGCACAGGAAGCCAGTGCAGGTGAGCCAGTATAGGCGTAATATGATCAAACTTTCTTCTTCTTGTCAAAAGTCTAGCAGCCGCATTTTGTACCAATTGTAATCTTTTAATGCTAGACATAGGGAGACCCGAAAATAATACGTTACAGTAATCAAGACGAGACGTAACGAACGCATGAATAATGATCTCAGCGTCGCTAGTGGACAAAATGGAACGAATTTTAGCGATATTACGGAGATGAAAGAAGGCCGTTTTAGTAACACTCTGAATGTGTGACTCAAACGAGAGAGTTGGTCGAAGATAATACCCAGATTCTTTGCATATTTATGAAGACAGACACGCGAAATGGGTTGTGCTCCTTCTTTTCCTAACTTAGGAGACTCAATCCTCAGCGCAGAAGTTTAGTAGATAAGCTTTGCGTCTGCTTTGAGTTTGCATGTTTTTTATACATGTTAGTAAATCAGGCCCTTAACATCTTTACGAATTCAGCTAAAAGCTTGTTGGTTGTTGAAGCCAGCTCTGTCAACTTGTATTTGAATTGGCCTGTTTGCTGCATAGCTCAGTCAACACTGAAGGGTGTCCGGAATAAATCAACCTGAATGTCACTGCTATCAACTGTGCTCATTGCTAAAATGTTCAGGGAGTAGCAACAACATGAGAGTGAAAATCCCTTTCAAAACAATTATTTGGACACATCCTAATGGACGTTCTCCGGAGACAGCGCTTGACCAGTTTCCAAAGTAACCCTCATCAGTGCGCCACAGGTCAGAAAACAGGGACGCCCTCCTGCAACTACAGACACAATAACAACCTTACTCTTGCTCCTGAAGTAATTATCTTCTTCTCCACACTGACGCGTTGCCATTTCAAGGTTGCGTGACTCCATCCTTGTCAGAAAGGTGGAGACTATGTCATCCACAGAATAACACCTTCCCACCAATTAACTGTAAATACTAAATAAATAAATAAAAACTGTTAATAAACAACAGAATAAACTTTAAGGTGAGTTTGCTTTGCTCTCTCAGCTTTCAAGATAATGACCATTTTTAAACCATAAAATGCATTTGAAACTGTATAGAACAAATAACATTTGTCATGTATAGTATTAACTTACTGGATGATTTTGGAGTAAAATGAATGGCACACATTAGAAAAAAACAACAAAACAAAAATCATTTTTGGGATTTTTATTTGTAACGATTCTTAATCGATTAAAAAAAAGTTGTTGTTTTTTTTAACAGTCCAGTCAAGCCATTCAGGCAAATCATATTATTGATGTTGATCAGTATTTTTCAAGTTTTTGAGCGGAGGCACATTTTTTTCATTGCAAAAAATCCAGAGGCACACCACCCGCAGAAAACATTAAAAAATGAAACTCAGCAGTAGGGCTGGGCGATATATCGAATATACTCGATATATTGCGGGTTTGTCTCTGTGCGATATAGAAAATGACTAAATCGTGATATTCGAGTATACGTTCTCAGGCAGTTGCTTTTAGCTGCGGGCATTACAAACCCCGTTTCCATATGAGTTGGGAAATTGTGTTAGATGTAAATATAAACAGAATACAATGATTTGCAAATCATTTTCAACCCATATTCAGTTGAATATGCTACAAAGACAACATATTTGATGTTCAAACTGATAAACGTTTTTTTTTTTTTGCAAATAATCATTAACTTTAGAATTTGATGCCAGCAACACGTGACAAAGAAGTTGGGAAAGGTGGCAATAAATACTGATAAAGTTGAGGAATGCTCATCAAACACTTATTTGGAACATCCCACAGGTGAACAGGCAAATTGGGAACAGGTGGGCGCCATGATTGGGTATAAAAGTAGATTCCATGAAATGCTCAGTCATTCACAAACAAGGATGGGGCGAGGGTCACCACTTTGTCAACAAATGCGTGAGCAAATTGTTGAACAGTTTAAGAAAAACCTTTCTCAACCAGCTATTGCAAGGAATTTAGGGATTTCACCATCTACGGTCCGTAATATCATCAAAGGGTTCAGAGAATCTGGAGAAATCACTGCACGTAAGCAGCTAAGCCCGTGACCTTCGATCCCTCAGGCTGTACTGCATCAACAAGCGACATCAGTGTGTAAAGGATATCACAACATGGGCTCAGGAACACTTCAGAAACCCACTGTCAGTAACTACAGTCGGTCGATACATCTGTAAGTGCAAGTTAAAAATCTCCTATGCAAGGTGAAAACCGTTTATCAACAACACCCAGAAACGCCGTCGGCTTCGCTGGGCCTGAGCTCATCTAAGATGGACTGATACAAAGTGGAAAAGTGTTCTGTGGTCTGACAAGTCCACATTTCAAATTGTTTTTGGAAACTGTGGATGTCGTGTCCTCCGGACCAAAGAGGAAAAGAACCATCTGGATTGTTATAGGCGCAAAGTTGAAAAGCCAGCTTCTGTGATGGTATGGGGGTGTATTAGTGCCCAAGACATGGGTAACTTACACATCGGTGAAGGCGCCATTAATGCTGAAAGGTACATACAGGTTTTGGAGCAACATATGTTGCCATCCAAGCAACGTTACCATGGACGCCCCTGCTTATTTCAGCAAGACAATGCCAAGCCACATGTTACATCAACGTGGCTTCATAGTAAAAGAGTGCGGGTACTAGACTGGCCTGCCTGTAGTCCAGACCTGTCTCCCATTGAAAATGTGTGGCGCATTATGAAACCTAAAATACCACAACGGAGACCCCCGGACTGTTGAACAACTTAAGCTGTACATCAAGCAAGAATGGGAAAGAATTCCACCTGAGAAGCTTAAAAATGTGTCTCCTCAGTTCCCAAACGTTTACTGAGTGTTGTTAAAAGAAAAGGTGATGTAACACAGTGGTGAACATGCCCTTTCCCAACTACTTCGGCACGTGTTGCAGCCATGAAATTCTAAGTTGATTATTATTTGCAAAAAAAAAATAAAGTTTATGAGTTTGAACATCAAATATCTTGTCTTTGTAGTGCATTCAACTGAATATGGGTTGAAAAGTATTTGCAAATCATTGTATTCCGTTTATATTTACATCTAACACAATATCCCAACTCATATGGAAACGGGGTTTGTATATTACAGGCTTTTTTTCACTCTTTCTTGTCTCTCCTTCTCACAGAGACATAAAACAAGCATATTGTCACGTCATACGCCCTCGCTGAGCAGAGAGGTAGCAGCATGGGTAACATTAGCTGTGATGCTAGCGTAGTGGTGCGAGTGGTAATACGAGAGAAAGAAGGTGCGAATCTGGTAGCAAATGAAGGAAGAATTAATTCCTAAGAAAAACAGCACGGGGTCCATCGTCTGGCGGTGGTTTGGCTTCAAGCGGGAATATGTCGAACAAGTATGCGGCAAAAGCGTTGTTACAAAAAGTAGCACCTACTGCTAATTTGTAGCATCATTTGAAAAGTCACCCGCTAGAGAATGAAGAGTGTTTGAAACTCTGAATGTCAACATCTCCGTTCGGTGCCATACCCACAAAATGCCGAAGCAACCATTTCCAGATCAAAACCATATGAAAAAATTAGTCAACAACAGAAGGAGATAACGTCCGCAGGAACCTACCACATAGCGAAGGACATACACTATTTGATTTCCTATTATGCAGCTCATTTTTATTTGACAGTTATTGAAATATCTTGTGTGACATCATGCACAAAAGTGCACTTTATTTGTTTTAAACTATTGTAGTTGCGTTCTGTACAAAAAGTGCGCTTTAATTTAGTGTTGTTTTGATATGTCATCTTAGTGACTTCATGCACCAAAGTGCACTAATAGCTTGTTTTAAAATGTCTCTGACAATCTTGCACTTTCTGTTTTGAAATGACATGAATGTTTGTGCCACTGCTTAATAACTGTTTAATAAATACAGTTTTGGTAAATTGACTTAATTGTGGTTTCCCTCTCTGCATGAAAGTTTAAAATGAGCATATATTAATGCAGTATGAACAAGAATGTTTGAATCTAGACACACAGAATCATCATACTGCTGTGATTATACGCATCAAGTGTTAATGCAAGACTAAGGCAAAATATTGTGATATATATTGTGTATCGTGACATGGCTTAGAAATATCAAGATATTAATAAAAGGCCATATCGCCCAGCCCTACTCAGCAGCCAATACTGACAGTAAAAAGTTGTTCTCGCAAGTGTTGGATATAAATTTAAACCATAACCAACCATGCATCACTATAGCTCTTGTCTCAAAGTAGGTCTACTGTCACGACCTGTCATATCACGCCGTGATTTATTTTGAGTTTTTGGGTGTTTTCCTGTGTGTAGTGTTTTAGTGTTTGCAAAAAACATTTTTAACCCAAATAGGTGAAATTACGTAATGTCCCACGACACAACAGACTGTATCTCATGGCACACGAGTGTGCCGCGGCACAGTGGTTGAAAAACACTGATGTAGATGATCATATCTGCTGTACAGATCTACTTCAGACAAGAGAAGTGTGGGATACTTCTCTTGTTGCCTTATTTGTATTTGACTATCAAATGTTTGGGTAGGATTTTATTTAAAAAAAAATTTTTTTTTAAGTAATATAGACATTTTATCATAGCTGTTTATCTTTTTATGGAGGAATGTAGGTAATCATAGAACTGGCACCCAATGTTATTAAAAAGTATTGATTTTGAATCGAGGAATCGTTTTGAATCGAGAAGATTCACAGCCCTAATACTGTATGTGACAGATCTGCTCGGTATTTTCGTTGTTTGAAGGCTGTTTTCAACGCTGTAACCTATAGTGTTATGCCCGGGACTTCAAGTTACTAGCCACAAAGTCTGCAAATTTTGTTTGTAAAATTATTTTATAATCACCAAATACTGTACAATAAAAAAGTGCATTTACAGTCTTACCTGTGAAAGTAATTCTATGAAATCTGGTTTGGACTGTTTACTTCTGTACAATTCTGTGCAGTATATTCACACGTCGACGTAATATTCGTCGCTCAATGCGGCATCTACATATATATGTCTACAACATTATTATCTGACGGACCAGATGAGCCACTATTCCTAATTTAAGTAGACTAACTGCACATCTACACATGTATACAAGCCTACAGCAACATTTATCGGGTTGTCCTAAAGTCTGTGTCACTTTGTTTAATCCTAAACAAAAGAACAACAGACATATATGTCTATGGATGTTCTCATTCATATAGGTCATTGTATTCTCAGGGTATGCAACCGGACTGTTGGGTTTGTCTTAGAGGACGTTTCGCCTCTCATCCATGTAGGATTCATCAGTTCAAGCCCATAGACTCCATAAAGTCTTAGATCATACTTGCCAACCCTCCCGGATTCTCCGGGAGACTCCCGAAATTCAGCGCCTCTCCCGAAAACCTCCCGGGACATATTTTCTCCCGAAAATCTCCCGAAATTCAGGCGGACTTGGAGGCCACGCCCCCTCCAGCTCCATGCGGACCTGAGTGACGTGTCGACAGCTTGTATTCACGTCCGCTTTCCCACAATATAAACAGCGTGCCTGCCCAATGATGTTATAACTGTAGAATGATCGAGGGCGAGTTCTTGGTTTCTTATGTGGGTTTATTGTTAGGCAGTTTCATTAACGTCCTCCCAGCGCGGCAACAACACACAACAACAGCAGTCACGTTTTCGTCTACCGTAAAGCAGTTCATCTGCCGTAAACAACAATGTTGTGACACTCTTAAACAGGACAATACTGCCATCTACTGTACATGCATATGTGACAATAACATCTAGGGCTTTTAGAGAGTGCAGTGCACAACTGCTATACTATATATATATATATATATATATATATATATATATATATATATATATATATATATATATACACATAATAAAATAAATATATATATATATAGCTAGAATTCACTGAAAGTCAAGTATTTCATATATACATACCTGCCAACTACTCCGGTTTTCCCGTAATTAGTACGGTTTTCATCAACCTATTCCGGGTTACGGTTGCAGTGATAAAAATACGGTTTTTCATTAATTAATTTTTTATTTTATTTTTTTAAGTTTTATTCACGAAATCGCGTAACAACAATCACAATCGACACTGCTTCCCGTAACTTCCTATCGAACCATTCCGAATGCCGTGCGCGAGGCTATTTATAGCACCGCTGCCAAGCACGAGGCACCTGTTGCCCATTGTTTCCAAACGAGCGAACGATCATGGAATCAACCGGAGAAAAATCGCAAACGAGTCTTAAACCGAAAAGAAAACTGCAGTCATTCCGTGAAGAATATTCAAAAGCCTATCCGGGAATAATTATCCGTTCCAAAAAGGGTGAAAACTACGCGAATTGCACCTTGTGCAGACAAGATTTTTCGATCGGACACGGAAGAATTAGCGATGTAAAAGACCACGTTGGGACAAAAAAACACAAGTCTAATGCCGTTGCTAAATTTGGATTTTAGCCACAAAAAGGTAATGACACCAATGTTATTATCTATTGGAATTGTTTAGTACTGTTATACTGTTAAAAGTGTTTATACTATTTATGCTTTCAAGTCCAAGTTGAAGAAATCTTGTTAAATGTTGACAGCATAACTACCAAAATACAGAAGTATGTCCTTAATATTTTTGCAGTGCTATTTCTGTTGAAAAGTTAAAATGATTACATTAGAGATGTGATGTGCCACTTTTCAAGTGTCTGATGGCTTAAATTAATTTTCATTAATTTTTCATATTTTGAATTCTTTTGAAAGGCTTACAAAAAAACTACATTTGAATTGTAATTCCATGCTATTGACAGGACTATTAATTTTAATGAAGTTAGCTTACCATGTTTACAGTATGATAATTGTGATAGAAATGTGAATTTTAGGCACAGAATATTTTTTACAATTGAACAAGGCAGTAGATTATACAAGCTTGGACAGAAAGTTAATAATGACACCAATTTTTTTTTTAATGGAATTGTTTAGTACTGTTTTACCATTTGTTTACTGTAAAAAGTGTTTATACTGTTTATACTTTCAATTAACAAATTGAAGTCTTGTGAAAGGTTGACAGGATAACTGGCATTAACTGTCAAAATAATTTCAAACTATTGAAGTTAGCTTACAGAATAAACATGTCAATCAACCCATATGATTTTTGCTGTAATATTTTTGTTTTGAAAAGTCACTGTGACTGATAGAAAAGTGATGGTTTTAGCAACATTTTAACCTGTCTGAATGCAATCAATCATTTTGCGTCGGGGGGCGAAGCCTGAACCCCCCACCAGGACTTTGTCCTGGACCTACCGGGGCCTGCGGCCCCTGGACAATGGCTACTAGGTTTTTCTGATTTCAAAAGTTGGCAGGTATGTATATATATATATATATATATATATATATATATATATATATATATATATATATATGAAATACTTGAGTATATACATTATATATATATATATATATATATACATATATATATATATATATGAAATACTTGAGTATTTCTTATATATATATATATATATATATATATATATATATATATATATATGAAATACTTGACTTGGTGAATTATAGCTGTAAATATACTCCTCCCCTCTTAACCACGCCCCCGCCCTCAACCACGCCCCCCTCCCCACCTCCCGAAATCGGAGGTCTCAAGGTTGGCAAGTATGTCTTAGATGTCCGTCTCAGATCCCAGTCTCAGATCTAGACTACATCTGACCAATCTAAGTCTATGAGCATGAACTGATGAAGCCTACTTGGATGAGGCGAAACATCTTCTAAGACAAACCAAACAGTCCAGGTGCGGTCGATTGAATGCCCTGGGAACAGACATATAGCAGGAGCATTACATGCCTTGCCTTTTGCTTTCTTGAGAGATAAAAATGCAACCAAACACACTTTGTCAACATAGCAGACTTGGAGTCAGTACTTTTTTTTTTCAAATATTACCACACTGATAGTCTTGTATACAACCACTGTATACTATATAAAGGTAAAATATGGCGACTGACTGGTACCTGGTGGTGGCTGAGCACGGTCCACACTGCAGGAAGTAGGAAGGCGGAACTGAATCCCTGCAAGATCCAAGCACAGCCAGTTATTGAAGGCTCGTTCAAGCGTGACACAGATAAACTCACAGACACACACGCGCACACACACTTACTTGTATTACATTTACATTCCAAGACAGACTTGAATTCTATAGCAAATATTGATGTATTCTCCTAACAAACATAGTTGTTACATCAGTGAAAAACAGGCGGAAAGAAACACAGTTATTCTGGATTGAATGCATAATTCTTTATTTTGTAGTGTTTAATTAGCTTCAAGGGTGACCTAACATGGAGGGGACATGTCTCTTAGCAATTTAATGACCACTTTTGCAGTAGTATGCTAATTAGTGTGTAGCTCGTTGTCCAGCTTTACCTGTGTTTCTTTCTCGACTTGCAATGTCATCATACAGTGGGCAAGATTTCCGGCAAATGTGCATTAGTACTATATAGTTATTTATGTTGAAAATTAGACGGAAAGCACAAATGTATGCGATCAAAATCCATATTTGTGTTGCCCATGTATTATGATTTATTGTAGTGAGCAATTCATACCACTCATGCATCTCAAAACAGACAGACATATTATTGAATGTACACATATACACACGAGACAAATATAAAAGGTAGTTAAATGTAGAAGTAGTGCATTGCATTCAAAATAAGTCAATATCTAAACAATGAGAACAAGCTAGGACCTTTGGACTGCCTTCGTGAAGACATTATGCAGTATTTTTAATTTGTAGTAGTAAAGTTATCGACTTGATAACAATTCCACTTTTTGAGGGCTACAGTAATATATACTGCTACTCATACGCACTAAGATTGCATACATGTGTACTTTAAAGAAGCACAATGTCAGAAATACAAGGTCTTATCAATCGCAGTGAATGCAACAGACCACCTTTTGTTCGTATTTGTTTTTTTGCTATTTCGTTAAGGTTCAGAGCGATCGCCATGCGACTCCGTCCCCTCGTGCCAGACGCCGTCTTTGCCACAGCTGTGAAGTCGGGGCTGGCAGAGAGGCTGGTGAGAGGCCGCTCTGACGCAGATCAGGGCGGATTGCGGCTTAATGACGTGCGATGACTGACGAGCTGTGCATGAGCATGGGGGCTGGAGATGGAACAGAGTGATTGTGTAGCGTCCGCGTTCTGCTAATCCTGCCATCAAGCCTCATTTCATCGTTGCAGGGACAAAGAGACAACTATGTATGTAAATTATGATGAGGATAAATATTAGGCTTCTAAAGCCTTAAACCCCCTAAAACTAATCCTTTAACGATAAACATTTAATCTGTGCGCTCTGCCAAACAACTTGCTAAGCAGTGAGTTAATATGCAGAGTGTGTCGTCTGCGATACCATCACCGATTAATGGAGGCAAATCACCAATTAGGGCCCTGACAAAAAAAACAGTATCATTGTTGACCACGACTACCACAATATCATTGAAAATAAGTAGTGTTTACGTGTCGATGGACGTTCTCATTCATCCAGGTCATTGTATTCTCAGGGCATTCAATTCATCCCAACTGGACTTGGTTTGTTTTAGAAGACGTTTCGCCTCTAATCCGAGTAGATCAGACCAATCCAAGTCCATGAGTATGAACTGATGAAGCCTACTTGGATGAGAGGCGAAATGTTTCCTAAGACAAACCAAAGAGTCCAGTTGCGATCGATTGAATGACCTGAGGAGTAGTGTTTACAAACAATAATTCCTAAGATTAAAAAAAAAAGAAGTTTAAACTAAGGCTGGGCGATTTTTTTAATCTTGATTTTGATTAATGCACAAATATTCCACTCGCAACTGCTACTTTACGGTCAACGTCATTGTTATTGTAGCCAAAGTTTGTCCAAACAAATAACACGGAATTCCTATCCGGTACAAGCTGTTAATGTTCTGTTGGCTCAGTGTCTTTAGTTTTCCTTCATGACGCTTCAATGTGTCAGACTGGATGATGGAGCAAGGTGGAGGAGATATTTATAAAACAATCATGCCTTCCTTCATACTTCTTCCGAATGTTAGGAATTTGCCCAATTTGTGACGTTTTTCCCAGTTGTGGCGTCAGCAAATATATCCATAAATGGTAGAAATGTATGCCATTTGCTCGAGTTCACTATTGTAGTCTGATGCTGTAGTCAGTAAGCTTCTTCTTTTTCTCCGTACTCTTGTTTTGGGGCACACTGGCTCGTACATGCACATGAGTCCTCAGCTGTTGCCATTTCTAATACAAAGTAGCGTATAGTTCTAACTAGGGCTGCAACAACTAATCGATTAAATCGATTATAAAAATTGTTGGCGATTAATTTAGTCATCGATTCGTTGGATCTATGCTATGCGCATGCGCAGAGGCAATTATTATTATTGTTTTAAAAAAAAATTATTATTATTATTTTTTTTTTAAATAAACCTTTATTTATAAACTGCAACATGTACAAACAGCTAAGAAACAATAATCAAAATAAATATGGTGCCAGTATGCTGTTTTTTTTTTCAATAAAATACTGGAAAGGATAGAAATGTAGTTTGTCTCTTTTATCCGATTATTAATCTATTAATCGAAGTAATAATCGACAGATTAATCGATTATCGAATTAATCGTTAGTTGCAGCCCTAGTTCTAACTAATATCTGTCAGTAGACTCTATATAAAAGCGCAAAAAACTACAACATGGCTGGCAGGGAGAAGATGCAGTCCAAGTAGAAACATGTAAATAAGACCGCCTACAAAACGGCGCGTCCTGAAGAGACGGTCAGAGAGCGGATTGAAGACTTTGCAAAACATTGACCAAAGAACTACCGTTACAAGTTATGGGGTTCTTAACCTTTTTGACCTCGGGGCCCAACTTTTCCAATACAGAGGGGCTCAAGGTCCACTCAAAAATTAACACTGAATTAGTAATCTTACTCTTAATTTGCTATCATATTCAATAATTATATCTGACCAATTTACAGTTTAACAAGATAAACCTTGTCAAATGATATGAAACCATGTGTTAATCACAAAGATTATTATCTAGTTAACACATAAACCTTATATTTTGGTCAGGCTGATTACAAAACTAGATATGGATCAAATATACTGCAAAAGAAGGTACGCATAAAAACTAATAAAAATAAATTTATAAACATTTATGCAGTGCTTAAATAAATCAATTTTAACTAGATTAATAGTAAATGATAACAACATATACAAACTGTCAATAAAATTGAAGTGCAAATTAATATATAGCTTCACCACTTGTGTCATAGTTTTTGCGCTTAAGAAACTTTTTATGACTTTAGCTCCAGACTTCTTCTCTTTAGGGCTGCAACTAACAACTAATTTAATAATCGATTAATCGGTCGATTATTACTTCGATTAATCGATTAATAATCGGATAAAGGAGACACACTACATTTCTATCCTTTCCAGTATTTTATTGGGGGGGGGAAAACAGCATACTGGCACCATACTTATTTTGATTGTTGTTTCTCAGCTGTTTGTAAATGTTGCAGTTTATAAATAAAGGTTTATAAAAAAATAAAATAAAGTAGCCTCTGCGCATGCGCATAGCATAGATCCAAAGAATCGATGACTAAATTAATCGCCAACTATTTTTATAATCGATTTTAATCGATTAGTTGTTGCAGCCCTACTTCTCTTTGTTTGAAATTGTCATTACTGTACCGCTGCGGGCCATATGAACCACAGCTAGGAAACAGATGTTTTTGGCAGACCTCTAGGGGGCGCCAATGGTTAGAAAACACTGATGTAGACCAACAGAAAGTGTTTTGAATGTAGAAAAAATAATCATAATATGACCCCTTTTAAGGGAATAGTGTATAATTAGAGAGAGAATTCAAGAGGGGAACCATATGAATTATCTACATGGCAGTTTTCCGTCGGTTAAAAGCTCTAAATGTCAGTTTCAATCTTTTTTTATTTAATTGCCCAGCCATAGTTTAAAACTTTACATCGTCAAGTGTCGCAAAGAACTCGTGTCCTTTGACAAATCAATTCAGCAGTGTTTCCATCAAGTGGTACAGTTCAGACTTTAATACTGATCACAAAGAATTTGTGACTAACAACGACTGAAGCATGACTGTCGTGGGAATTGTACTCACCAGACAAGAATATTCCACAAAGTAAAAAGCAAGGCAGTGTTTGGTGACAATACATTTTTGACAATTTATATGTTTAATTAATGCTCCTTTCCCACAAACACCTCTGCTGGTTGCAGGCAAATATTCGCTTTATTTGCTTCAGTTGTTTCAAGACACGACTAATAAACAACTGAATGGATCAATTATTATGTCCGCCATTCATCCACGGTAATAGACCGTAACACAGAAGTAACAATTCTCTGTCGACCAATAAGTTGACAGCAGCGTCCTACACAAGCAAAATGTACTAAATTCACACAATAAAATTCATGCTGAAAAGCAGTCATAATACAGGTCATAATGTGGGACTTTTTATGATGGAAACGCAGAAAATGGTGAACTGTACCAAACTGTATGAAACTGTCCTACTTGATGGGAACAGGGCCGAGTCCGAATTGTTAACAGTAGATCCCTATTAATATAAAAAAGGCCTAAGGGGTACTGCTGATGAATTTCGTATTTTCTGACTTATAAATGTTGGAAATACGTGTTAAACAATGCCAAATCACAAGTTTCATGCATTTTGACATGAGCTTGCACGCAATTTTGGATGCCTCTGAGCACGGAGTTTTGCAGTCTGGCTACGTTGTGACGTCAGCGAGGTAAATGTTTTTATTTAGACAATAAGTAATAGTGTGTTCCATTTGTACTGGAAAGTCGAAATCTCTGAGTTCCTCGTCGGAAGTTTCAACTGGAACTCACCCCGAGGTCGGATTTCCTTTTCCGAAAATTGGCTTTCAAAGATGGCTGCTCTCAGTGTAAACAATAATAGAACCTTTTGTAATAACTGTTATTAGCATGTATGACAAATCTTTTTTGCACTAAATCAGCCGCCTACAATGTATTATTGAATGAATATATATACACGTGTGTATATATGTATGTATATATGTGTATGTATGTGTGTATATATGCATGTACGTATATTAAGTATATATAATATATGTGTATATATACATATATATGTTTATATATACCGTGTTTCCTTGAATTAGCACACCGGCGGTAATTAATTTAAAACCTCTTCTCACTCCGGCGCTTACCAAAGGCATGCGGTAAATTTAGGCATGCGCTTATAAATTTGAGTGTGATGTAAGGATAATCATGACATCGCTTAATGCCGCAATAAAATTTAAAGCACAATGAATCATCCCGGGAGTTCTTTTTGTTTGGGTCTGAAAAGGCAATTATAACGTGACACTCTTTATTTTTACAAGGGGTCATTCAACAATTACGTACGCATTTTTCTCCAGGATTTTGACCCCAACCCCCGTACGCAAAATTTACTATACAAATGATGGTACTTAATTGTGCGCATTTCTCCCCCAGGATTTTGACCCCCAACCCCACCCCCCTTTGCATACGTAATTGTTGAATGGCTCCCAAGTGCCTGAGTTATAACACAGCGGTACAATGTATACCGGTATAATCAATTGTGATGTATTATGCTGGATGTTGCACACAGGACTCGGGACATATGTTATGTAGATTTATGCATATATTTATGTTAAACTATGTCACCAACATTAAAACAATTTTAGGCATGCGCTAATTATTTTGCGAAAACGAGTTTGACCCTGCGGTAAATCGAGGCATGCGCATACTATATACCCGGCGTCAATTCAAGGAAATACGGTATATGTGTGTGTATATATATGTATGTACATACATATATTTATTTACATACAATATATGATCATGTTACTGTATTGTACATTTTAAAAATGCATTCTACATCGCTAACAACGGCTTCTTTATTTTTATTCTTTATCCATCATGTTTGAAGGTTGCAGAAGGAGCGCATATTTGTCCAGAAGTTGTTTATATTCAGATAATGCAAGCGCAAGAATAGCTTTTGTTGATGTCGCCGTCTTGATTTTCGACTTGGTAGCTGGAATGCTCTAGCTTAGCTGTGCGACTTCCAACTTCCTACGTGGTAAATAGAACGCACCATAAAGCTCTCAGCCAGAGGAAACCCCAAAAGTGGTAGTATAAAGTATTATGTAGTGACATAAATGGTGGTTAAAAACAGCTTTTTTTATGCACTCTCTAAATCAATCTGAGAGTGTGCAGGTGTACCTAATGTTGTGAGCGGGTCAATCTAGATAATGTTAATTAGGCTTATTTTTTACCGTGTCTGGAATAAAAATAGCGGTGTCTACTTCAAGATACATTTTTAAACAGCGTGCATTTTCAAAACATAAATTATAAAACTCTTAGAGAGGGTAGGGCCTGGTTTCATTTGCAATCTCAGAACAATAAGAACATCCCAAAGCCGACCTAAAAAACGATGACAGTTGACATTGGAGCAAAATGTACGCAAAATGTAGACGAAATCATAACCAATATGTATTATCTAGACCAGTGGTTCTCAAATGGGGGTACGCGTACTCCTGGGGGTACTTGAAGGTATGCCAAGGGATACGTGAGTTTTTTTTTAAATATTCTAAAAATAGCAACAATTCAAAAATCCTTTATAAATATATTTATTGAATAATACTTCAACAAAATATGAATGTAAGTTCATAAACTGAACATCAAATCAAGTAGGCTATTCCATTCATTACCATAAACCCAGAGTTTCCCCCATGCCATGATGGTTTGACCCTCACTAAAATGTCTGTCAAAAAGAACTGTGAAAAGAAATGCAACAATGCAATATTCAGTGTTGACAGCTAGATTTTTTGTGGACATGTTCCATAAATATTGATGTTAAAGATTTCTTTTTTTGTGAAGAAATGTTTAGAATTAAGTTAATGAATCCAGATGGATCTCTATTACAATCCCCAAAGAGGGCACTTTAAGTTGATTATTTCTACGTGTAGAAATCTTTATTTATAATTGAATTACTTATTTATTTTTCAACAAGTTTTTAGTTATTTTTATATCTTTTTTTCCAAATAGTTCAAGAAAGACCACTACAAATGAGCAATATTTTGCACTGTTATACAATTTAATAAATGAGAAACTGATGACATAGTGCTGTATTTTACTTCTTTATCTCTTTTTTGCAACCAAAAATGCTTTGCTCTGATTAGGGGGTACTTGAATTAAAAAAATGTTCACAGGGAGTACATCACTGAAAAAAGTTTGAGAACCACTGATCTAGACCACAAGGAAGTGTTTTGAATGTAGATTAAAATCATCATCGGTCCCCTTTAAAAACATCCAAAAATACTGCTTAGCGGCCTAACACTGACTAAGAGAGGGTTGGGCCCATCCGACTATCAATTTGTTTGTGTTTTTCTGTTTGTTGTCACATGTCATGCTAATCATCGTGTCTTATCGACCATTCTGTTATAGCTGCTTCATGGAGATGGATGAGTGGTCGCTGAGTGGATGAAGGGATGTGCAGGTGATCTGACAGAGGACATCTCAAAGGAGCTGAAGGTGTGGATGATTCCGCCGTCGATGTCCTTACATCCCAGAGGTTGGTAGTTTTTTTGTTTTTTTCAATTTGGTTGCACAATAAAACAAGCATGTTTCTGGTGGCCACATACATATATACATACAGTGGTGATGCCCCCATGGATGCAAGGTGGAGTTACCTTACATGTGTGATAGATCACAACAAACCAATACAGATCAATGACTACATATGTGGGATCCTCTCAATAAACCATCATTTTTGGGATATTGTTAGGCTTGCTATTGGATGTTGAACAATGTCTTGGTAATAAAAGAGTAGCATCTTGCACGGCCACACTGGATCGCTTACTGGAGCCAGGACCTCTTGTGTTATCAGCGCAAACTTTGCTGCACCTTTAAGTTTATTCGAAGACACACCTCTGCCAATGTGTATTTGCCACAGTGGCTGAATCAAATGAAGAAGCCAGCGAGCAAAACAAACAAGTTATTTCACCCTATGAGGGGCCACACGCTCGAGACTGATTAAACTGTATATGTAACCTTTAGCAAAAGCAATCATTGGCGTGACAGATTAATGTTACCACTGGAAAGAAGATTTGCAAAGAAAAAAACAACTAAGGTATTCTGTTGCTAAATAAAAGGCTTACACAATGGAACGTTTAGCACAATCTGTTCTGGAGTCTCATCTGTAAAGCTTGCGTATGGTGTTTTCCGTGTGATCTATAAAAACACAACCATTCACTCATAATTCTACACACGGTTTTATAGATGACACCACCGGCAACGCTAATCAACCACTGATTTGTTAGGTATCTTAAACGTTGTGTTTTGACAACGTTAAACAAGCCAAAACACATCTATCTATAACTATTATAGTCAATATTAGTTAATAAAACAGTAAAACAGACTTAAGCTGAATGACCATAGTGTATTGCAAAGATAATTAGCAACTAACCTTTTAACAAAGGATGTGCCGACCAATTGGCCACCGATCGGTATCGGAAGATTTTTGTGGAAAAGTATGCCATCGCCATTGGCCATTAATGCCTTTTGATGCTGATCACAAACGCCGATTCCCTCTAGCGGGCACTGTATTTATTTTTAGTCCCCCGGCTGACAAGCGGCAAGCAGCTAATTGTGTGTGGAGACACTCCCCTAAGATAATAATAATAATAATCACCTCCAATGTGGCAAAATAATACACTTCTTAATGTCTTAAGTACAATTATCACTGGAGGACAAGGCTAAACATGTTAGACTTAGGGCCTGATTAACTAAAGGTTTTTGCGCGTACTAAAACACGTGCAAACTCGATAGCACATGCAAAGCTGATCGACTAAACGTGTGCAAAGTGCAGAGATCCATTTTGCGCCTCTGTCTTGATTAACATGCAGAATGTTTGCGAAATAACAAAACAACACTGGGAGGAGAAGATACAAATATGTTATGCAGCCTAAGTTAATGTGATTTATCAATACTCATCACCGTTTTACGAGCGATATTTTGAGTTTTCTTTTGTGCGTCTGAAAAGTACTTGCCAACTGACACAGTTACACACACGGAGGATTGGCGCTCGCGCTGCAAAGACAGACGAATGACAGAGAATCCTCTGTCATACGTGTGGGAATGTGTCAGAAATAAAAAATATTGGACATATCGTCTATTCAGCAACATTCTTTTATAGTTGTATAGCTGCATGCTGGGTGAGTTAAGGGGCTGATTAGGACGAAGTCAATTGCTGCGTTTTGATGTCTGCTCGCATTTTTGAATGGTGTTTGTTTTTTACTTATAATATATATTATTAACATATCTCCTATATGAAGCAAATTCTTCATTTAGCATTTTTTTGCATCTTGAGCACAGTAAGTGCAGCTTCGCTACCATGAGCGCATCTGCAGCGCACAATAACTCCTTTTGTTTTCACTTTATCAAACTGCGCATGCATGTGACGTTGGGGCCACGTTGGGGCCACGTTGGGGCCACATTGGGGACAGTGCGTGTTTACGCGGGAGTCTGATAAAGATCATATTTTACAGTCAACTAGACAAAATCAGATTTAGAAAAAATCCGATTTGGGCCACTTAGGCCTGCAGTGTAAACATGGTTTATGTTTGATACTCGAGTGATTAAGTCGATATGTAGATTTTGTTAAAATTATTTGTTTGTTGTTTTTGTTAATGTTTACAAACTTATGAAATAATTACCTTAACCAAAGAATTTAAAAGAGTAAAAGATGGTAGTTTTTTTTTCCCGTTTAGTTATTGTGTAATACTGACTAAGAATAAGGAACTTGTTTGAATACTGTGTTGATATTGTTAAGTTGTCAATAACACTCACCATAAATATGCAGACAAATTTACAGTATTGGTATCGGTCGACCGTATCGTTAGCATTAAACCCTGATCGGAACATCCCTAATTTCAACATTCTTAATTGTCGTGTGAGTGTAAAAAGAATAGAAGCACTGCTAAAAACAATGACAAAATTGATTGCAATGCTAGAGTCCTGCTGATCTGAATGTGGGGCTTACACTATATTCAGTTTTTGCTTGATGCATGTTGAAATAAGAAAGCAACAAGCTAAAGGGAAACACAAAAGACATGCCGAGGCTGAGCCAGCTCTCACGTGACGTAATGCATCACGGTTCTCCGAACTCCATTCATGCAGGATTTACAAAGTTTGTCTTTCTGAAATATATTGATTAAATTCCAAATTGTACAACCTCAAGGATTTTCCACTTCAGAGGCCCCACTGGATTCATCGTGAAAGTGTTGCAATAAAAGTTATTTATCACAGCGACCATAACAAGAGCATTGATTAGTGCTGGTTTGTGGAACAAAGGTGTTTGTTTGGTCTTGACCTGCCTTGCCGTATGCCGGTATATTTCAAAGGTACAATTGTGTGTCTTTATTGATTCTTCTGTTTATGCAAAGAAATGATGGTTAAAGCAAGAAGGTGAGTTAGTGTTAAAACCGAGGAGCAAAAACAAAACTAAAGTTGAATGGAATCTAAACATTTAATGCTATTGTCTTTCAGAATCAAAGGATATAGTTAATATTTATAATTCTTTAATTCCCTTCATTATGTCTTGGGTTTTGCCCTTTGACATTATCTAGAGCAAGGGTTCTTAACCCTCTGAAGTGGGCCCCGAGGCCCACTCAAATATTAAGACTGAATTAGTAATTTTACTCTCGGTTTTAATAATATTCAATAATTATATCTAACCTACTTACAGTTTATAACCTTGTCAAATGATATGAAACCATGTGTTAATCACAAAGATTAGTATTTATTTAACACATAAACCTTAGGCTTAGGTCAGGCTGATTAGACAAATAAGTGCTAACCAAATATACTGCATAAGAAGGAACTAAGATAATTTACTGAAGTAAATATATAAATATAAAAATTAACAATGATTATGTTTCTAAACTAAACTGTCAATAAAATTAATGTGCAAATGAAAATACAGTTTCGCCACTCTAGTCATCATTTTTGCACTTAAAAAACTTCTCTATGACTTTAGTTTGTTTGAGAATGTCATTACTGCCACAAGTGGTGGAAAACTGTATTACAACTGAGTACTGCTGCCGTCCATATTGGAGCACAGCTGAGAAACAGAATTTTTTTGCAGCCCAATAATGGATAATAGTTAAGAAACACTGATTTTGTTGACATCTCATTCTTCCTTATCAAGTACGAGTACACAAACAGTCCACTGACTTTAATGTAGAAACATGATAAAGACAGTTCAAGTTTTTTATAGCGAGCATGACATCATTCATTTCTACCAGGTGAAAAAATGTCAATGAGTCAGACAAAATGTATGAAACACATAAAAGAAAGAAATAATAAAACTGTTCCCTACCGGACCTACCGTACTCTCTACGCCCCGCAGCTAAGCTACGGGCGCCTAAAATGGGGAATAAAAGAAAAAGGAAATAATAACCAACCAAAAAAATGACAGCTTTCCCGAAAAGGGTAAAAAAAGTAGAAAGAGCTAAAGCGAAAAGTGTCTCATGCTTTGTGTTGGTCATGTGTTTTGGTGTAAACAACTCACTGTCTGCAACGTTCTGGTTGGATGTCATTGTAAAGCTATGACCCCCATTCAATTATCTTCAACATAAACATAATGACAGCAATTTTAATCCAATGTTTTATATCAATTTATGAAAAAAATACATAAGGCCAGGAAATGTTTGAATAAAAATCCACACACAGAAAAAGAAAAACACCACAGTAAGCAAACCCAATTTCAAAGCAAAGGTTTGATTCATATACAAAATAAGCACAGGCTAACAAATGCAGGCTAAACGACTGTCATCAAAAAATATGTTTTATGACGTGGACGTTTTCTGATTCTGACCAAACATTGCAGTCCGAGATCCCTGAAAATTGCATCATGACGGATGCAAAACAGAGAAGCACATTTTGTGTTGAAGAAAATGCAGAGCAAGAACCAAGGGATTTAAAAAATGATTCCGATTCAACAGAGTTTTAGGTGCAAATGAGACCCATACAAAAACTTTTGTCCTAATAATTGGATGTCACTGTTGTCTCAACTGAATCCCAAATAGACCTTAAGGGATGAATAAACATAGCAAACTTCTGACAAATAATTTCTTCTGAAAAATAATACTTTGTCAATTTTCTCCTATTATAAGTCTCTTTTTATACTCTAAAATCGTGTATAGACCAATCTATCTTTTGTTGCTACATGTCTTCACTCATATCAAGGGACATGGACATTCTTTGGACAAAAATGATGACATCAAGATGAAACCGAGATAACTCAAATACATTTACTAAATCCCATTTTTTTTAATTTTTTTTTACAAAAATATGATTTTGCACAGCATTTCCAATAAGCAATAAACAAAAACCACTTGTTTGAGTAGATGATGCTACTACAAAATAAATCTACCATATAATGTTTTGATTGTGGTCGATAAATAAAATCAAAATCATCTGATATAACATAAAATCATAAATAAAAGTTCCACCAAAAGAAATTATGAGCAAATTCAAATATTTAGATGACGGAAAAATACACCAAGAACCAAGGATTTGCATAGAATGAATGAATATAAAGTAGATTGAAGACATCATGATTAGCCAGCACCTTAAAATTACCTTGCACTCCCCAAGCAAGGGGAGAAACATATGTGAGGAATGCCACTGCAATTCCCTCGAATAACTTTACATTTTTTGAACATATTGTATATGTACACATATTTAATACATCTTTATAAGCTTGGTATTTTCACAGTCGTATGCCTTCACTGAAATAATAAAAACCCGCCTTTTTATTGGTTTTCTTTCCTTTTTTTTTGTTATTTAAAAAGATGAAAAATATTCAGTATTGCAAATGTGTACAATTCAAGAATGAATCATGTTGTACATGATGTTCATGTTGTATCTACACACCTTTCTGCTGCTGTTCATAACAGGGAAATATCCCTCGCAATACCCAAAACCAAATTATCATTGAAGATGCGCTGTACCTCAAGATAGGCATAATAACCAAACAATTTTTATTGTTAAGCATTGTGGAGTGCACTACTTTGCTACGACCAGCAGGGGTGCTGTTGATTCAGTCCCAAATAGTTTGTACTGTATTTCAAAAAAGGAGACTTTCGAGGGATTTTTTTTTTACCTGCAGAACATTGACATTGTATATGCTCTCGATAGTCGATATAAAAATAACAAATATAAAATAATAATAATAATAATCGATTAAATGAGCGTTGATTTTCATCTGTCAAGTCAAATGCCTATTATTACGTGTCTAATAAAATGGAACATCTATGCCTGGGTTGATAATAAATGGATTTATATTATTGTCATCATTATTTTGCGACCAAAATAAGCACTAATGATTGTAGCTGAGATAGGCTCCAGCGCCCCACGTGACCCTGAAGGGAATAAGCGGTAGAAAATGGATGGATGGATGGTAATCACAATATTTAATAATAAGGCAAGGATTCCTCTCAAACGCAATAAACTTTGATTTCTTATTAGTATTTTTTGCCATTGTAACTGGAATGTCAATAACTTTCAATTACCGAATTAAGTAAACATAAAATAAAATGGAATCTCAATGTCTGTTAGCAAAATGTACCTGTAATTCTTGAAGTGCAGTTTTTCCTAAATTGAAAAATCTGGGTCAGATTTTATTTTTTTTGCTATCACTTTCTAACAAATCGTGCATACTTGCTCGTTCATCCGTCTCATTCGGTTTAAAGCCTATATATTCGGCTTTGCAATCATATTTTCTCCTCCTAATTTTTGTCACCTTGCGGTGCTTCTCACGAGCGACTTGCGTGTGTGTAATAAAATAGCAGTCCCACTTCTGCCCACCGAGACAAAGATTGTGGATGACTGACAAGAGGATTTACTACGTTCATTTGATTTTGCTATTGAATAAACATGCCGCACAGAGTGAACCCTCTCGTGAGAGACAAAGAAAACAAACACACACTGACATAGCAATATATGAATGCCGGCAAATGTATTGACTTAAATTTCATTTGTCATTTGATTAACCAATTTATTGTCTTATCAGCCCAGTTCTACGAACGGCAGATTTAAGTAATTAGGATGGGTGTTCGACTATTCCTTCATTGAGTAATTATTGTATTATTATTTTAAAATATTTTCATATTAATTATAACAGAGAATATTGACTTTCTGTTTCAGTTCATCTTCAGTCTAATGCACCAACAGGGTCTCTGCTGGTCGTAGCCAGCTTCCAATTTGAATTTCAAGTGCCTCAAAATTAAAAAAATTAACAATCAATATTTACCGTATTTTTCGGATTATAAATCGCAGGTTTTTTTTCATAATTTGGGTGTGATTTATACTCTGGAGCTACTTATGTGTGAAATTATTTAAAAATTACGGCGCATTGTCTACCTTTTACTTTCTACCGTTGTTTAGAAGCGACACCGAGGAAGAAGATTTAATCGGATTTAGGGATTAGGAGTGACAGATTGTTTGGTAAACGTATAGCATGTTCTATATGTTATAGTTATTTGAATGACTCTTACCATAATATGTTACATTAACATACCAGGCACGTTCTCAGTTGGTTATTTATGCGTCATATAACGTACACTTATTCAGCCTGTTGTTCACTATTCTTTATTTATTTTAAATTGCCTTTCAAATGTCTATTCTTGGTGTTGGATTTTATCAAATAAATTTCCTCCAAAAATGCGACTTATACTGTAGTCCGACTTTTATATGTTTTTTTTCCTTCTTTATTATGCATTTTCGTCCGGTGCGATTTATAATCCGAAAAATACGGTACACACTTACAGTTTTTGTTCAAAACTTTAACAATAAATACATCAGTTATACTGCCCGTTTCTCTGTGGAATATGGCATTTTAAATGTTATAACTTTATAACAAATTTTTTTTTTATAAACTTTCAAGATTCCTTACAAATTTTTGCATCTATTGCCTTTTGGTCGCACAAGGGGGGAATAAGCTCTGTCCTGGCTAAAGGCAGCATAGTGGTCCCTATGACAGGTTCACATTTCAATCAGACTGTTTGTTATACATCAGACTTGTCACGGTCCTTTGATAGTCCAGAAGTGCTTACAAACTTGAAGGTGGTTGCTTTCGGCCTCAGTTCCTGAGGCCTCATTTTTAACTTTGGTACACCACGTTGGTACAATGGGACAATGAATGGAGTGGATAAATGTCTGGAGGGAATGCTAGCGACTTGACAGGCTACTCTGTTATTATATAAGCGAGGTTTTGACTGAAAAACTCAACTGTGACTCAGACCAATTAAGGTTAGTCAGGAGCCCAGCTCGGCTATCACTAGTTGGGCGGTGTTAGAACATTCACGGGTACCATACTGCACCTCTGGGGACTTGTCGGCGAGGTCAAGACCCTCAGCGGCATTGATTGTCTATAGTTAGGGGACCAATCTTTCAGCATCAAGACAGCTGAACGGGTTAGAATGTGGCTAATCCTCTACTCTCGCAAATTCAAACATGTGCAGACTCATGCATTAAGATAGGGAAAACAAACGGATCGTTGAAGCTCTTTACCAAACCTTGATCACTCATTGCTACCAACCAAGTGATTAGCATGATGAAATAAATGGCGGCTGGCCTCTGAGAAGAAAAAGGTGCTCTGTTCGGTTTAGAACCAGATCTACTTCTTTTTACTAACCCGTCTCACGGCTGATCCAACACAGTATGTTTATAACATGTATTGAATATAAGATTTTTTTCTATATACAAATTTATACATGTATATACAAATACACCGACAAAACATAAAAGTAGTTTGTGCTCGGATTAATTTAAGCCATTACATTTATGCTGCATGATCAATTTGAAGACCCCCTTCTTGTTTTTTTAAATTTATTTTAATGTTGCGAGACTGAAGTCTTTCATTCAATTTTAAGGTTCACAACCTCAAGCTACAGTGTCATAAACTCTATCATAGAGTTATAGAGGTTATTTTTCAGAATAACAACTGTTTATTCAATTATTATTAATATATTCTGTTTATGAATGAGACTTTTGACAGCAGAAACTTTTTTAATGTTGAAAGTCTTCTATGCTGGCTTACAGAATGAGTAAACCAAAGGCCATCGAGATAAAAATAACTAAAAAGAAAACTTTATTGAAATCTCTTAATAAATAATGTCGTCATTTTGATGAATTCAATAGAAAACTTAGGGTTTATAAAGGTATTCACAGTATACGCAGGTGCTGAAGAGAGGGTTTCTACGCGAAGAGAAACTGGAATGACAATGAGTTTCGACGCAGACAAACCAACTTATTGTATGCCTCTACTCAAAATGGCTGATTATTGAGTTGTAGCATTAAGTGACCCTCAGATTTTGTTTGAGTAGATTTTTCTTTTTGTCTGCCGGCTTTTTAAGACAACTTATGAAATACAATGCTGCTCTCGTTGGCACTTGTTGATCTCAAGATCAGCTACCATCTTGCTCATGTTCGCGTGACCTCATTTTGAAGGCAAGTACAACACGCGGTCTCTTGGATTCCAAGGCTGTTAAAAGAACTCTGTTACCTGTCTGACAGATGACGGACTGTGTCTGCAAAGAGTAAAGGGACGAACAACAGCCTTTATATGTAAATACAAGGTTTTACCATGGCTTGCTCATCTTTTCCTATAGCGTGAAAGGTGCGAGTGATTAGAATGACATAGACATATACGACATGGGTCCACTGGTGTACTTCCTGCACCACAGTTCAAGACTGGCACTTCTGTGACCACCTGTGTGGCCACATATTTCCTGCGGTTTGTGGACCCTTTGCTTTTTATTTATCTCCCATGGGAAGTCCTCTATTGGAAGCGGGCTTGCAGGACTGCCTGAACCCTCTGGTGTGCTCTCTGGGGTTCCCTCTATGATCTCAATTCGAGGTGGGTTCATTAAGTCCATGATACTAAAGGGTGCCGGTTCAGGTTGACACATCACTGACTTGTCCTCCAAATTATGCCGAATGGACCAGCTGGACCCTGCTTGGATTCCTATGGACACTCTATCTTCTGTTTGTGTGGTGCTGTCGCTGCATGGTTCCCGACACAAAGTCCACATATTGTAACACTGAGTGAAGTTGAAGAAGTTGCTGTTGAAAGTCTTCAGCTCCCCACAGACATCTCGCCGTAGCTCTGCCAGCTCGTAGCGCATAGCTGAGATTTCATCCTTCCACTGCATGTTGAAGGCAGCGACCATGTTTGCAGATTCCTTAAAGGCCTGGATTGCCTGTGGGACCGGTGGCTCATTGGTGGCTATAGGTGAGGCACTAGGGACCCTGTATGAAGGTGGCGTTGTCGGAGGCACCGAGATGGCCGTTACGGTGGAGCTAGTACTGTGATGGCTACGCGCAGCCACCGTCTCTCTCTCCAGCCTCTCCAGCTCTGCATAGGCAGAGGAGCTGGCACCGTCATCATCCTCTATCATGTCGTCATTGAGAAATGACGTCGCATCCACAATATCATATCCCTCTGAAAGAAAGATTTGAATATGCAAACAGAGGGAAATGCAAGGTGTAAGGAACAGCTGGAGTGTGATTTGATCAGGATTGTCAATGAAAGCATTTACTAGACATATCTATGGAAAACATACAATATGTGAGTTAGCAGGCAAGTCGACTCAATAAAACTCAATAGTTCTGCGATTACTTCTCAACACATGTAAGACATGTCAATTTCAGTGTGGTTTCAGGTGTGTATGTCTGAAATTACCAAACGGTGGTCAAAAAAACTCACATACTGTAGGCTTTTCATAATGTTTTTACACTGCCTTCTCAGTCATGTCAAAGAATAACAAGCTTCTCTCCATCTTTTCACTGCACAGCACAAAAAAGAGTGGAATCAAACACATCAAACATCATCAGATCATCAATGGTCTACTCTAGAATTGATTTGTCAAAGTGTTTCTCAGTGACTGTGCCACTTTGTGCAAGCGAAAAGATGCTAAGAATGTGTGCTATCCACAACCCACTGGACCAAAAAGCAGTTATGAACCCTATTGAACATATTGGGTCCAAGGTGATTGATTTGACATCTCCCCACCCAAATTTGAGGGCTACACAAGGGAGAGCTGCAATCCCACAGTCAAAGACAGCTGACAGACGCATTGCCGAGATGTAGACTTTGCCACTCCTGGCCATTTACAAAACTCCACACTTTCATCGGTAGAAAAGAAATCAAGATAACGTTCATATGTGAGACATCTGAGACAATGATGATTCTATAATTGCAAGGTGAAAACATTCCGAACTTTTAGAAATATACATCTCTCAAACATTTACATTTACAGGTTGTCTGCGCACACGTAACACCGGCATGGCAAACAACTCACAAAAGTCAGTTTTACATTTGCTGCTGTTGTCGTTGATTCAGCCCAGTTTGAAGAAAGATTTGAGTCTGAGTTGTTGTGAGTTGTTTGCTCAAGATAACAGTTATTCTACCACCAAGCTCTAAAAGTTAATAGCTATTTTTTTCACTGAGAAGGCAGTGCAAACACATATACATAGATATATGTATGCTTTAGTATTAAAATACCTGCAACAATCATCACTGATGCCTCCAGTTGTTCTTTCCCCCTGGTTATCCTTCAAGGATGGATGGTCAAATGGAGAGTGGTTTGCTGCTCATCTGCCCTACAGAGCACCACATGAGATTCCTTCTCCTCCCTCTATCCTCACATAGGGATATGTTCATAAACCCCTTACAATTTAGACTAAACTAGGTCTGTATACTAGCGTCAAAAACATAATTGCAGGAATTGATCTTCGTCCCAGCGAGTACAGGTAACATTATTTTCTAGGCCACTATTCCATTGCATCCTTATGAGACATAGGGAACGAATCAAAACATGGGGAGCCATTTCTTTGTGTTGCCAATTTGCGATTAATGCAGAGCGCCAGTCTTCAGAAATTACTTGTTTGGCCTGATTCATGTTCAGCAAATAAGACGGTGGGATTGGAGAGCACTCCTTTATCCTCAGTGCTTCTGTCACAGAGAAGAAACCAGAGCTGGATACCAAATTGGAGATGGTAGATTAAAAAAAACAAAAATCCAAACTAAACAGGAAAATAAACTTCCTAACCTAATTTTCCATTTGGAATTGACAGAAAAGTGAAGAACAATAAAAAAAAGAAGGCATTCAGAAGTGCACACACTTAAAGAAAAATGTTTCAATAGGGTTCATAGCTTTACTCTTGACAGCAAACACTTAGTGAGGGATTTCTCTGCTTGCACAAACGAACCTAACGCTTCATATTGTAAATACTGTGTCGCACAAAGCTGTGGAATTGCACTTCAAGAGCAGCACAACAAAACCAGAATCCTCAAATTAGAAAATACAATCAAAAGTTTGGTTAGTTAGCCAGTGGTCTTGTGTAGAGATATACATGAGTTGGCCTGAAAGTGGTCTTTAAACATTTCATGCAACACAATACAGCAATATGTTAAATACTCAATGCCAACCTTGACTTGTACGATGGTTCTTTTGTGCAACCAGCATTGTAGACTTACCTTAAAGTGTTTCTATTGTCTTATTGTCAATTAAATACCAATGTACAGGTGCAACAGGGCAGAGGGAGGACAGGTACTGTCGTTGATGCTCTTAACATAAATAGGTTTCAATCATACCAGTCCCTGACCCCTTGCCCGTGGCTCTCTTCATCCCTCCCTAAGACTGACAACACTTAGCGTATACAGAGAACACCACAATTTAACATGCTCAGGGCCTTTTTGTTCTTTAGACATGCCTTGCAATGTGCCTGTGCAATGTCGTGGTATTGTGTGGCGGTTAAGTGTATGCAACCCTCCCACTCGTTTGCTTGTCTGCAGCTTGGCAACAGCACAGCCTACAGATGCATGACAGACACGCAAGCATCTAAACAATCAGGGCAATGCAAAATCTGCTCAGGATCTTAAGAAATTCAAGGGTTCCCCACTGTACATATGTAGGTATGTCAAGTTTGTGCGCATGTATAGGATGCATGAGGATATGTGGTCTAGGCCCTCTCTCAATTAGCGGGTTTATTGTTTTACCTGTTGTGGATCTGAGAGTTGAAGTGACAGTGGAGGATGTCATTGAAGGCAAGCAGTCGTCATCTTGGGAATAACCAGCCTGTATTGCACGGAGGTAACTGTGGCTTCGAGTGCGGAACGAACCCGGCAGGTCCAAGGCCTCCATAGCCTGGGATTCTACTTCACTAAAAACGGACTCGCAAACTGACTCAAACTGGCCATTGATCTCAGTCTCACTCACCTGAGAGACAAAAACAGGAATAGCAGTCCTTAATTTTTCCTCTTCCTTTCTCTTTCTCACTTTGATTCTTCCCCTTTGCACAGCAAATATGAAGGAGCGTTAGCATAAGGACATGCCACTGACAATTCCCAACCAACTTTAACTGCAGGAATGTCAAGATCAAATGAAACAGAAGGTGGATAAACAGCAAAACACAGTCAGAAATACGTTCACTTTGTATTGCACAACATTTTTCATTTTCCACAACCTTTTCCATTAAAATGTTTTTTTATATTTCTAACAAAAAATGTACAGGGTCAAATCTTCTGATATATAGGGATGTAACGATTAACGGCTATAGTGATAAACCCCTGTAAAACTCCCAACGGTTAGTGTTACCGTTTTAAATTAATTTATTGTTAAACCGTGATTGATAACTGCACTTGGATAAACTCACGGACCGGTCATACTGCTTGTCACTGCCCAATGAGAAGCAAGCTAGCGCACTAATGAATAGATAGCTTAACAGCTAACATAAATACAAGCGACAATAATGTATTTCCCCATTACAAACATCATAGCACAATCTGAACTTGTAAAAACACTAAGGGTGCGCTAAAAAAATATTGACATCTTTATCGCAAAATTATAATTATTACAACTCTAAATCAATAAGAAATGTTCAAGAATTTATTTTGGGGAAAAAATCTATTTAAAATTTTTTTTTCAAGCCATCCATGCGCTTACTTATACTAAGCCAAGAAGAGCTTTTGTAACCTGTGACCTGTTTTGAAAAGGTTATATTGAAATGTTTGTACCAAGTAATATACTGCGAAAATCGGTTTGAATCAAGAACTAACGAGAATCGATTTTGAATCGAATCGTCAGAGTTAGAGTAATCGATAGGATCGATTTATGAATGACGGTGTCTACAACGAGAAGTTACCACCTGTAATGTCACATAAAACAAACGTGTAATGCTTGTTTTGCCTTTATCATTTAAAAACACTCAAAATGGAAGAAGATAAACATATTTAAACACTCAAATAACAAGAAGTAAGAACAATATTTAATGTTAATCGCATGTACATTTTTTTGTTATTACATTTTTGAATAAAACTTGTTTAAAATATTTTTTGTGTGTGTATAGTTAATTATCAAGCACATCCAACAATGCCAATATAATAACTGGGATAATTTTGGTCACATGATTTTAGTCAAATGACATTTTCATATTGTTACATCTCTCTACTAATTTTTATTATAATTGACTCTATTTTCTATGAAAATTGTGTTATTCTTATTTGTATCCTAAAAACAGACGGGGGTCATGTTGAAATTAAAATCATATACACATCTGTATTTTTAACTGTGTGATAATGTATTAGTTGCCTGACTATCAATGCCCTTTTCCACTAATAATATAGACTGTAGCACCCACAAATATACACACACCGATTGTACATCTATTCCTTTCGATTTTGCTCAAATTATACTTTCCCCTTTTTACTTGGACTTGTGTCACACATATTTTTAATGTACAGTAGCAACCACCAGTTAAGGTTCCAGAGACGCTCCTGAACACAATAGCGACTGATATGAAAAGGGAAATACCTGAACATGTTGATGTGTGGTTAATCATGAAGCTTCGTCTCACAGCCCCTGTGTCTAGCCACTAATCTTGTCTTGATGCAAGTAACAAGCTGCTGTTGTGACATGTCTGTAAGCTAATTAATTGTCAAGCCGTAACGACAAGTGAGTGATTATTCGTGTCTCAGTGGCCTCTTCCAGACATGCCGATTTGCACTTTCTCTGCAACTGTTAACTGATTTATTCACAGATCATCAAAGGTAACGGTTTAAAAATGTGTGTGATATTTCACAGTGAGGTTGGATATCAATGTTTATCAAATTAATCAACTAACCCAATTTCAGTTGGCGGAACACAACCAACAGTATGACTAACTCAGTGTTTTAAATCTGTATAAACTCCCACAAATACAAGCAATTAAAATGATACACGTCTTTGCAAATTGCTTCCGTGTAACATGCATGTTTGCCACTCACCTGACTGACGCAGCTCGCCTGGCTGAGGGTGCTGACAGCGCGCATGTAGCTCTGGTTGCGAGAACGGAAGGGCGGAGGATGGTGAAAGGTGGTAGCAGGGTCCAGCGTAACACTCGGATGGGCCCGCATTTCTCTCATGGTTTGCAAGCGGTAGCCCGGACTGAATACGGACAAAGGGTATGGGACAGACAAGAAGCCACACGTGGAGTATGAATTTGATCACCACATGATTATGTAACCATCTTTATTTGGTACTGTAAAGTAGTCTAAACTATAGACAACAGCCGATGCCCTTCATAAGACTGCTTAATAGGATAGAGTAGTAGCTGTATCATGAGAGACGAGCGTGCTATCTACCGAGCTAAAATACCGATCTATCAACTCGATAGCCAGCACTGTTCTTGAGGTTGTCAGGGAGTGAGGTTTACCAACGTACACATGGCCCAGCCACACTGGCTGGCTTCCGTTACACAGGCAGGGAAAGTAGTCAACGCAGTTTGGCAAGCTTGACCACTATCATCCACACCCTGGTGTTAGAATATTCTAGAATATATACATACCCTTTACCTCTACATTTCATGTTACCTATGGGGGCCCTATTATGCAAAACCAACCCTTCTTACCTGATAGTACCTGGGTATTTGGGATCCTATAAGTCCCAAAAATTTGAAATCAAACCATGGAGGAGACATTTGTAAAACAACCTTGCCTTCTTCCAGACTCGCTCCAAACAAGTTGTTTGGAACTGAGACTTTAGTGACATATTTTGCCTCAGGGGGCAGTACGGTGGAAGAGGGGTTAGTGCATCTGCCTCACAATACGAAGGTCCTAAGTAGTCTTGGGTTCAATCCCGGGCTCGGGATCTTTCTGTGTGGAGTTTGCATGTTCTCCCCGTGACTGCGTGGGTTCCCTCCGGGTACTCCGGCTTCCTCCCACTTCCAAAGACATGCACCTGGGGATAAGTTGATTGGCAACACTAAATTGGCCCTAGTGTGTGGATGTGAGTGTGAATGTTGTCTGTCTATCTGTGATGGCCTTGCGATGAGGTGGCGACTTGTCCAGGGTGTACCCCGCCTTCCGCCCGATTGTAGCTGAGATAGGCTCCAGCGCCCCCCGCGACCCCATAGGGAATAAGCGGTAGAAAATGGATGGATGGATTTTGCCTCAGCTGATATCCCCATATATGGTAAAGGTTTACCCAATGAGATTTGAGTGATTCCGCCATTTTTATTTACCGTATTTTTCGGACTATAAGTCGCAGTTTTTTCATAGTTTGGCCGGGGGGTGCGACTTATACTCAGGAGCGACTTATGTGTGAAATTATTAACACTTTACCGTAAAATATCAAATAATATTATTTAGCTCATTCACGTAAGAGACTAGACCAGTGGTTCTTAACCTTGTTGGAGGTACCAAACCCCACCAGTTTCATATGCGCATTCACCGAACCCTTCTTTAGTGAAAAATAAAATGTTTGTTTTTTTTCAAATTCAAGAAAAAGTCATGTTTTTTTATTGGTGCACAAAATGAACCGTGCAAGAACATCACCTTGTTCAAAGAACAAAACCAACACAGTGCATGAACTCACAACAAATTACACACATTACCATGAATTGATTAACGTGGACCCCGACTTAAACAAGTTGAAAAACTTATTCGGGTGTTACCATTTAGTGGTCAATTGTACGTAATATGTACTGTACTGTGTAAACTGTACTGTTTCATATAATGTATTCTCTTCCTTTGCAATCTACTAGTAAAAGTTTCAATCAATCAATCAAAAAACCTGCAAATCAGATGGAAAAGTAGAGGGAACATTGTTTGGGGGTATCCATAATACGCCGATAGGGAGAAGTTTTTATTTACACGATAAGTCGGACGTGTCTTTCCCCCCCCCTGAGGCCGACTCACCGAACCCCAAGGGTTTGATCGAACCCAGGTTAAGAACCACTGGACTAGACGTATAAGATTTCATGGGATTTACTTATATATGTTTTTTTCCTTCTTTATTATGCATTTTCGGCCGGTGCGACTTATACTCCGGTGCGACTTATACTCCGAAAAATACGGTAGTTACAATCCAAAGTTGTAGTTAGGGATGTAACGATGTAAACATCTCATATTACAGTTATTGTGATCAAAATTATCACGGTTATCATTATTATTGAGGTATGTGCTCAAAAAGTACTTAAACACACAAAAATCTTTTAACCAAGTTTTTTTTTTTTAAATAACTAAAATAAATAGCCACACAATATAATTTATTGCAGAGGAAACATGAATTATTGTTCTGGGTTCATAAGGGCGATATTATTTTTAATTTGTGTGTTTAAATATGTTTACCTTCTTCCATTTTAATTTGTAAACGTTTTAGAATGTTTTTATAAAAAAAAGTACATTGGGTGATCACTTCACTTTTCCGGTTTATGTGACGCGAGTTCACTTCTTGTTCAGACACCTTGTCTGTTTCAACTAGACACTATCGAGTGTATATCGATCACTTTGTGCTAAGACAGCGCAGCCTTTATGTTTAATGTGAATTTTGTATGAGGTTTCCTAATCGGGAAAAAGGTTAATGTCTCTTGTTTTCATATTAGCATTTAAGCTAGCTGTCAAGCTAACGCCAGTCGGCCCATTATTTTATTATATTTATTTATTGTGGTTATCAGTCACAATTTTTTAATAATTTTAATTTGATAGGGCAATACTAATTGTCATTATCATTATTACCGTTTATCATTTCATCCCCAGTTGTAGTCAATAAGTTCCTTTTCTTTTCTATCCTTTTGTTCTGGGGCATGCTGGCTCGTACATGCACATGCATGATAAAATCCTTCCCAATACAAGGTAGTGTATAGTTCTAACTTATCTTTCAGTAGACGCGATATGGAAGCGCTAGAAACTACAACATTAAAGACGAGGAGGCGACGCATTCACTGCGAGGCTTGGCCTGGAGGAGTACTTCGACACGTAAAGGTGCATTCTGAAGAGAGGGTCTGAAAGCAGCTTAAAGATGGTCTGTAAAACATAATTTATGCAAAATTTGGACAAACGCACTACCATTACATGTAATGTAGACCAGAAGAAAGTGTCTTGAATGTGGAAAAAAATCATAATATGACCCTTTTAAATCCACTAGATAAATTCTTCGGATCAGTGATTCTCAAACTGTAGTCCGTGTACCACTAGTAGTACGCGGGCTCCATCTAGAGGTACGCCAAAGAATCATTAAATTAAATATTGTAACGACGTCACTCGAGCTGTTATCAAAGGTTTATCAGCCTTCTATGGAAGTTGTTACCATCCCACGACTGTAGGCTGTAATGGACGCCAAAATACACAAGATACAAACAAAACCATCTTACTCCTTCATTTCTATCAACTCAACTGTATTTTGATATTTTAGAAAAAGCATTGTGCCAAAAATTAATGTCAAAATACATTGTACTACAAGGTTTATTTAACTGGTATTTGATTAAATATTTAAGTGTTTTATTTTCCTAAATTCAAACACAGTGTTACTGTCCAAACTGTGTATAATGTTACCGTGGCCAAAAATATCACATATACTTATGAATAAAACCTCTCCCTTGTTTTTAATTACTATTTAGGCGTACTACGCTGCTGTATTTTAATGATGGTCAATATGGTGGTACTTGGAGAGCCGAGTTTTTATGGAGGTGGTACTTGGTGAAGTTTGAGAACAACTGCCTTAGACGAGAAGCCGAAACACACATGATGTCGCATTTAAGAGAGGCTACTTTGACATATCTCGGGCCTGTGTTTTATTGTTCTATTGCTTCTTCAAAGATGCTTGCAAGCTGTCTTTCGATTTAGTTTAGTCTCGCATGTTCTCATTGATGATTATTGCAAAGACAAAGGTCACGTAGGCCTCCAATGTCCAAAAAGGTCATAGTCCCAGATGGGAGAAAAAAACGACAGGCTTTAAGGCGTCAAAGACAGGAATTTGTTAGCTACACAACCTCTTCCCAAAATAAACCTTTAAACTCACCAAGACTCTCCAGCTATATCAGAAATGGGCCCAGCCATCACTGAACTTTGAGCACATTGGACTTGTCAGCCCTTATCCTATAAAGAGGATGGAGACTTCTCCATTTAGGCTCGCTCTGGAGATTGGTGGTCACGTATAGATGTTTTTGCTTTTTTTGAGACCAACACTGTAACTTCTACCTGTGACCAGTTGTAATCAGTTTTGTTAAATCTTACAGCAGACTTAACCTTTGAAAAAGAACTGGGATATACTCTTAACACTGGTACACACCAAACTAAGACTACTGAAAATCTGCTTGCAAGTGAACTCTGGTGTAGTTCCGTGTGCTTGAGCTCAAAACAAGGGACCATTGTGACTAGGGATGTATACAGAGTGCCGGTACTTTTCGGTACTGGTTTCTAATTGGGTCGGTCCATGAGGACGGTGAAGATTCTGTACTATTGATACCGCTATTGGTATTTTCTTGTTCCAACTGAATAATGACAAATAAGGAAGCAACCAGTGGTGTGCCGTCAGGGCCAGCAAGGCCTTCTCTGCTGGCCTAACATAACCAGAAAACATGATCATAATTAAAGACAAAATTAATTTTTTATTTACTTTCCCTAAATATCTAAAAGTATTCATATTTTCTTCATGTCATATTATGCTCCTTTCAGCGCTGTTGTTTGTAGTTTATAGAGTTTTTATCCAATCAGAATTCAGCTAGTTTATGTTGCCATGCTGTACCAAATCTGCTACAGGCCTTCAGATTCAACAATGCTGGCGTCTGTGTGCTGTAAGTGAACGGGGACATACAGTGATAGACAGTTGCAATAGCCAATCAGATTACGAGTTGTTGTCAGTAAGGCCTTCTAGATGGCCTAAGGCAGATATATAGTGATGTTATAAGCTAGGTAACATAAGAACTCCATTACCCAGCATGCCACAGTAGTGTAGAGCAGTGATTTTCAACCTTTTTTGAGCCGCGGCACACTTTTTACATTTACAAAATCCTGCGGCACACCACCAACCAAAATGACACTCTCACACAGTATATAATACATATAGTTAATAATATAGTTTTGTAAATGTATTTATACTCACTACTATTACAATGGCTTTACAAGCTGGCAGTATTAATGCTTCTGCCACAGTGTGGGACTTTTTTGATTTAGCTACGAGTTCAGCAACAAGGTAGCAAGCTTTGAGGGCTCTCTTGTTTACCTTTGTGGTTTTTCCCAGAAAAGTTGCCTGTTTCTCATTGTTTGTACGTAAGCGTACAAAATAGTCCATCGGCTTGTGTTGAACGAAAGGGTGTTTCGTTTGGAGATGGCGTTTAAGCTTGCTTGGCACCATGGCGCTATTGGATAGCTTCTCACCACACACCAAGCACTGCAGAGTCGATGCTGTTGCATCCCCGGTGAAAGTAAATCCAAATGAAAGATAGCTTTCGCTTTATTGCCTCAAGCTCACCGTCTTTTTTTATTTTGTCGACCACTCATACTAGGGCCTTCATCTGGGTCAGAATTTTGTCCAGGACCCTGTTCGACATTTGCATTTTCCCTTCTCAAAAACTTCTCCATCACTGTCACTTGCTCGCCTCCTCTTGCTGCGATCTCAAACTGTCACTGTCACGTGTCACGCAGCGCTAACTCGATTGTCTTTACAGGTATTTATCGCGCTCTGCTGACACCTACTGAAATAGAAGAGTATTACATTATCTGCCGCACTTTATTATAGCACAGACACCTGACAATGGTTAATTAGGAGATATTAAATAATTTCTCACGGCACACCTGACGATCTCTCACGGCACACTGGTTGAAAATGATTGGTGTAGAGCAGGGGTCACCAACCTTTTTGAAACCAAGAGCTACTTCTTGGGTACTGATTAATGCGAAGGGCTACCAGTTTGATACACACTTAAATAAATTGCCAGAAATAGCCAATTTGCTCAATTTACCTTTAACTCTATGTTATTATTAATAATTAATGATATTTATCTTTGTTGAAACACTGATCATCTTAATGATTCCTCACAATAAATATATATAGAAACAGATAAATATCAATATGCAACACTTTATTTTTATATTTTCTCTAAGTGCACATTTTTCAAATTGAACATTTTCAAATGATCACTTCTAAGACAGTCTTGTGAAATCACAATATCCAATTTTAACTAGCTAGCCACTAACATTTTTTTTAACAAATCATGAATTACTTTGCACCATGTTTGTACAAATAATAACTCAAGTAAAATACAAAAGTCAACTCTCAAATTTTTAAATAAGTCATGTCACACTTTGAACTGGACACCAAATCTGTTATCTGTTTCTTTGTCAGTTAGTGAAGACCAAGTCTTTAAAATATTTTCTTGGATTTTCAAATTCTATTTGAGTTTTGTCTCTCTTAGAATTAAAAAATGTCGAGCAAAGCGAGACCAGCTTGCTAGTAAATAAATACAATTTAAAAAATAGAGGCAGCTCACTGGTAAGTGCTGCTATTTGAGCTATTTTTAGAACAGGCCAGCGGGCTACTCATCTGGTCCTTACGGGCTACCTGGTGCCCGCGGGCACCGCGTTGGTGACCCCTGGTGTAGAGCATGCGCAGTAGCCCCGTTTAGGTTGTTGAATGTAGACATGCTGGCAGCGGGAAGTTTTGGATGAGCACGCTGTGGAGTAAACTTTAAGAAGTCAGCCAACACGCCTCGTCTGCATCTTTTATGATTAGACAAGACAACACATATATTTGCAAGGCCATTTTCAAGAAGGATATTTAAAGAGAAACTACATCTTGTGAGACCATGTCAGCCAACCCCGGAAGCTAGCTCAGCTGTCGATGAAATATGAGTTCGGATGTTTTATTTCTTTATTTTTTCACGTTTAAAATGTTTTTTGCAATTTTAGTTTTGACAGTACCCCATAAGATATGTTTTAATTGCTGATGCGGGTTTATTGCTTCTGTAGCCGAGGATCGGACCGCCAAGTGCCCTGCCTTCGGCTGCCGCCCAGCTCACATGGCCCCTGCTATGGGTGGTGAGCCCATTGGAGGGGGGACCCACGTTGCCTCTTCGGGCTGTGCCCGGGCCGGGCCCCATGGGGACAGGCCTGGCCACCAGGCGCTCGCCATCGTGCCCCAACTCCGGGCCTGGCTCCAGAGAGGGGTCCCGGTGACCCGCGTCCGGGCGAGGGAAATCTGAGTCTCGGTTCTTGTATTTCCATAGAAGTCTTCGAGCTGCTCTTTGTCTGATCCCTCACCTAGGACCTGTTTGTCTTGGTAGACCTTACCAGGGGGCATGGAAGCCCCCGGACAACATAGCTCCTAGGATCATTGGGACACGCAAACTCCTCTACCACGGTAAGGTGGCAGCTCAGAGAGGGTGGAGTGCCATCTCCAGGTTGCGGAGGAGACCCTGCCCCAAGTGGAGGAGTTCAAGTACCTCGGAGTCTTGTTCACGAGTGAGGGAAGAGTGGATTGTGAGATCGACAGGCGGATCGGTGCGGCATCTTCAGTAATGCGAACGCTGTATCGATCCATTGAGGTGAAGAAGGAGCTGAGCCGGAAGGCAAAGCTCTCAATTTACCGGTCGATCTACGTTCCCATCCTCACCTATGGTCATGAGCTTTGGGTTATGACCGAAAGGACAAGATCACGGGTACAAGCGGCCGAAATGAGTTTCCCCCGCCGGGTGGCGGGGCTCTCCCTTAGAGATAGGGTGAGAAGCTCTGTCAAAGTAAAGCCGCTGCTCCTCCACATCGAGAGGAGCCAGATGAGGGGGTTCGGGCATCTGGTCAGGATGCCACAAGAACGCCTCCCTAGAGAGGTGTTTAGGGCACGTCCGACCGGTAGGAGGCCATGGGGAAGACCCAGGACACTGTGGGAAGACTATGTCTCCCGGCTGGCCTGGGAACGCCTCGGGATCCTCCGGGAAGAGCTGGACGAAGTGGCTGGGGAGAGGGAAGTCTGGGCTTCCCTGCTTAGGCTGCTGCCCCCGTGACCCGACCTCGGATAAGCGGAAGAAGATGGATGAATGGATGGATGGGTTTATTGATTTTTAAATGAGCCAGAAAAAACACGTTATGTACACTGTTCAATGCCCAGTAGTGCGTAAATGTGTTTCTGTATAGTATTTCTCCAGCAATGGTCATGTGGGGACATAAATGATGGTATTTTGAGAGGTAGTCATTGAAGTCGGACATCACTGAAGGCCTAGGTGGGAAACGCACGGCCCGCTACTGGAAGCAACGCCACACAAACGTTTGTAACACAGCAACATATCCTCCTCAAAAATTTTATCGACCGCCGTCCTAGCGATCCATTAATCCGCAGGCCAAAATTAAACCAATGAAAAAAGTGAAACATTTAGACAATATAATAATCCATAAAGTTGCTTTGACGCAAGATATCATCCACAGTTTCTGGTTGCCGTCTGACGTCACTACATTGTGCCGCGTTTGCGTGTCATTAAAAGAATTCTTGCTTAAATGTGTTTCAGTTCCTGCTGTCTCTTGACTACAAACTGGACGATCGAGTATTACATTTGCTCACTGAGGCTTTTTATTTATATAATACGCACTGCAAACACACATACATTGGTAGCTCTACACTCAATATGGCTTCCGGTCCGTCACTCAGATATGTCTACATTAGGTGTGTAACGGTTCGTGTATTTGTATCGAACCGTTTCGGTACGGGGGCTTCGGTTCGGTCCGGAGGTGTACCGAACGAGTTTCCACACGGACATATTAAGTAGCGTAACGCACGTTGTGTAAACAATGCACACCGAGGCACAACACACGGCGTGCTAGCAACGACTGGGCTATGACAATTTATAAAAGCCAGAGCTGTAAGACCCTCTTGCCTCGTTAAGATCTCCCGTTTGGGAACATTTCGGCTGCGCGGTGCGGAGGACGGAGGTTTGCCGACATTGTTCAGCAGCGGTAAGGCATGCTTCTGCCAACACGTCAAACATGCTAACCCATTTGAAGTGGCACCACCCCCAAGTGAACATTGCTTCAACAAAGACAAAGACGAACAAACAGCTCACACCTCTTACTGCCAAGTTAGCCAGGCTCAGCCTCAGTTAATCTGAGGCTGAGTTGACTTGAAACTGTTTAATGTTGCACTTTTTTTATGTAGAAGAAAAGTTTTGTCATTTTATTTACCGTATTTTTCGGACTATAAGTCGCAGTTTTTTTCATAGTTTGGCCGGGCTCCAGTGCGACTTATATATGTTTTTTTCCTTTTTTATTATGCATTTTCGGCAGGTGCGACTTATACTCCGGTGCGACTTATACTCCGAAAAATACGGTAATCTGAGCAACAACTTCCATCCATCCATCTTCTTCCGCTTATCCAAGGTCGGGTCGCGGGGGCAGCAGCCTAAGCAGGGAAGCCCAGACTTCCCTCTCCCCAGCCACTTCGTCCAGCTCTTGATTAACGTGGACCCCGACTTAAACAAGTTGAAAAACGTATTTGGGTGTTACCATTTAGTGGTCAATTGTACGGAATATGTACTGTACTGTGCAATCTACTAATAAAAGTCTCAATCAATCAAAAAAAGCACTTTATATGTAGAAAAGTTTTGTTAAGAAACCATTCTGAGCCTTATCTTATTTAGTTTTTATTTTGTATATGTTGACCACACTAACCCTGGCAATGGACCCTGTGTGTATATGTATGTTATGCCATTGTTTACAAATTTGGTAAATAAATAATAAAACAATTTATATTTTTGATGTTTTTTTACTGTACCGAAAATGAACCGAACCGTGACCGCTAAACCGAAGTACGTAACCAAAATTTTTGTGTACTGTTACACCCCTAGTCTACATGTGTGCAACGTAAACACAAATATTTCCTATTGTTACAAAATGCACACCCAAATAACATGCTAATTGATTGCATTGATTTATATAATATATTCAATATGATATATCATGTAAAAGGTCTGTGCCATGCACATGAATGCTATATATAAATGATATTTCCAGCTGAGTGTAATTGTACTGAATAGAAACCGAGTGATAGATCTGTGCGCTATTTACAAGAAGGTGACATAAGTGCATTTCACCTTGCACTGCACACATATTTGACTTGTTTGAGACTTAAAAAAACAGTTGTTAATGAAAGACTTCCCTGCTCTAATATGTTACTCTCCATCATGTTGAAGGTGTTATGGTTATGGTTTGATGTGCTAATTAAAATGTATTTCCATTTATTTATTTATTCCCACACTTTACATGTAGTACAGATAAGAGTACCGATAAATACCGGTATTGATAAGGAATATCGACAGGGTATCGTACCGACAAAATCTTAATGTTATACATCCTTCAGGGTGACTACAAAAAACTTAGAGTAATCGCAAGTATTTAACAGCACATGCGTTGGATGCGCCATTCCAATGCAGCTTGTTTCCATCTGTGTGTGTGGGTGAGTGCAACGGCGCTACATTTTAGAAGCGTTTCGTGACATCTCAGCTGGTAAAAATAGCAAAATATTTAATCTAGCAGATGGCATTTTTGTGGTCATTTTGAGTTTTGTCACATAATACATCACAAAACTGTCATACAGTTGTGACTTTATGCATGTTTTTTGTTACGGTTGCTTGGCTACTTACTTTTAACAGAACGGGCAGTAGAACATGGAGAATCTAATGATAATGGGGCGATACACAGCTTTTATCAGACAGCAGCAATTTAAAGCTCTCCTACTGTGCGGGCGAATCCAAGATATTTGCTAATGAGTGCACAATATATGCTAATTAGTCACCAGAACTATTACAAGTGACAAGATCCCCTAAAAGAGTCGTTAAAATGAGCTCACCCTCGTTAGAATTCCACTTTAGTTATATCAACGGCCAAAGGGGGCACCTGAAACCAAAAAGAGCCTATGTCTTGTTGTTTGTTAGAGGCTGAAGTGTTGAATCTGTACATATTCTGGGAAGGGAAGACGGATGGTTCAGAAGGGCTATCTACGTTAAAGTTGAAAAAAACATCCCTACACATTCTTTCAACCTTTCCGAAGAGAGTCAACACTTTAGTCTCTAACACTTTTTGGTTTAAGCTGCCACCTTGTGCCATTGATACAACTGATTGGAATGCAAGCGAGGGTGATTCAATAGATTGATTCGAACGACTGCTATCGTCCTGTTCGCTTAAAGGTCGCTTACAGTGATCGTTTTGCCACACATAAATTCAGAGCGAAACCATTATTGCCTGGGCATGCACCCCTCCTGTTAGAATATAACTAGTTGAGGTCCTGGCACCAAGCGCTCAGACTATATCTGACCAATCTAAGTCTATGAGCATGAACTGATGAAGCCTTTTGGGTGAGAGACCAAGCGTCTTCTTTGATGCGATCGATTGAATGCTGGGAGAGGTTGAGAGCCTGATATGTTTGGACTACAGAAGGAGTTATCAGAACCCAATGAGAGGACAAAATTAAGTGAATGTACTACACTAAAGCATGTCAGATGCACAACTCGAGCCTGCTGCCTCACATTTTGGCTTTTTTAGACACTGTCTGAAAACAGTCAGCTGGATAAACAGTATACACATATGCAAAAACTAGGGGTGTAACGGTACGGGTATTTTATCGAACCGTTTCGGTACGGGGTTTCCGGTTCGGTGCGAGGGGTGTACCGAACGAGTTACTGCACGTTGTGTAAACAATACTCAAAATGCCAGACATTTGAGGCATTCAAGAAACTCCGCCCTGACAGCTCCACAAAAGAGGACATGCCCGGTGAAAAGAAGACGCACTATGACCTAGCCCGTTAGCTGCTAGCATGCTAGCAAAAGAGGACATGTCCGGTGAAACCAGGCTAGGTCCTGACCACACGCCCCCCCCCCCCCCCTTATTTGTTGTTTGTCCACCAAAGTAGTTCAATCCAATTGTTGAAACCTCATTTCGCATAGAAGAGCCGGATTTTATTGCCCTGTACCAAGGATGACACACTCTAATATCTTTTGAATGAATACAATCAAGAACACACGTCACATTTTATTAAAATAATAAATAAGTTGAGCCCATGTTAAAATCTTATGTACAAACTGCGACTTTTAATAATTTTAATGATATCCAAATAAATCTGTTTTGCACACAGTATCTATACACTGTAAACAACAAAAGTAGATTTTCACCTTAAAAACTGATAGCTTAGTCACCAGAATTTTACTGCGTATTGTGCATTTTTACACCGAATTACTGTATATTGAAAACCTCTACCACTGTTATTTTTACGGTTACATTCTGGCGACTGAGCTGTCAGTTTTTTTTACCGTAAAATCTACGGTCGTTGTTTTTACATTGCATTACTCCAGTTCTTCTCAAATAGTGACAATGTTAATAAAGTTATTATTTGTTGTAAATTAAGCTATATTTCTTTGTTTTAATTCAATGTTTTTAAGGATACAATGTTATGTGTGTTATAACAATTTTATAGACAAAATATACTATCTGTAGTTGCAAATATTTACCTTAAAATCTACTGACTTTTTTTTTTACAGGGTACAGTGGTGGATGCGGCAATTATCAGAACATCAACTTTGAAAAATATTCAATCTGACTAAATCTGACCAATCTAAGTATAAGACTAGATCCGACCAATCTAAGTCCATGAGTAGGGCTGGGCGATATAGACCAAAACTGATACCGCTGTATTTTTGGTCCGAATGGCGGTATACAGGATGTACCGGTAACTTAAAACACGTGCAAAGTGTTCAAGGTTGCCTAAGGGTTTTACGGCCAGATAACCAGTGTTAAACTCGAGAATACTCAGTTTATTTTTGTGGCAAGTAGTAACGTAATGTGTTGTTTTTTCTCATAAAGGAACTAGTTAGCCGTTTTTATGTCAAAGCAATATTATTTTGTTAATTAATGTTAAGTTTATAGCCTCACGATTGTGTGCAGGGATAGATGGACCTTCTTCTCGCTCATTGCGATGAATGCCGCTGGCTGTTAGGTTTGAATCTACTTTTCAGCCACCTAGCCGCTATACTACAGTAGCTTAGTCTGGGGGGAGGCACTTTTTCAAACCAAGTTGTAGCTAAACATTTGACACACGGAGCGAGCAGCAGAGAGGAGCTATTGTTAGCTTCTGTGCTAAGTTGCTAACAAAAGTTAACAGCACAAACAGATGAGATTAGCCAGAAAGTCGCTACGAGGAGAGATATCGGTTCTAAAGCAAATTGGTGTATGTTTAAATAAAGCTGTAGTCTGTAGTCACTCACCAATACCCAAATGCAGTCGGTGACCAAAGCATTGCATCACTCAGGAGTCATATTTTTTTTAAAGTTTGATGCTGCGTGTCAAAGAAGCCTCCGTAAACATCCAACGGGCGGGGTTGAGCCAAAGAAGATGCTTTGTGCTTCGCCCTTCAGGCGCAGAGAACAGAAAACGGCCGTGGCAAAGGCATATCAAAAGATTATGTATGGCGGTAGTCTCAAATATATACCGCTGTCTAAAATATACTGGTATTAAATAAAATACTGCTATACCCCCCAAAACACTTTGCTGGGGGGTGAAACGTCTTCCAAGACAAAGTTTTGATCAATTAAATGCCGTAAGAATACTAAATATGATTGACAAATGCGTGCTTAATTGTTTCATAACAACATGACCTAGACATTGATATCATCAGTTTCTGTGTACTGTAATTCTAGCTGTACAGAGAGGGCACACACTGCAAGGGGAAGACACACCTCACACAAACACTTTGCCATAAATGGTAAAAAAAAATGTAAACATAGTCTTACTTCTTACACGAGTTCAATTAATAGTTGACCATCAGTCAGCTTTGTCAGCCGCCTGTTTTGTTGCCTGTGCATATAAGTAGTGGACTGCTTTGAACCACCTTTTTGTCACTGTGCTGTATTGACCACCAGCTTGTACATAAAGTCGCCTGGTACAGTTCCCCAATGTTGTCTGTTCAATCCACTTGTCCATAATGCCTTACAAGACGAGACCTACCTTTGGGAGTCGAAATGGGGTCTGTGCATGGCCGACTTGAGGATGAGAGCATCCGGCCTGATGCCTTTTTGCGGGGAGGTCTTGGGGCTGCTTTCAGAATCGCCACTGTCATCGTCCACCTCTCCCATAGCCTTGACATAGCTACTACTCCTCATCCGCCGACATGGGATCTCCTCATCCTGCTCGCCCGGGTATCCACCCCATTCATCTTGAGGTACCTAGTGGGAAAAATGTGCCTCTATGAATCCCACAATTTTTGTTTGTTAAGGAATAATAGAGCCCCTGGATGAGACCAAGTATCAGAATTGCAAACTAGCAATATAATTTGCAAGTACAATGCAGCCCAATTAGACAAAGATCGTTTCCGACGTACGTTGCATAAGCTCTTGCTGTTTTAGCTGTGAAGAGAACATTTAACTGATACACAACAGTTCCTCTCGGCAAGCCCATGAGAATTAGATGCAGTCTGCTTCAGTTCCTATCTGCAGCTGTAATAAGGAACTTTGCAGTACCGGTACATTAAACAGAGTTGGCAAGGACAAAACTAAAGTGGGATGTGAAAAGTAAATGTTTTTGTATTCAAGAAATGGAGAGTCACTCAGTACATTAGCACTTTTTGTCGACTGCTTCTTCGCTAACATTTCATCATTTTTTTAAATGGTAAAACAATGATCCATTTTGAAATATCTCAGAATTGTGAGAAGAATACAGTATATGGTTTTCAGTACACTGTAATCTTAATAAGCACTGCTTTTAGCTGCTGTTTAATTGCTGCAATGGAATCGCTCAGTTGTGAGAGTTGAGGTGAAGTGTATTGATTACACATTTTGCCACGTTTGTGAAAAAACAAATTAATTAGTCATGCAGCAGTTCCTACTTGTCACTCGGCTGCTCTGATGCACCATTGATTTAATTATTCAAGGATCAATAATAATAACCGTTACTAATCTAACTTGACCCGTCATTATTAATCGATATTATATCTTATTCGATTGGGGAGCACAAGTAGAGGAAGTAAATATGGAAATGTATTCAGCGGACAGGGTCATGTGAAAATAGTCTATTAAATACAGATTGACCTAAGTGGTGGTATGCTACGATAAATTGAATAGTGCTGTCAAATAATACATTTTTTAAAATCAGATTAATTAAGATAAATCGCAATTCCATATGGGTTATTTTTCTTTTATATGAATTAATAAATATTTGAATCACCATTGTTATTTATTTATATTTTAAATTGATTTTCAAGAATGGATAAAATAAAAAAAATTTAAAATGATATATATATATATATACATTAGTCAGGAAAAACACAAGAGGCTACATCATCCCTACAAGCCTGTTTCGCAGGATTTTAATCCCCTGACGAGCAGGGGAACCTGCGAAACAGGCTTGTAGGGATGATATAGCCTCTTGTGTTTTTTCCTGACCTAACGTATATTCCGCTCTACCCCGGTATTGAGCACTGTATAACGGATAAACCACAGAAACCTCGACTATATATATATATATATATATATATATATATATATATATATATATATATATATATGTACATACACATGTATTTGTGTGTGTGTGTGTGTGTGTATATACTGTGTGTGTGTGTATATATATATATATATATATATATATATATACATACACATGTATTTGTGTGTGTGTGTGTGTGTTAATACTGTGTGTGTGTATGTATATATATATATATATATATATATATATATATATATATATATATATATATATATTAAACACCTTAAACATCATGTTTATATTAACAAAAATCATGTATCCACATTATTATTAATTAATTTTCCATAGTGAGTGCCAACATTATTTTTTATTAACATTAGTGTTATTCATATTGACTTGTTTGGTTGTGCAGCGTGTCAACTGCCTAATGCCCATTTACACATGCGTGACGGTAATCAGATAAATAAATGTGATGGATTAATCTGCAATATTGCGTTAATTTGTCTGGGCAGTAAAGCTCAACAATTATGGCAAAAACAATAAGCAAGATTATTTTTGATTAATATTAAAGTTACGATTTATACCACGATTATTAATGAATTTGAAAACATGAGTATTACACCACCATAACTCAACTTTAAATATAATTTAAAACATCAACCTAATAAACATTAGTAACGAATAAACAACTAAAAAAACAATAATAGCAACAACAATATAATAAAATAACAATAGGAATAATTAAAATTGTGTAAGTGTATTAGCGAAGTACATTATACTTGCGTAAGGTACTTTTTTGAAAACTTTAATATCTTAGCGCAATTGGACCGGCTGTTGCGCACTGCGATGTTATTGTAAAGGGGGCAGGTGGGCTGTTGTTCTGAGCTCCAAGCTGACAACTTGGTGTGTTACATGTTTAGGTATGCTTTGCCCTTTTTGTTAATGTTTAAAAAACACAAGCAGATGAAATGTGTTGTGGGTGTATGTGTGCATATATATAGCACAGCTTTAGCTTCGTAGTTTAGTTGGTGTTCCAAGTGGCCTTGTTCACGTTGTTAAGTTCAGGACAGGGCGGTTGAGTGTTTCGGGAATGAATGAGCGGACACATTTTTCCCCCAAACAAATCTCCCTACAATGACAGCATTTCC